>NC_066583.1:421817209-422132052 GCF_024323335.1 Lathyrus oleraceus
GGCCACCCGTGTCAGCTGACACGGGCCATGTCAGGAGGGTGCAAAAATTAGACAAAAAAGGGTGGAAAAACAGTGGTCTGACATGGCCACCCGTGTCAGCTGACACAGGCCGTGTCAAGAGCATTGAAGGTGACATGAAATTTTTGATCAACAGTAGCCTGACACGGGCGACCGTGTCAGGAGCACTAAATGTCATCCCCGATCGTGTTCAAATATAGTAGCCTGACACGGCCACCCGTGTCAACTGACACGACCGTGTCAGGAAGGCAGAAATTTTGATTTTTTTTTGGAATTTTGAATTTTCTGTGGGAACCACACACTTAATCCACCATTAACCACAAATTTCACCCACTCACCCTATCATTATCAAATTTTTTCTTACAACTTATTATTCTCTCTCATCATTCTTTATCTCTTTCTCTCAAAACCTTTCCACTTCCATTAAAACTCACAAACCTCACTACCTAAAACCTTCCATAACCCACACTTCCAATCACCTATCACAAAAACACCCTTCACGAATATTACTCCACTCGCCGTCCCCGTCCCAACCACAGTTTCGAAATTTCCTAACTCAAAAGTTCAAATAATTTCTATTTTTACAGGTCCAAAATGCCCCCGAGGAGAATTCTCACTGGAAAGCAACAACTCGCGGAAATGGCGGTGTCACGGAAGCGCCCGAGTCGGAATCCAAATCCACACAACATCGTGTTTGATAACCCGGAACAAGAAAGAAGATACCAAATTCACCGGGAAGCGAAAACTCACGCCGACGAGGTACATGTATGAGCTGACTCTGAACGCTCTAGGGCTCAAAATGGAGGTATACCGGATGTTCCATGTTTTAGGAATGCTAGAGTTCATGATTCTGGAAGCGCCAACATACAAGTGCATTACTCTCGAATTCCTCAGCATGTTAGAATTCCAGCTTGAGAGCGGTGGATAGACACGACCAGGTATTATTTCGGCACTTTGCATTTCCAGTTGTTTAATAATTATCATGAGTTGTCTGTTGAGAAGTTAGCAGCAATACTCCGACTCCCTCTATATGGACCAGGAGCGGTCCCAGACAGGTTCTTACCTTAGGATTTCTGGATTGCCATCACTAGGAGGACGGATTACACCTCCAAAGGTGCTAAGGCCTCGGGAATCCAGAATCCATGTTTCAGGTACTCTCAGAAGGGTTTGGCCTATACCCTGTTTGGAAGAGGCGATAACACAGACGTAGCTACTCAGATAGAGCTATTCTTTATGTACTCGATGGCTAAAAACAAGGCCATTAATGTAGCTGCCTTTGCAGCGGACTATCTGGGCAGATTCGGCCGAGCCGACTCCGGAGGCATATCCGCAGGTGGGTGTTTACTGTGGAAATTGGTAAACAACCGCTGGTCCTCCCTAGGCCTTAAAACTAAGGGTTACTTGCAGGATCGATCAGTTGATCCTAAGACAGGTGCTAGTGTGACAGGGTGACTTATTCAATTCGATAGATACTTGAATTTGTGAGAAACGGCTTCTGACAAAGTATTGAACAAGCACAAGTTTTTCCCACACGAAATGATGATGATGCTATAGCCTATGGGTGACTCGTGACCGACAAAACTACAACATTCAAAAGACGTACACGAAGAAAACGCTTTTGGTGAATTCTATTATGGTAATAGAATTAGTGTCGACAGCGTAGACGACAACGTAAAATGATAACTCAAAAGTAAATGAAATTAAAATAAAGTGTTCAACGGGAACAATTGAAAAATAAGGAAGTTGCATTGAAATAAATGTGGTGATTCACGTACATAACACTCTTAAAAACTCTTGCTTCCTCGCGCTGGGAATGAGAAGTTTTTTACAAGTGATTTTGGTACAAAGTGAACACCCCGAGTCCTCTGTGGGATCTCCTATTTATAATAAACTAAAGGAACTTCCTACAGGCAAAACTTCTAAAAATAACATACGTCGTGCCACACGATCTACCAACTGCTCCATACACGATCTACAAATTGCTCCATATTCTGGCGCTTATTCTCCCTGTAACTGCTAGTCATTTTGAAGTTCAAACTTCTCCCGCTCAGGTATTTAGGTCGACCCCGTCTCCTATGTGTTTGACACAACCAAGAATTTCTTAAGTCCCAATATTCAGTTCAGTCGACAAAATGGATTTCGACCAAACATGATTCTTCTGTCAGTTGTATCTTCTAGTAACTTATGGTTTTCTCAGCTCTTGTTTATCTTGGGCTTTCAAACCTCCCCTTGATGGGGTATAATCCTTAACTTCATAGGGCACTTTCATTGATTACGCCTTCAACATGCCCTATCAATTTCTTGTGGTAACAAAATGCCCCCTAGAGATGCCATTTTCGAATGTCGACTTTTTGTGAGATAATGGCATCTTTGAGATGTCGACTTGTTCTTTACCGCTTCCACTTCTACTTAATGGTACACCTGTTTGTCCCACGCTGCTGACGTCATCTAATCATGACAAACGTCTCCCTTTTTCCTCGAGACACACAAAATCACGTCTCCATCACTTCACGTCTTTATGACGGAAACGTGTTTACCACCATAACTGCCTCTTTGCCTCCACGTGTCTGCAGACGTGGGAACATGAGTACATGTGTCAAAAAAGGAAAATCAAGCGTTCACTCTTCCTTTTCTTAGGATTTAACTCTTATAAAACCCTTGTTTCTTCTTCTTATTTCCTTTTTTCTCCCTTTGCTTCAGTAAACGAAAATAACCTGCACTCTGTTTTAGTAAACGAAAACAACCTTTCTTCTCCAAACCTTCAACTTCTTCCATGGCTAGCTCAAGCAAAAGCAAAGTACTTCCCTCCGCTACGAAGCTCACACAACCACTCACCATTGATGGCAAGGAATACGTTCCTGAACCTCCATTTGCTGAATAGAAAGCCAAAATCTGGCGTTCCCAGGTATTAATCCCTTTCTCCCTGGCTGACAAACCTTTAGCATTCTTAGGTCCACTTCTAGAAAATCGTCGTCCTGAGATAACCAAGATAGATTCCTTCTTCCCAACAAGTCATCTCTCTGAACCTTTGGTTTCTTCCCAAAAACCTTTCTCCCTCCGTTATGTCGAAAGGAACTTTAGGGCTGCTCCTCCCAAGAACTGTCCTAAGTTTTGCGCCTGGATGGATCGCTTAGAAACAGAGAAAATCAACCACTGGAAACGGATAGGTATCTATACTCTTCTTCAAATTTCCCGTTGTGGCCCCCCTCAATCTTGTGGCATGTTGCTGGCTGTTCTCCAATTTTGGGACAGTTCGACCAATTCTTTTCATACAAAGTGTGGCATGATTACGCCGACACTCTTGGATATTGCTGCCATTACAGGCTTAAAACCAACCGGAGAAGTCTTCGACTGTGAAGCCGTAGCACCAATATCTCTAAGGTTTTACGTTGGTGACTCTCGCAAGCCGACATACAATAATTTTATTGATCATCATGCCACATCTTCAGGCCCTGTGACCACTGAAGAACATGTGGCCTTTCTGACTCTTTGGTTATCTCGCTTTGTGTTCTGCTCTCGATCAATGCAGATAGCCAAACATTTTGCTCTTCTGGCAACCCAGCTACACCAAGAGCGTGACATCTCTCTGGGCCAATTAATACTGGCCTTTCTTTATGAATCTCTATCTGACGTTGTCTGCCAAATCAAACTCTTTGACCTTGAGAACTCAAAGAAGAAAAATGTTTTGGTCCACGGTCCTTTTTGGTTCTTACAACTGTGGCTTAACGCCACTTTTTATAAAGACATAACGTCCCATGGGATGAGAAGGGTTGTGTGTTCCCCAGAAGAACGACACCTTTTTTAGAAGCCACTGATCCCTTTTACGCCCATCGACAAAACCTTTCTTGACGTCAAGGTGTTTCGCCTCTTGTTTACCATCATGCTGACTCGCGCCGACTTTCACCATTCTATGGCTCCTTTCAGCAGTCGAACTGGAGGTCCTGAATAGCTCACCAGGGCTTTTCCTTCGACTGAAGATGAGCATACAAATGAGACCTTTGTTATCTGGAGACGTTTTTTGGTCCCCCAATTTCTGTCGGCTGTAACCTCCGGCACCAACCCTGGCCTAGTTGCTTACCAACCCAACTTGGTAGCCAGATAATTTGGCCTTTATCAGTTTATCCCCAAGTCCCTGTATTCTTCTCTCGACATACTCACAAACATCCTTTGTGATCAACCCTGGATTATGATCCAAGAAGATATTGAGGCCCTTTGGGAAAACCGACCAAAGCTCAATTCCATCCCCTTTCAACCAGCCTCCATGCTAAACAAATTCAAGCTTTTCAGAACTATTTCCGCGTTGTGTATCGACCTGATAATCATCGTCGGACCATCTCTGAGGCCGCGTCCGAATTAAAGGAGAAGGTAACCGAGAGGCTCCAAAAACTTAAAATTCCTGGTTATGCGAAAGATAAGTATCTTTACGCCCTTCATTTTGGAAACATCAAATTCCCTCCTTTGCCATCTAGCCTGTTGGCTTTGGCCTTTGGCAATTCAATTCCCGATTGGTATTATTGTCCCTTTTCAGACGTGCAAAATGCTTATAAGAAAAAGGTCGACAAAGTGGTACCGACGAAGCATTATCCGCCCTACTACTTAGGGCCACTTCATATTGATCCTCAATATGTTAGAGTGCTCGATTCCACACAAATTAGTAACACTTTTCTGGAAAGCTAACACCTCCTTTTATTTGTATTTTGTTGCTTACTTGTTTTTTTATGTTTCTTTACAACAATCCCCATAGGCCCCGTGGATCACGTTTCTGCCAATGAACCTATCCTTTCGACACAAGAGACTCAGGTTCGACTCTGGCTGATTTTCCGTTTTCTTTTACTTTTGTATTTATTCTTAACTGTCATTTCCATTCTTGCAGGCTGCTCCTGAGAAGTCCTCTGACGATGATGAGCGACCCATTGTCCAAGTTTTGAAAAACCCAGTTCTTCGGTATGCGCCTATATGTAGCAATCTCACTCAACCCTGTGATTTATCTAAGGAAAATAATACGTGGTCCCTAACTTCTTACTTATGTGCAGGGTCAACCACGTTCGACAGATCCACCTGTCTCTTCTCAATCCAAGAAATCCAAAAAAAATAAACGTTCTGCTGCCACAGAACCTGAGGTATTTCTTGTCGGCTTGTCTGATCTTCTGACTAGAATAATTGCTTATAACCTCTCTTCATGTCTTCAGCTGACCCCACAGCCGACTCAGCCATCGTCTCAACACTCCCACCAATCCAAAGGCCACCAGGGCCAAAAAAGGAAGAAGCATGATTCTCTCTCTAGGAGTGGTGAAGCCAAGAAGAAAAAACACCACAAAGTGCTCACTCTAGAGGCTCCTTCTCTAGACGCCGACACTATTGTGGTCGACACGTCTATCCTTAATAAAGTCCCCGATCTAGCTGTGGGGACTTCGAAGTCGACCATCACCCCATTTGCTGCTGTCTTGGAGGAAGAGAATCCAGATGTCGTTCTCCCTACACCGACACAGGTAATCACTTGTTTTACTATCCTTTTCCTTGAATTACTGGACTTTTTTTACAAATATCTTTTTCCTCTTACAACAGGGTGATGCTTCTGGTGAGCCATCTCACCATGTCGCAGACTATACTCCCTCTTCGCCGACTTCTTCTCCATCTCACCAAGCACCCTCTGTCGTCACTGCTGGTGAGTTCATTGGCTTCCCTATCCAGATTAGTGATAGTGACTCTGATTCAGTCACTAGCCCTGCAACGCACATGTTTTCTAGTTCGACTAGTTCTGACTCTAGTCTTTCTTCAGCTTCCTTGCCTTTGCAAGATTCAAGGGGACCAAGGGATGATGGCATCATAAAAACCCAGCCTGCTCAGACTACTCCTCTATCGACTACTTCCCCTTCATCCTCCCAGGGGCTGGCAATAAAGCCTCTGCTCTAGAAGCAATTGCTAGCCTTCGTAGCCTAGTAAGATCACATGATGCTTCTTCAGACTCTGAGCAGCTTCACCATTTTGGTAAGATGGGTTCTGAAGCAACAAAGATCAAAGCTCTAATGGACAAGGTTCGTTTTCACGCCTTGAATCTATATCTCCCCCATGTGCTTATTAGTGAACCTGTTATCGGCCCAGAACTCTTGCATGTGCTTTCCCAACTCAAAGAACTTCAGCTTTCAGAGTATGCTAAGTGTGCAATGGCCGCTTTAGAAAAACTTCTGGTTCCCATGCTGTGTCATCTCGACAACGTTAGGGAAAATGGACACCAGATTGTAACTACTGAGGCCTTTGTGAAGGAGAAATGGGAGCTAGTGATGAAGGCCGACGAAGAGTTCACCAAAATACTGGGGACGATTGAGGAGAAGAAAAAGGAATTGGCCTCCAAACAAACAAGAGCTGCTGAGATACGCCAACAAATTGATGACCTTCGGCGTCAAATTGCTGCTTTGGACAGTGAGTTGGAGTCAATTACTGAGGAGGAGTCGTGTATTGTCGACAAGGTTATAAAGCCGGCCCAAGACACTGTGGAGCAGACCACCAACGATGCCTTGGCTGTAGCTGAAGAACTTTCCAACGTTGAAAAGAAGCTTGAACAGCTTAAAAAGAAGCTTGTGCAAACATTCACTTGTTTTCAACATTAGAAACCTAAGCCTTATGCTTTTGATTTTCAAACTTTCTTTTCATAATACTTACTTTGAATTGAATCTTTAAGTCAACTTTGATCACTTTTGTATATACTTCTAATTGGTAAATATAACCCATTCAAATGTCTTTTTTATGGTTCCAATGTCCACTTTCTTAATCAAATTTTCCATAACCTTTAGCTATTAGGTTTGAGTTATCTTTGTGGTAGATGTAATACTCACCTATATCCTTAGTGATGGACAATGAGTCTTCCATGCTTATTATAGGGTTAACCCCTCACTAGCAAGTTGAAGCTATCCTCACATGGTGGACTTGTGGTTTTAGGTTGAGTTTTCTCCCTTTGATAACAAAAGACCTTAAGGCTTTTGGACCAATCAATCCACTCATTTGTTTTTTGAGATTTTTACCCCGAACTACGAGGTTTTGATCCTAATCTTTTTATAAGAGGGTACGTAGGCAATGGGTTTATCCATCCAAACAAAAAATGTAAATAAACTTGTACATTCTCTTCTCATCTCTTCAATCATGTTTGCACAATAAATTTTTCACAAAAACAATAACCTTCACAAGTGTGAAAAGGGCTCCCTAGGAGTACCTAGGATGTTTTGGGTGCCTAACACCTTCCCATTGCATAACCAACCCCCTTACCCAGATCTCTGTTTCTTTTACTAGTTTTTGTTAAAACTATTAGGTTTTTGTTCGCTTTCTAACCTTTCCTTTAGATAAATAGAAGTGCGGTGGCGACTCGACTTTATATGATTTACCTTGGATTTAGCCAATATCTCCAATGGTAACGAATACCCCGCTACAGAAAAGTGGCGACTCTGCTGGGGATAAAATCCCTAGTGAGTTTTGCCAACTTTTCATGCTTGTTGTATTATATTGTTTTGTGACATATTTTTGTGCAATTTGGGATTACTGTATTGTATGTAATGATTGATTTGCTTGATATTAATTCCTTGTATGCTTGGTGATCTTTGTGAGATGAGTTCTATACCCGGACTATAGTGCACTTAGGATAGGAGAATGGCGTAGTCTTGTCGACTTGTGTGGAGTTATTTCTTAGCAAGTTGACTTGCAAGTCCATTCACTTGGTGGAGGTCATGGTGGGATCAATAATGTCACACAAGTAAGTTGTGGTTAGACATTACTCTTTCCAATATAGACCTTAGAAGCCAAGGACCTTAGTTTACCAAACCCATCTTGGCCTATTTTTAGAATGTAGTGCGAAGGTCGTTCAAATGTAAGATTTGATACGATTGTTACGCGATACTACACTCATAAGAGTCTCTCTTGAGAATATTTTTGGAATACGAGTAGTCGTTTCTCCGATAATATCCGAAAGATGGGATGATGACTATGGGAACCTCTTGTAGAACATGTTTGGCGGGTTTAAACCCTAGTACATTCCCTTTGGGTGGTTCTTAACCGAGACTCCATGCTCGTGATTTGCAACAAACCCTTGATTCATGGTTGATCCGTTCATGTATCCTTAATATCAATGGAACTTGGGTGTTGATAAGGTGTAAACCATAATCCACCAAAATGGATGATTGATATTAAGGATAATATGATCGATCCCATGACCTTTGTTTGGTGTGCTTTGCTTGATCCTTGAGTGTGATTGTTGCATTCATGCATTCATGCACTCATTTGCATCCATATCATCAAAAATAATAAGGAAATTTTCAAGGAACTTAAGGGGTTTATTTGCAAAAATTTCAGACATGGAAAGACAAAGAAGGAATACAAAGAAGTACCTTCAGACAACCAGATTTGAAAGAGTTGAGGAATCTGACATCCTATGTACTAGATCCCTTGGGTTTCAAAGCTCATTTTGGGAAGCTTCTTCCTCTTCTGACTACTCAGGTGGATGAAGGGTTGATGAGCGTATTGGTGCAGTTTTATGATCCATTGTACCGTTGCTTCACGTTTCCGGACATCCAGCTTTTGCCTACCCTTAAGGAGTATGCTTATCTTGTGGGTATACCGATTCTAGATCAGTTGCCGTTCAGTGGCTTGGAGCATATTCCTACTTCTCAAGAGATATCTGACATGTTGGACATAGATGAATCTCTGATTGGTGCTCATATGACTACCAAAGGTGGAATTCAAGGTCTCCCTTCTGAGTTCCTCATTGCTCAAGCTACTGTTTATAGGAAGGCCATGAGTGAGGATGCCTTTGAAGCCATATTTGTACTTCTCATCTATGGGTTGGTATTGTTCCCCAACATCGACAAGTTTGTGGATGTGAACGCTATTAGGATCCTCTCCGCTCTTAATCCCGTTCCTACTCTGTTGGGTGATACCTATTTCTCTTTGCATATGAGGAATGCAAAGGGTGGTGGTGCCATTGTGTGCTGTTTGCCTCTGTTGTATAAGTGGTTTATTTCTCACTTACCTCAGACGGTCGCTTTCAAGGAGAACAAGGGATGTCTATGGTGGTCCACGAGACTCATGTCTCTCACTAATGATGATATCTCTTGGTATAACCGTGTATATGATGGTGTGCAGATTCTCGACTCTTATGGTGAATTCTCCAATGTGCCTCTTCTTGGTACATGTGGTGGGATTAACTACAACCCTATTTTAGCACGTCGTCAGCTTGGGTTCCCCCTAAAGGATAAACCTAATAACATTCTGTTAGAGGGTGTGTTCTTTCAGGAGGGTAAAGATCCCCAAGGTTTGAAGGGCGGAATGGTTCGCGCTTGGCGCAAGGTTCATAAGAAAGGAAGGAAGGAGTTGGGTCCTAAGAATTGTGTTGCTATGGAGCCTTACACTGCTTGGGTAAGGAAGAGAGCATCTGAGTATCTCATGCCTTACGAATATCCGAGACCTACACCTTTGGTTGTGGCTGGGCCTTCAACCCTCCCTAACCAAGGAGTAGGGGAGTTGAGAGACGAAGACCTATCACGTGCCTGGATCCGTGAAAGGGAAGAGTTGCTTCAGCAGATTAAGGAGAAGGATGCTCTGATAGAGTTTCTTGAGCATCAGGTTATTGATGATCCTAATGATGCATGGACTTCTCTACTTCCTCAGTCTTCCAATTTTGGAAGAGGAAGTACGACCGACTCGCCAAGGAAAAGGCGGATATGGAGGCAGCTTATGAGAGGGAGGTGAAGAGGCTTCGCGCATCCTATCTTCCTGTGTCCCGAGCATTAGATGATTGTTTCTAGGGATCCATAGGATGATTATTTTCCTTTTCTCTTGTACATGATTGATAATGCTGTACTTCTTTTCCTTTATATTATTTGATGAGATATTTCCATATGTGATAAACAATTAATATTTCCAAAATTTGCAAATAAAACCCTAGAGTTCCTTTGAAATAAAAACAAATCATATGCACAAGCATTGCATGCATCATATGCATAAGCAGGTTTTGTTCCCGACTTCTGGTCTTGTGGTCTAACTCTGTGCTCTTCATTTATTTTGAAGACAAGCTGACTCACCAGTACTACACTAGAGCCAACTCTTCAAGACTGATGGATCATATAGAGCAAGAGAACCGTGAACTCAAAGAAGAAGTCGCCAGACTGAGTGCTTTGATGGAATCGTTCCTGGCTGCCCAGAGCCAGTCTTCTCCAACACCTTCAACTCCTCCCCAGAGGATAGTCATCTCTGAGATTGTTTCCTCAACTGCGCCTGCAGCCAGTGCATATTTTGTGCCGACAACCATGCCAACCGGGTTTCCGTGGGGAATGCCTCCCAATTTCATGCCTGAGGGCCCTGCCCCAACTTTTGCTTCTATGCCGGCATCTAGCCCGGTCCTTGCTGTTCCTCCTCCTGTCGTGCATACCATGCCTAGGGTAGACGACACCATCTATCATTCTGAGCCATCTGAGGGCCCAAATGTCCATGAGAAGATGGACGCTATGAACGACCAATTTCTTGAGCTTCACAAGGAATTGAAAACTCTCTGAGGAAAGGACCTCTTTGGCAAGTCTGTTGCCGAATTATGCTTGGTTCCCAATGTGAAGATTCCTGTGAAATTCAAGGTCCCTGACTTTGAAAAATACAAGGGGAATACTTGTCCTCTCAGCCACCTGGTCATGTATGCCAGGAAGATGTCAACTCAGACTGATAACGACCAGTTGCTCATCCACTACTTTCAAGACGGTTTGTCCGGTGCTGCCTTGAGATGGTACATGGGTCTGGACAGTGCGAACATCCGATCCTTCAATGACCTTGGCGAGGCCTTCATCAAGCAGTACAAGTATAATGTGGATATGGCTCCCGATAGGGATCAGCTAAGGGCCATGTCCAAAAAGGACAAAGAAACATTCAAAGAGTACGCCCAGAGGTGGCGAGAGTTGGCAGCACAGATCGTGCCTCCGCTAGAAGAGAAGGAAATGACCAAGATCTTTCTGAAGACCTTGAGTTTATTCTATTACGAGTGGATGATTGCTAGCGCTCCTTCTGACTTCACCGAGATGGTGAATATGGGGATGCGGTTAGAAGAAGGGGTTAGAGAAGGACGTCTGACCAAAGAAGAAGGCTCTTCTGCCAAACGTTATGGGGCGTTTGCAAAGAAGAAAGATGGAGAGGCACATACTGTAACCTCCCACGTGAAACCTAGAAGACCCTCTGTGAGGAGGAAGACCGTGCGTCCCGCCGGTAACCAGCACCAGGTGGCTCACATAACACCTGTTTTCAGAGACAATCAACAGTATCAGCAACATAGCAACAATCAACAATCACCTCAGCAATATCAATAACAACAGCACCGTCTGCAACAGCAGGCCTATCAGCCTCGAAACAGTAATCAAACCAGCACGAGTTACGAGAGGAAAAAGGTCACTTTTGATCCGATTCCGATGACGTACGCAGAACTATATCCCTCTTTGATAGAGAGGAAGTTGATTACTCCGAGAGACCCACCAGCTATACCTGCTAACCCTCAGTGGTGGTATAAGCCTGAATTACATTGTGTATACCACTCTGGTGCTCCCGGCCACGACATGGAGAATTGCTATCCTTTGAAGACCAAGGTTCAAGACCTTGTGAGGTGTGGCATTCTGTGTTTTGAGGACGTAGGTCCTAATGTGAAGAAGAACCCATTGCCCGAGCATGGGAAATCTGTTAACATGGTCCAGGGCTGCCCTGGCAAATATAAAGTCAAATATGTCAGTCATATCCGATAGTCGTTGGTCGAGTTGCATCGTTTGCTATGCGAGTACAGTCATTATGAACACGATCATGATAGATGCCGAATCTGCCCTGTTAACCGACTGGGTTGTCGCCAGGTGCGCAAAGATCTTCAGGAAATGCTGGACGAAGGAGTTATTGAGATCCTTCAGAACATGAATGTTGACGAAGATGAGCCAGAGGTCAACGTGATTTCCCCAGTGTTTCGGATACCCGAGCCTGTTATCATTAAGTATGATGGTAGCAAGCAGAAGGTTTCCCCTTCCCTGATCATTAAGCCTGCCGGTCCAGTGCCTTATTCTTCCGAAAAGGCAATTCCCTTTCGTTACAACTCTGTTGCTATAGAAGATGGGAAAAAGGTGACTTTTCCATCCTCCTCTGTTGTGAATATTGCTGATGTAAGTGGTTTGACCCGCAGCGGTCGTGTGTTTTCAGCACCACCGAAGCCCCAGGCTAAGGCTGATTTTGTTGAACGCCCGATTGGGAATGCTGTGAGCACCCCGAATCCGGCACCTGTTGTTAAGCCCTCCTCTATACTAAAAGCTCCTACTTCTGGTGGCCCTAGAGGCAATGTGAAAGAAGACTATGATGAGATGCTGAAGCTCATCAAGAAGAGTGAGTACAATGTTGTAGACCAGCTTCTACAAACGCCATCCAAGATATCCGTGTTATCATTACTCCTGAATTCAGAACCGCATAGAGAGGCTATGCAGAAAGTTTTGGATGTGGCATATGTAGACCATGATGTCACAATAGAATAGTTTGATAGCATTGTTGCAAACATTACTGCTTGTAACAATTTGAGTTTCTGTGACTCTGATCTCCCTGAGGAGGGAAAAGACCACAACTTGGCTTTACACATATCCATGAATTGCAAAAACGACGCCATGTCCAATGTGCTGGTGAACACTGGGTCATCCCTGAATGTATTGCCAAAAACCACCTTCTCAAAACTGTCTTATCAAGGGCCTCCCATGAGGCAGAGTGGGGTAGTTGTGAAAGCTTTCGATGGGTCGCGTAAGACTGTGATTGGGGAAGTTGATCTCCCTATCAAGATTGGACCAAGTGATTTCCAAATTACCTTCCAGGTTATGGACATTCACCCATCGTACAGCTGTCTCCTAGGAAGACCATGGATTCACGAGGCTGGCGCCGTGACATCCACCCTACACCAGAAGCTGAAATTTGTGAAAAATAAGAAACTGGTAGTGGTAGGGGGAGAAAAGGCTCTCCTGGTTAGCCACTTGTCTTCCTTCTCGTACATAGATGCTGAAGATGAAGTTGGAACTCCTTTCCAAGCTTTATCTATAGATGAGCCTGTTGAGAAAAGAATTCCTTCATTTACTTCCTAGAGATGCGAAATTGGCCATTGAGTGTGGTGCAATTGCTGGTCTAGGAAAAATGATTGAGCTGGAAGACAATAAGTCCCGGGCTGGCATAGGCTTTTCTTCTGGGGTTTTCAATGAGAAAGGGCTATTCAAGAGTGGAGGTTTTATCCACACTGGTCAGGAGGAGGAAGCTGTTGCTGTCTTGGAAGAGGATGCAGAGGATTCTGACAATTTCATCATCCCTGGTGGGATCTGCAACAATTGGGTCGCTGTGGATGTTCCTACAGTTGTCCACAAGTCAACGTAATGATCAATTTGTTTAAAAACCCTTCTCTCATGCCAAAAGGAGGAGTGATGACATTGTTGGCAACATAAATACAATGATATTTTCATTCAATAAATTCATGTTAAATGTTTGTTTTTCCAATTATTTTCCCTTTTTGCTTTTTGCATGAAATTGGTGATCACATAAAACCCTAAAAAAAAATCAATCTTTTCATCTGCATAATGATCTGCCTTATTTGATTTCTAAAAAGCTTTTCATATCCAAAATCATTATACAGGTTGATTTCCAAACCCATTGAACATAATGATCCGACACCATCTCCCAATTTTGAGTTCCCTGTATTTGAGGCAGAGGAAGATGATGTTGAAGAGATTCCTGATGAGATTACCCGTCTACTTGAGCATTAGAAGAAGATCATTCAGCCGCATCTTGAGAATCTGGAAACAGTCAACTTGGGGTCTGAGGATTGTGTGCGAGAAGTAAAGATTGGGGCACTCCTGGAAGAATCTGTTAAGAAGGGGTTGATTGAATTGCTACGAGAATATGTCGATATCTTTGCTTGGTCGTATGAAGACATGCCGGGTCTAGATACATATATTGTGCAACATTTCCTACCTTTGAAACCTGAGTGCGTGTCTGTGAAGCAGAAGCTCAGAAGAACTCATCCTGATATGGCAGTAAAGATCAAAGAAGAAGTTCAGAAGCAAATTGATGCGGGGTTTCTGGTGACTTCTACATATCCTCAATGGGTGGCCAATATTGTGCCCGTGCCTAAGAAAGACGGAAAAGTCCGGATGTGTGTGGATTATAGAGATTTGAATAAAGCTAGTCCGAAAGATGATTTCCCTCTACCACATATTGCTATGTTGGTAGACAATACAGCTAAATTCAAAGTCTTCTCATTTATGGATGGATTTTCCGGATATAATCAGATTAAGATGGCACCCGAGGATATGGAGAAGACAACATTCATCACACCTTGGGGAACATTCTGTTATCGAGTGATGCCCTTCGGTTTGAAGAACGCCGGAGCCACGTATCAACGAGCTATGACTACCTTGTTCCATGATATGATGCACAAGGAGATTGAGGTATATGTTGATGATATGATTGCTAAGTCAAGAACGGAAGTTGAACATGTAGAGCACCTGTTGAAGCTTTTTCAGCGTTTGAGGAAGTACAAGCTTCGTCTGAATCCCAACAAGTGTACATTTGGAGTCCATTCTGGCAAGTTATTGGGCTTTATTGTCAGCGAAAGAGGTATTGAGGTTGATCCTGCAAAGGTCAAAGCAATACAAGAGATGCCTGCGCCCAAAACTGAGAAGCAAGTCCGAGGTTTTCTTGGCCACTTGAATTATATTTCCAGATTTATATCCCACATGACTGCCACATGTGCACCGATATTCAAGCTCCGCCAGAAAGATCAGTCTCATGATTGGACCGAGGATTGCCAGAAAGCTTTCGATAGTATCAAAGAGTATCTGTCTGAACCTCCAATCCTGTCTCCGCCTGTAGAAGGAAGACCTTTGATCATGTATCTGACAGTTCTTGAAGACTCGATGGGTTGTGTCCTTGGTCAGCAAGACGAATCAGGGAAGAAAGAATATGCTATTTACTACCTGAGTAAGAAGTTCACTGATTGTGAGTCTCGATACTCAATGCTTGAAAAGACATGCTGTGCTTTGGCTTGGGACGCTAAGCGTTTACGCCAGTATATGATAAATCATACAACTTGGTTGATATCCAGAATGGATCCAATCAAGTACATCTTCGAGAAGTCTGCTTTAACCGGGAGGATTTCCCGTTGGCAGATGTTGTTATCTGAGTATGATATTGAGTATCGAGCTCAGAAGTCTATTAAAGGCAGTATCTTGGCTGACCACTTGGCACACCAGCCGAATGAGGATTATCAGTCAGTTCAGTATGACTTCCCAGATGAGGAGATTCTGTATTTGAAGATGAAAGATTGTGATGAGCCTACACCCGATGAAGGGCCAGAGCCTGGTTCCAGATGGAGTATGGTATTTGATGGCGCTGTAAATCAATATGGAAATGGTATTGGGGCAGTAATTATTACTCCTCAGGGCACACATATTCCTTTTACAGCAAGGCTAACTTTCAAATGCACGAATAATATGGCTGAGTATGAGGCCTGTATTATGGGATTAGAAGAGTGTATTGATCTAAGGATCAAGCATCTCGATGTTTATGGTGATTCGGCCCTCGTTGTCAATCAGATTAAGGGTGAATGGGAAACGAATCAACCTGGTCTTATTCCATATAGGGATTATGCGAGGAGGATTTCAACGTTCTTTACTGAGGTTGACTTCCATCATATTCCTCGAGACGAGAATCGAATGGCAGATGCTCTTGCTACGCTTGCTTCGATGATTATGGTTAAATATTGGAATGAAGTTCCAAATATCACTGTGATGCGCTTGGATAGACCAGCTCATGTATTTGCAGTTGAAGAAGTGAAGGATGATAAACCATGGTATTATGATATCAAGTGCTTCCTTCAGAACCAGGTTTTACCCGCCTGGGGCATCTGTGAAAGATAGGAAGACTTTGAGAAGATTGTCAGGCAGCTTCTACCTCAATGGCGAAGTGCTTTATAAGAGAGATTTTGACATGGTTCTGCTCAGATGCGTGGATAGACACGAAGCAGACCTGTTGATGACTGAAGTCCATGAAGGTTCATTTGGTACCCATTCCAATGGACATGCCATGGCTAGAAAGATGTTGAGAGTAGGCTACTAATGGCTGACAATGGAGTCTGACTGCTGTAAATATGTGAAGAAATGCCATAAGTGTCAGATTTATGCGGATAAGATTCATATTCCCCCGACACTTCTGAATGTGATTTCATCACCATGGCCTTTCTCCATGTGGGGAATTGACATGATTGGCATGATTGAGCCGAAAGCGTCCAATGGACACAAGTTTATTCTCGTAGCAATTGATTACTTCACCAAGTGGGTTGAAGCAGCATCATATGCAAGTGTGACCAGGCAGGTGGTCGTGAAGTTTATCAAGAATCAACTTATATGCCGTTATGGTGTGCCAGATAAGATCATTACTGATAATGGATCTAACTTGAATAACAAGATGATGAAAGAGTTGTGTAGTGAGTTCAAGATTGCACACCATAACTCTTCTCCTTATAGACCCAAGATGAATGGGGCTGTTGAAGCTTCTAATAAGAATATCAAGAAAATTATCCAAAAGATGGTTGTTACGTACAAAGATTGGCATGAGATGCTACCATTTGCTTTGCATGGATATCGTACATATGTCCGCATTCAACAGGGGAAACCCCTTTCTCTCTTGTTTATGGCATGGAGGCCGTACTCCCAGTAGAGGTGGAGATCCCATCAATGAGAGTCTTGATGGAGGCCAAGTTGACTGATGTTGAATGGGTTCAGAGTCGCTATGACCAGCTGAATTTGATTGAAGAGAAGAGATTGACTGCCATGTGTCATGGTCAGTTGTATCAGCAGAGAATGAAGAAGGCTTTTGATAAGAAGGTCAAGCCTCGTGTGTTCCGAGAAGGTGACCTTCTGCTCAAGAAAGTCTTGTCTTTCGCGCCCGATTCCAGGGGCAAGTGGACTCCAAACTATGAAGATCCATATGTTGTTAAGAGAGCCTTTTCAGGCGGTGCTTTGATACTTACAACTATGGATGGGGAGGATTTCACTCGTCCTGTGAATTCAGATGCAGTCAAGAAATACTTCGCCTAAAAATAAAAACAGAATAACTCGCTAAGTTGAAAACCCGAAAGGGCAGCTTAGGCAAAAATGAGCGTCTCGGTGGATTGAAAACCCGAAAGGGCGATCCAGGCAAAAGTTAGAGACATAAAAAAATGAATATATGCACCCCGCTAGATTGAGTACCTCATCCTGGGGCAATCTAGGCAAAATTAGGGATTTGGCAAGTAACTGCATCCTGACAAGACTGTGTTCTACAACTGTCATCCATCAAAGATTCTTGTTCATTCATCGTCAACCAAAACTTCGAATACATCGAATTCAGAATTGGTGGAGAAATGGTCATTATGTTCAATGTAGCCCTTTTCCAATATATATCACCAATTTCAAATTTGTGAAGATCTATGGAGTCTTGCCATTTGCAGGCTACCATTCCATCAAATAAATTTAAGCCCTTTATCCAATTATTTGCACTCTTATTTGTTTCTATTCAACAAATGTTTTGCATGTTTTAATTGAGAAAATATCATTGTCATAAACAAACAAATTTTTCACAAATTGGTTTTAAACAAAGTGAACATTCACAATGATGAAAGGATACTTAAGGGATCCTCAATGCTCTCCCAAGGGTGGCATAATTTCCAACAGGGTAAGACATTTGTTCATGTTCCTAGCATGACTGTATCCTCTTCTCCCAGAATATGTGTTGTGGTTTATCCCACCGAGTGGAGTGCTTGTTGAGGTTATTCACCTCCCCTCCCTTTAGCAGAGCAGTGGTCTTCCCTCCTCAGCAGATGTGTCCTCTTTGGAAGGTTCGGTATTTGGTGGTTGATCCCCATAATTCCTTCATTTCCTCAGATAGATCCCCAGTAGAGTTGTTGGTGTGATGGACTTTATCTGTGGTGATGTTCACCACTCTCCCCTTCAGCGGAAGAGCGACCTTTTCTCCTCGGCAGGTGTGATCTCCTTGGTGAGTTTGGTACTTGGTGTTGGATCACCAGATTCCCCTTATCCCCCTCAAGTGGATTCCCCAGTAGAGTTGCTTTTGTGGCAGTTTTTGCCTGTGCAATGAACTTTTCCTTTCCCCAGCTGAGACTGATGATTCATCCCTGCAGAGATATTGTTGTCTCTGATCCCCGACAGGTTGGATATTCTCCGGTGATCCTGGCTCCTTCTCTTGAGATGTAGTACCGGGTGGTTGATTCCTAGACCTGTGTGTGTTAGATATGTCTGTTTGTCAGCATTCATCAAACATAAATCACACATATACATGCATAATTATAACATTCAGATATTCATGTTGCATTCTTTGCCATATATCGTTGTTTGTTGTCTCCTGCTATTTGGTGATATATATTTCCCCAAGCAAATGTGTGTGTCTGATCTCTCAATATAGAGTCAGCCCCTTTAAGCAGAAAGTGTTTATCTTTCCTGCCATATTCCCCACTGAATTATATCCTCGTGGACGACGGTTGTTTCTGCTTCCTCCCAACACATATATTGGGATGGGCTCCCCTACTGAGTTATATCCTCATTGGGATGAGTCTCGATTCAGTTTGCTTTTTTGGTTTGATCCTAAATTGGCCTCTTGTGACTGTCTCTGGTGTTTCCCTGTGGTAAATGAATAATTGCTCAGTAATCAGTAATTATTCACCTTATCCTCAGCGGAGTTTGTGGTTTTCCATCCTTATACCGGTAGTTGTAAATCCTATTTTCCTCCCATTTGCAGAGTTAACCATTGTTGTTCATCCTAGTTGATGTCGATTACTCTTCCGTGGTTTTCTACCCAGTATCCGGTAGATGTAATCCTCTCCTTGATGGTTATCTTCATCCAGTATTCGATGTTGGTATTCCCTCTTTTTCCTGGATAATTGCCTTGCGCTCGCAATTTATCCCCAGCAAGTCATCTTTCGTCTACCCTGTTGTTGTTGGTAACGATTGTTTCTCTCCTGAATTGGTCATCATTATATACCTAGTTTTGGTATCCCGATGCCTTTTTCTTTTCGGTTGATTTATCCTTTATTAACCCAGTAACCGGTTGTGGATAATCTTCCATACGAGTATACTATCTACGTTCTGAAGGTAATAGATAGTATATCTCATGCACTCTTCGGTCGAAGTCTTTTGTTCTTCCCCAGTTGAGTAAGATTCATTCCCCCTTTGCAGAGTTAACCATTGTTGTTCGTCCTAGTTGATGACGGTTACTCTTCCGTGGTTTTCTACCCAGTATCCGGTAGATGTAATCCCCTCTTTGACGGTTATCATTATCCAATATTCGGTATTGATATTCCCTCCTTCTTTTGGATAATTGCTCTGATTAAGCAATTTTATCCCCAGTGGGTCCTCTTTCATTTACCGTTTGCCGGTGATGTTTGTTGCTCCCCTTGATTGGTCATCATTATATATCTAGTTTCGGTATCCCGATGCCTTTTCTTTTTGGTTGATTTATCCTTTATTAACCCAGTAACCGGTTGTGGATAATCTTCCATGCGAGTATATTATCTACATTCTGACGGTAATAGATAATATATCTCATGCACTCTTTGGTCGAAGCCTTTTGTTCTTCCCCAGTCGAGTAAGATTCGTATCCCTGTTTTAGGAATCGAATGTCCATCCCATAATCGAGTTTGCGTTTTGCCCTCTTTTTGGATGATGAGTGTTTTGGGAATATTCCCCAATTCATGCTTTGGTTGGTCACCTATTATATACCCAGTAACCGATATCCCTGGTGTTCCTTCCTTCTGCTCCCTATTATGACTTTGGTCCCCTGTGGAGTCAGATTTTCTTGAGTGGAGATATACCTTTTAGGTCTTCCTCAGATGATTTGGTTGATTGATATCTCTCACCCTTATACCGGTCTTAGATATTCATTCTTCCCGAGCTTGTTGTTCTCTCACCCTTATATCGGTGATCAGACCACATGTCTCATTGAGCTTGTTACCCAGTAACCGGTAACACCTCATCCCGCTGCTTCCCCAAGAGAGTCTTTTTTAAGACATCCCCAGCGAAGTCCCTTAGTGGATTGTTTTTGTCCGGATTTTTATCCGAAGTATCCATTGCGGATAGTTTTGCTGTGTTGGCATATTCCCCAATACATGCATCTTTGAGTCAGCTTGAGTCTTTCCAATGGATTTATTCCCTTTGGAAACTCTTTTCCCCAGCTTTGAGTCGCGGCCTGCTCGCGCAATTTATCTCCTTTTCTATCCCCATAAGAGTCCCCGGTAGAGTCCCTTCCCCATGGAGTGGATAACTCATAGGGATTATCAAATTCCTTCTAATCTTTTCTTCTTTGTGGACACATATCCCCACAGAGTTTTGTTTGTTGGGCATACATACATTTGCATTATGAGGTCTCTTAGGGACCAAAATTTGTCTCTTTGTTATTATTTAAGCCCATTCTACCTCGTCGAGACGAAGATTTTAACCTTCACTTCTCCGGATAGAATGACCTTAAATAGGGGCATCTGTAAGACCCCAATTTTGTCCCTAAGATCCCTCATGGCATCATAACATTTTATTGCATAGCCTCAAGGATCTTTGAGCATCTTGGCTCCCTTTCCCTTTGGGTAGGGATCTCTTGTGAGTGGTTTGAGATCACCAAGCATGCTTGAATTGTATATCATTGCTTTTCTTGTTTTATTCACTAACCAAAAGCACAAAAATATGTCACTAACATCTTTTGTTGTAGCTTAAGCAATCACCAGGTCAAGAGTTTCAAGAAGATCCTTTGTGCAAGTGATGAGGTATTTCCTTGGGATGGGGACCACATGATTAATATAAGGAACTTACATGAGCTAGGGTTTCATTTTGAAGCAATCTCACCAAGTGGTAGAGGCCCAAGTTAATCAAGACATTTCAAGGTCATCTGAGGACCAAAAGTCAACTGTGCAGTCAACTGAGGGCTATGAGGTGGGGAAATGAGTTGAGACACCTCAATCATGTTCAAATGAGTTCTGTTCATCATTCTAAACATCCATCTTGAAGATTCAAAGGTCATGGCAAAAGTTACTAAAAATGGAAAATGACCTATAATTCAAAGTTTCCAAATTTGGCAAGTTTTTGGTCCACATTCAACTTGACTTGTCAATGTCAAAGAAGTTTCAAATGGATTATTGGTGAACATGAAAGTTGTAGATCTTTGTCTCCCCTTTCCAAAAAATCCTAATTCATGTCCATATGATGCATGGTTGAGAAGTTATCTTCATTTGATCACAAGGTGTACATGGAAATTCAAAATGGCATAACTTTTGATGCAATGCTCCAATTTGGTTCATTCTTTTTGCAAAATGCTTCTCATATTCAAGACATCTCAAAATGACCTCATTTGGCTCAATTATGAAAAGGAATCATGACCATGAATTCATTATTTCATACATGTGCAAATTGAAGAAAATATTCAACATTCATTCTTGGCTTAAGATACAAGCAAAATAACACTTCCATCTTGACCATTGGTTGCTTTTGAGTGAATTCCAAGCTTAACATGAAGCTGTACACATGGATTATGGCAAGGAGAGCTTAATTTGCATTTTTTCAAGATGCTTCATATCTCATTAATCATGATTAACCAATGGAAAAGAGGATTAGCATGGTTATTAGCAAGGCATATAAATAGTGAAACCCTAATCCTAACTGAATAACAGAACCATTTCAGATCAAATTCAAGAACTCTCCAAAAAATTCTCTCTCTTCGAATCTTCATTTTCTCCACACAATTCTCAAATCTCTTTGCATATTCTTGTTCCTGGAGCTTCATTGAGCAAGATTCATCCATTACTTGGAGCAATTCATCAAGATATCATGCAGTTCAAGTGCTTCACCATGTGGATCGGATTTGAAAATTGAAGTGGATTCAAGAGGATTCAACCGTTCATTTTTGCTTAAAGCTTCATAGGAGGTGCATAGGAGTTGATATGGAGCATTGGAGCTCTTGAGAACGCGTGTACAGCAACCTCCATTTCAAGGTGACTTCAAATTCGATCTCTCCTTTTGCTGTTTTTTTGATTATAGATGTGTAGATCTTGATGTGTAGAGCATGAGTGTATGATTAGAATTGAGTTTGGCTTAGAATTGAGCATGTAGTGTTGAATATAAGTTTAGATCTCAGAAATGTTTGTCTTCGATTTGCAAAATCCATGGAGAGTTAGGATGATCCAATTGCATATTTGGAATCTACATTGAAAGACGGTTCGAATGATATAAGTTTTAGAAATTTCTGGAATTTTTTGTGGCGGCGCCGCCGCGTGGTTCGTCGGAGAAGACGACTAGAGCTGTAGCTCTGGCGTCTGTATTTTGTTAGGGGTTATACTGTGTAGGATCCATGTGGCGCTTGCGTGTGAGAACGATTGGTTGAGAGCGCTTGACCAGGCCACGCGTTATGTTTGACTGCTGAGTGGCATGCTGATGTCAATTAGTGAAACGGTACGTTTCACCATTTGAATGAGAGCCATTGATGCTTATGCGCGCCAAGATCCAACGGTTCCTGTTTTTTCTGGTTTATTTGAATTAATTTCGTTTCCCTCCATTTCTTTTAATATTTCAATTATTTTGTTTGTTTTAGAAAATTCATAAAAAATGCAAAAATGATCCAAATGAATCCCAATTTTTTTTCATAGTTTTATTTTGATCTCTACTTTTTTATGATGTTAATCTCATGAATTGTTGATGTCTGGATTTTTATTTGTGAATTTTTGAATGAACATTGTGCTAAATTGATATATTGCCTTCAATGCTTTGTGAAATTCTCTATGTTGAGCCATTTGATCCCATCTTTTGCATACATGATCTTCACACATGATATGAATTATTGGTCACTGGTTTGGATTTTTTCTCATATGTTATCATCATTTTTGGCACATAGGGAATAATGTGACAATTTGTGTCACATTTTTGACATTGAATTGTTGCATTTTTGTTCATATATCATTTGAACCTTTCTGGATTTGATATTTTGCATATTGATTGTTCATGACATGAGGAACTTGTACAAAAAATATCAAAGTCATTCCATGCATTTCTGTTTTGATGTGAATTTTCTAAGTTAGAAGTTCATTTTGTGCACATTTTTAGGCCTTGCATGACATAGATCATTTGAGATACTTGCTTATTGATTTGATACCGGTCCTTTTGAGGACATTAGATGGATTGTTTGAATGTGCGTTGTGTAAAAGATTGGGTTCTGTTTTGGTCATTTGATTTGGTTTTGAATCTAGTCTTTGCACTAGTGTTTTGTACATAAACTGACTTTGTCTTGTGTTTTAGGTTTGGATACTCATCATTGATCTTGTCAGATGCAAATGCATTTGAGTACTAACCTATGTTTGTTTTGATGTGGTGAACTCATGAGCTCATTTGAGTGCTAGGGCACTTATGCACTGAATTGTGTAACTGTTGGAAAGTTTCACTGTTTGTCTGTTGGTTGTATGATTGAAATACTAACTGTTTAGTCTTTGTACAGGTACCTTAGTTGCTTGCTTGCTTTTGCTCTTGCTTGAGCTTTGGATTGTGGTTGATACACCACTCAGGTAGTTAGCTTCTTACTTCATGTAGTCTGAAGTCCTATCACCTTTTTGGCAGGCGTTTTGCTGGCAAGTCCTCCTTCAGAGGCTCTGTTTGTGTTTGTTTACAATTGTGCCAAAGACCTCCAAGATGAGGCATGTGATATTTGTTAAGACCTCCCAGAATTGAGGCAATTGACGGATAAAAGGGATTAGTAGCCAATCCCCCGTTATTCAGTGTGTCGTTCTTTATGCTCGCACTACGTGCTGATGCTTTTGAACATGTGCCTCCAGATCTTTGTCCAGTGTCTGTCAATTGGAATAGGATCCCACTTTCTGGATCCCCACGCTTTCTTTGTCATGAGCTCACCTTGGCCAGGGTTAAGAGCATGAGGTCTCATCCTTATTTACCATCTTTGATCAGCTTCACCCTAACGTTCAATGTTAGTGGTTAAGAGCTATATATTACCCATTACAGTTTGGCTTGATTGTCGAGGTTGACATGACCCCTCTTGACAGACACTGGAATATAGTGTGTGATGATTGTTTACTTGTGAATTTTTGATGTGTGTGCTCTTGAACTAGGAGTTTCCATTTGAGCTTAATTGAAGGATCATTACCATGTTCATCCAAGTGGAAGATACAAGATACATTGAGGATCTCTTATGAGACTTGTTTGATTGCTTATGCTTTGTGCTTGCTTATTCCAAAGGATGGGAGCTACTTGGATCATTAATGTGATCTCAAGAGAGGAACTCCTAGTGTGGTTTCATTTCATATCCCTCATCTTTTTGTTTTCCTTAGGACTTAGCCCTTTTTCTTCATTTCTCCATTCTAATCCAAGCCAAAACCCTTTTGTGCAAACATTCACTTGTTTTCAACATTAGAAACCTAAGCCTTATGCTTTTGATTTTCAAACTTTCTTTTCATAATACTTACTTTGAATTGAATCTTTAAGTCAACTTTGACCACTTTTGTATATACTTCTAATTGGTAAATATAACCCATTCAAATGTCTTTTTTGTGGTTCTAATGTCCACTTTCTTAATCAAATTTTCCATAACCTTTAGCTATTAGGTTTGAGTTATCTTTGTGGTAGATGTAATACTCACCTATATCCTTAGTGATGGACAATGAGTCTTCCATGCTTATTATAGGGTTAACCCCTCACTAGCATGTTGAAGTTATCCTCACATGATTGATTTGTGGTTTTATGTTGAGTTTTCTCCCTTTGATAACAAAAGACCTTAAGGCTTTTGGACCAATCAATCCACTCATTTGTTTTTTGAGATTTTTACCCCAAACTACGAGATTTTGATCCTAATCTTTTTATAAGAGGGTACGTAGGCAATGGGTTTATCCTTCCAAACACAAAATGTAAATAAACTCGTACATTCTCTTCTCATCTCTTCAATCATGTTTGCACAAATAAAATTTTCACAAAAACAATAACCTTCACAAGTGTGAAAAGGGCTCCCTAGGAGTACCTAGGATGTTTTGGGTGCCTAACACCTTCCCATTTCATAACCAACCCCCTTACCCAGATCTCTGTTTCTTTTACTAGTTTTTGTTAAAACTATTAGGTTTTTGTTCGCTTTCTAACCTTTCCTTTGGATAAATAGAAGTGCGGTGGCGACTCGACTTTGTATGATTTACCTTGGATTTAGCCAATATCTTCAATGGTAACGAATACCCCGCTACAATAAGGTCTGAACGTCGTTATCGTTGATCCTGAACCTCTTGGTGGAGGTAAAGGAATTGATGCTCGAGCCGCACCCGTAGTCGACATTGTTGAGGTTGCACCTGTCATCGGAGGCAAAGTTGCAACCTGTGAGATTACTGTTTCCGTAGTGGATAAAGTCCCTTGTGGCACTTCATCTGTATTGGAGTTTGACATTTTCATAGTTTCTTGTGGCCTACTATATAGTTTGCCACTTCTATGTTTCATGCAATTTCGTAACTACACTAGCACTGGTCCCACCGAGTGTGCCATTTTGTTTACTGTGGAAATTGGTAAACAAACGCTGGTCCTCCCTAGGCCTTAAAACTAAGGGTTACTTGCAGGATCGACCAATTGATCCTAAGACATGTGCTAGTGTGACAGGGTGACTTATTCAATTCGACAGATAATTGACTTTGTGAGAAACGGCTTCTGACAAAGTATTAAACAAGCACAGGTTTTTTCCACACGAAATGATGATGATGCTATAGCCTATGGGTGACTCGTGACCGACAGCACTACAATATTCAAAAGACGTACACGGCGAACACGCTTTTGGTGAATTCTATTATCGTAATAGAATTAGTGTCGACAGGGTAGACGACAACGTAAAATGATAACTTAAAAGTAAATGAAATTAAAATAAAGTGTTCAACGGGAACAATTGAAAAATAAGGAAGTTGCATTGAAATAAATGTGGTGATTCACGTACATAGCACTCTTAAAAACTCTTACTTCCTCGCGTTGGGAATGAGAAGTTTTTTACAAGTGATTTTGGTACAAAGTGAACACCCCGAGTCCTCTGTGGGATCTCCTATTTATAATAAACTAAAGGAACTGCCTACAGACAAAACTTCTAAAAATAACAGACGTCGTGCTACACGATCTACCAACTGCTCCATACACGATCTACCAACTGCTCCATACACGATCTACAAACTGCTCCATATTCTGGCGCTTATTCTCCCTGTAATTGCTAGTCATTTTGAAGTTCAAACTTCTCCCGCTCAGGTATTTAGGTCGACCCCGTCTCCTATGTGTTTGACACAATCAAGAATTTCTTAAGTCCCAATCTTCAGTTCAGTTGACAAAATGGATTTCGACCAAACATGATTCTTCTGTCGGTTGTATCTTCTAGTAACTTGTGGTTTTCTCAGCTCTTGTTTATCTTGGGCTTTCAAACCTCCCCTTAGTGGGGTATAATCCTTAACTTCATATGGCACTTTCATTGATTACGCCTTCAGCATGCCCTATCAATTTCTTGTGGTAACAGTGGGATGATCACCCAAATCGCTGAGCATTTTGGGTATCAAGCTGTTTTACTCGAAGACACGCCAATTGCAAGTTAGACCAAAATTGACATGTCTGCTCTAATTTCACAAGGTATGATTGTTGTTGCCCCTACTTACTATTCCGTACTTATCCATAAGAGGTTTATTATCGCTCTGCCGGATTTTGACAGAGTAGCTATTACTGACTGTGCTAATTGGTTGTATGTGAGCGCTGACCCCGACGCGAATGAAGGCCACGAAACTGACCATTTTACTGCAGGTGAGCAGTTTATGGATGACCAGGTGGAGGGAACGGAAGCAGAAGAAGAAGACCCTCAAGCACCTCCTGAGCAGTTTGTACCACCACATCAGGATCCCACCCAGCAGGAGGCGGGTTCATCATCCTGGTCCACTGACCAATGGGCTTGGGTACAAACCGAAATCGGTGACTTGAGGACGGAACAACAACGGCAAGGCATCGAGCAAGCCCGTTAGGGGGCGATGTTGGATGAGATGAGCAGCATGATGCGACAATTGATGCTGCATTTCCCGTAACCACCTCCTCAATAGGGTACTGTGAGTGCCCTCCTTCGCTCTTGTTCGCAAACATTATGGACAATGTTGAGTTCAAGTGTGGGGGAGATTTTATGTCTTTTATTATTATTTTATTCTCAGTATTTTGTTATTTTACTGTTGTGCATTCTAGATTTGGTTTTTCTGTTTGAAGGTACATTATGCTGCGAGTGTGTCAAGTCCGTGTTGATAGGTTGGAAATAGTAATGATCACAATTGAGAGTGAATGAAAGGACCACGCCATTCACCATTGCTTGTTGTGAAGGATCTCCCCAGAAAGTTGACACTGCTGAAAGTAAGATCGGACGCAACATATACAACTTAACCAACATGAGTAGCCTATAAATTCCGAAGTAAGGAAGAAATCGCACCAGGCTAAAGAGTACTGTGGATCCTGTAAAAGCTAAACCAAACAATGTGAGTCATAAAAAGCCAAACAAATTGATCATCATGAGCAACATTTAGGTTTGTCTTTATCACTCTAAATTTGCATAGACTCTTTGGGATTGTCATTGCATGATACACACACTGAGGCACGTTGTTTGGAATCAACCCCGAGCCTTTCTAGCCATCCTGAATAATTATATCCCTTGTTAACCCCATTTGAGCATGTATCCATTTGTTTGTTTAAACCCCATAAATGTACCCCTTGGCCAAAAACACTTCCTTACCTTGTTCAGAGTCATGATAATGCATTCAAACTGTGTTGAAAAGCTAAGTTTGGGGTAAAACCCCCAAAAGTTCCCAAAGCCCAAGAAAGTGCGAGAAAAAAAAGAAAAAAAATGATGAATCGAGAGAAAGAAAGAAAAAAAAAGAGAAAAATTTATAACTCGAAGATCAAAAAAGAAGCACGAAAAAGGGCATTTGGTGAAGAAAAAAATAAGAAAAGAAAACCGAGCAAATAAAAGAAACAAACACAATATGTAACGTCGACTCTGAACCAAAAGTCCACTTGTTTTCCGTTTTTGTTTGAATAATCCACACCCTAACCCAAGCCAAGCTACAACCCGAAAGACCTCAAAAGTGTGTGTGTTGTGTGTAGGTGATAGGAAAAGATAGACTATTCAAACTAGCGAGTTGATATTGTATACTCTAAATTATGAGTGAAAACAGTTGACCCCGAGAGAATTGGTGAGAATGTGATATAAGCTGACAGGTGAAATGATGCTTTGAAGTGGAACTGCGAATGAAGACTTACAAAGAAAAAGCAGGACTTGTGGAAGGAAAAGGGAAGACGTTAGCGAATGATCTCAGCAGTGGTGGGAAACATAAAGAATTCTGGGGAGTGACAATGTTGTCTGAAACATTACTTGGGACAAGAAATGAGCTAAGTTTGGGGTTGTGATCAGTCACCATTTGCATTAAGTTTTCGTTATTAATCTGACACGAAACAAAGGCTTTTGATACACTATGCAAGCATTTATGATACGTTTCGAGTTAGTTTTACTTCCGTCATTATATTTAAGCATTTTTAATCATTGTTATGTTTTACTTATATTTTAGTGATTTTATGCGTGGGGTAACTGTGTTTTTGTCCGACAGGTCGATGTAGAAGAACCAGGGGACTCAGAATGAGATAATGCGAGATTTTGGCAAGCAGAGAAGCAGAAAACCCTGATACAAGAGGCCTGACATGGCCACCCGTGTCAGGAAAAGGAGGACGTGTTGAAGAAAACAGTAGCCTGACACGGCCACCCGTGTCAGCTGACACGGGTCGTGTCAGGCACCTCAAGCAACCGTGTCATCCATGCCAGGGTCGTGTCAGCTAGGACAGTAGGCTGACACGACCACCCGTGTCAGCCCAAGCCCAAAAATTCAGTTTTCTCGGGCTTTTGTTCGTCGGGTTTTTTTCAGAGATATTTTTGGACATGTCCAACTGCTGCTTGGAATTTTCACTATAAAAGAGGGCCCTTTTCCTAAGGAAAATTCATCTTGGAATACGGCAAAATACAGTATTGTGAAGCAATCAAGTATTATAGAGATCAAGGTATTCAGAGAGCTGAAGGTTTTCATGAGCGGGAGCAATTGAAGATCAAAGTCATCCAATTACTTGTAATGTGTAATTTTCATCTTGAATTTGTTTTGAACAATATGAGTAGCTAAACCCCCCAATGCTAGGGGGGTGTCCCTGATTTAGAATTGTAACGAATTTGAGTTTACATTTGCATTTATAATATTGTTTTACGGTAACCTTTTGATGTGTTTGTTGCTTTCTCTTTCGGACCAATCGAGATTGATTTGTGGTTATCAATTAGGTTGGACCGCTATTGATAAAGTTTTCATAAGGTTACTCTACAGTAGATATCACCTAGGACTAGAGATACCCTGTATGAACCAGAGCATTCTTGATATTATAAAGCTTAACTTCACTCTAATTGGCTATGGACATAGAAATTAGGGTAAATTGATTAAAGGTTTTCTCACCAAGGACTTGGGAGAAAATACTCTTAAGAACTGGTAGTAATTGATATTTGTTAATGCAACAGTGACTCAAAGTTGTTACAGGGATAAATCATACACATTCCCTGACATTGTTCCTTTTTCTCTTTAAACACTTATTTTCATTATTCTTTGCCTTTACCTTTATTATTATATTTTTACACCTAAAAACCAAATTAATACTTTTTGTTTAATTGAATGATAACTTAAACTCAATATTGACTTGTAGTCCTTGAGATCGACATTTGAGGATTTTCCCCATTATTACTATAAAAGGCAAAATAATACACTTGCTATTTTCCCGATCACCAGTCGAATCAAAGTGAGTGGAGACTCGGAGTTGATAATAAAGCAAGTCACGCGTGAATATGAGTACATCAAGGGGAGTCTGCTAAAATACTTTGTGACTATAATGCGGTTACTAGAACACTTCGAAATTACGGACATAAGACATGTGCCCATAAGTGAGAACCAAGAGGCCAACGAGCTGGCCCAAGTCGCTTCAGGGTATAAAATGTCTAAGTCAAAGTTAGAATATATGATCGAGGGTCAAGGAAAAATGGTGTCAAGTATGCCCCCAACAGAAGATGTTCTTGACGAGAACGCCAGTCATGGTGGGGAGCCCTATGAAGAGTGTCAAGAAACCCGTAGAGTCGAAGAGGCATGGGAACATGAAGTTTTTTCTATCAATAGTTCATCACCGATAGATTGGAGAAAGCCAATCATCGACTACTTGGAGAATCTAGTCGGAAATACTAACAGAAAAACCAAATATAGGGCTTTGAGCTACGTGTGGTCGGGCAACAAATTGCTAAAGAAGACACCAGAAGGGTTACTACTCAAATGCCTGGGAGATACCGAAGAGTATTTAGCCATCTACGAAGTACACAATGGAGCCTGTGGCGCCTACCAGGAAGGCCATAAGATGAAATGGTTGTTGTTCCGATAAAGGGTTTACTGGCCCAGCATGTTAAAAGATTGCATCGAGTTTGCCAAAGGATGTCAGGAATGTCAAAGGAACGCGGGTATCCAACATATGCCGGCAAGTGAGTTACATGCTATTATCAAACCATGGCCTTTTAGGGGGTGGGATTTAGACATCATTGGAGAAATTCGACCGACTTCGTCGAAGCAACAGAAGTTTATCCTAGTCGGGATAGACTACTTCACCAAATGGGTCAAAGTTATCCCTCTGGTAAAGGTGGACCAGGAGACGGTTATCGAATTCCTTCAGAGACATATCATGTATAGGTTTGGTATCCCAAATACCATTACAGCGGATCAAGGGTTAGTATTCGTGCGACAAAAGATGCAGGAATTTGCCAGCGAGACAGGTTTTAGACTAGTTACCTCTACATCCTACTATGTGCAAGCAAATGGCCAAGTAGAAGTAGCCAACAAAGTAATAATAAGTCTGATTAAGAAGCACGTTTGTAAAAAGCCAAAGAATTGGCACAAGACTTTGGACCAAATTCTATGGGCATGTCGAACGTCCCCCAAAGAGGCGACGAATTCGACACCATTTCGACTAACGTTTGGTCACGATGCCATATTGTCGGAGGAGATATGCTTACAGTCCGCCAGAGTCCAGCATCAAAATGATCTTCAGTCAGAGCAATACTAGAACATGACGTTCAACGAGTTGGCTGATTTAGAAGAAGAAAGGTTGGTTGCGGTCGAAATGCTGATCCGGAAAAAGGAACCGTAGCCAATGTATAAAATAAAAAAATAAAGGGAAAAACCTTTATTGATAATGTTTATGTTTGGAAAGTAATTTTGCCTATGGATAGTCGAGATCGAACCCTAGGTAAGTGGTCACCAAAGTGGGAAGGACCATTTCGAGTAACTCGGACATACAGTAACAATACGTATGAAATTGAAGAACTTGGTGGGGATCAAAGGGTCTTAAGAGTAAATGGAAAATATTTTAAGAAATATAAAACTTTTTTTTAAGACCACAATTTTGACCTTAAGATCCCTCATGCTATCCACATCACATGCATTGGCATTGGGATCATACCTTAACATCCTCCTTACCCCTTACTCATTGGGTTTGTTTTGGGAGAGATCACCAAGCACCATGTGATAGTATCATACTTGTTATTTTATCATTTACTAACAAAAATACCAAACATATGTTCTTGCACTTGTCTATTTCTTTTGTAGGTAAGGCACCTGTTCACCTTTGATCTATCAAGTTCACATCTAGGGTTTAAGACCCTCATTGCTAAGAGCTAAACCAAGGAAGGACCCTCAAATTTCATCATATTATGCATGTATGATCTCCCATGAGTCCTAAAAGTCAAGACAATTGCAAGTTAGCAAAGTGGTTCATGGTGGTTGACCTGAGGAATTCAATTGATCAAAACTGGGGTTCCCTAGACCCTATCTCCTACAATTTTCATCATATGAAAATGATTCCAAGAGATAGGTTAATCTAAATTACATTCCAAACAACTTTAATTTTGAGATCTAGAGCTATTTTTGCTTCGAAAGTCATTTTTTATGTTGAAAGATTATAGATCATTTTGTCTAAACCCTAATTTGAAAGTCAACTTCCCAAGGCCATAACATGCTCAATTTTTATGAGATGAAATATTTCCAAGTTTCACAATCTAATTCAAGGTGTATACTTTAACTTTTATGTTTTTAGGAAGAGCTAATTCAACTTTTATGAGCATGTGATATGAGGATACATTATAGGTCATTTTGGACTAATACCATTGAACAAGTGGTTTTCCTCAACTTCAAAAATGCATAACTCATTCATCCCAAATCCAAATGAGGTCACATTTATGACCATTTTGAATGTTTTTTAAAGAGATACAACTTTGATAAAGACACTTTTCTCATTTGAAGCTCACATAAAAAGTTAGTCAAGGTGGAATAATTGAACATATGGCTTAACACTTAGAAAATATTTTGACATGTTGAAATTTCCAAACTTCCACCTCAAAATTCATCATGATACAAGCTCCAAATGGAAAAGTGTTCAACATAAGAGTTGTTCCTCTTTATATAACCTTTCGAAAGAGTCCAAATTCATCCATTTTGGACTAGGTTTATGGGGTCTGCGCATGGCCGGAATATGGCTGTATCAGTTGGCAAGAATCATTCTTCAAACATCAATACACTTTTGCCTTGCATCACAATCCATATTCAGACTCAATCTCACTTACATTTGGACCTAATTGAGTTGCTTCATGGGCCTGTACATGCCCATGCAAGCGTGCATTCCATATTGCCAAATTTTGAAGAATTTTCAAAGGTGCAAATATCACTTGCATTTGCTATAAATAGAGGTCTCCATTGCATCAGTTTTGAGGACCCTTGCACGCCAGCTTTGCCTCCCACATTTGAAACCCTCACAAGTGAAAGGAAAACCCGAGAAATTTCACTTGAAATTTGAGTTTGAATCTCACTTTTTGGAGATTCAAAAGCTCCAGGATCCAAAGCCTTGTACCATTCCTAATCTACTTTTGCAAGCTCCATAAGCAAGATCAAACACAAATTGAAGCAAGAGAGATCAAGTTTTGCACAATATTGAAGGTATTTTTCCAGATTTTTCTTCTCTTCTATTCTCTGTCAATTCTCATCAATTCTCTTGGATCTTTGGTTGTCTGAAGTCATACCAATGTAGGCAAGAAGATTAAGTTGCTTTGAGGTCAAATCGAAGCAACTCAGTTCATGTACCTCAAATTTCAACTCCATGTATCTCTCAATATACTTGGAGTTAGGTTGAATTGAGGTCATATTCATGATCTACACCATTTTTTCTTTAAGATCATGTCCTCTTTTTTCATTTCTGTGATGGTGATGAGAGGACCAGTCCGGCAAGGGTCATCGGAGAAGATGTACGGTGATTTGCTCCGGCGATGTGCTGGACCAATTTGTGTTTGATCCATTCCCCCTCCCTCTTTATCTCATTTCCCTTCTTTATCCATTCATGCCATGGTCCTATAATATCTCTATATCCTAAGGCTAGTTGATTGGAAAATCAACATAAGTATGGATGAGATTAGGTCCCCCACTTTGCATATTCTTTTTGTGTGTGGTATGTTCCATGAGTATAGTCCATTATACTATGTCTCTAACATGCATTAACACCTAAATTCTATTTCCCGACCTCAAATAGTTGTGACTTCTACATAAGTCCAATTACGATTGCTTAATATAGCGCTAAATTTTGACACAAAAGGCATAGCATTCTAGTTAGTGAGATTGTAAGTCTCCCCTCTTTCATGGTGTTGTGTGGAAACTTGGCCTTTTTTCCTTCCTTTGGAAGATGTCTTGGTTCAAGGATCCATGCTTGTGATAAGTGGGTTGAGTGTTCTCCAAAGAGTGACTTAAACAAAAGCAAAGCAAAAGTAATACTAACTTCTAATTCACTAATAACTAACATTTAATTTCAAGTCATTTACTTTTAATGCACTTTAATTCTTAAGCCTTATTCATTTGCCATTATTCATACCATTCAAGTTGTTTACTTTAATGTCATTTTCACTTTGTCCATTTGGACCATATTTTGTGATATATTGTGTTTGTATGTACTTGTTTGATTGTGTGGTCTTTTGACCTTAATGTATATAATAAGAACAAAAAAACCCTAAAAAGCATCTTGTGTGGACTGTTGGTTTGATCTGAGACTATTGGACTTAGAATTTAGGCAACATTCCCTATGCAAAGGACTTGGCCAATGCCAATTTTCATGTAACTAGGTTTTTGGGAAGAACATTCATCTGATTCAACGCTGAAGATCCATTTAAGTTCATCTACAACATGATCATTGTGAAGTTGTTATTTTGAGCCTGTGACTTATGCCATCTTTAAATTTATATGACACATGGGAAATTTTGAAGAGATCATGGAGTTGCTAAGCTTGTATGTGGCTATATTTATTTGATGCCTTGCTCTTCAACTTGCTATTTGTGTACTGTTTGTTGCGTGATTCAAAAGTCCAAGGGAAATTTGGGTTTCTATATGTCATTCTTGTCTATTGGATTGCAACCCATTGGTCAGATCTTTTCAACTCTCAACTTTTAAATTTATGTTTAACATTAGTCTCTTCATCTCCTCCCCACTTCTTTAATTTCAAAATCTCTCCCCCTTTTAAAAAGTCTTCTTTGCTTGTGTTTGTTGATTTCTAAACTTTGACCATATTACAAATTAGAAACTTTGGCCTTTTGCCATTGCATTTGATAAACTCCTTTTCTTAATCAAAGTTGTAAATAAACTTAACTATACTTGACTTAAAATTTCAAAATCCAAAAAGAACTAACACTCATTCAAACCATTTTTAGGTCCTAGTGCCTTTTAAACTTAAATTTTTGTTAAAAGCAATGCACTTACTTTGAAATTGTTACCACAAACTATGAGGTTTTGATCCCTCATTTTTATGTTGGTACGTAGGCACAAGTCCGAAGGTATTGTCAAACATAAAAATATAATTAATGAATTCTTTTCTCATCCCCACACTCTATTTATTATAAACATCATCTTATACTAAAACACATATGCATACAAGAAAGGGCTCCCTAGGAGTACCTAGGACACTTTGGGTGCTAACACCTTCCCTCTATGAAACCAACCCCTTTAATTGTAATCTATGGTATTTTATTAGTTTTGATTTAAAAACTTCTATTTTTGGGTTTTGTTCCTACTTTTCCCTTTTCCCTTGGAAACAACAAAAGCGCGGTGGCGACTCTGGTTTTATTGACGTCTAGCTTATCTATAGATTGATGGTCATGAATTTACCGCTATAGAAATAAAGTGGCGACTCTGCTGGGGAGTAGTCTCCAGTGGGTTTAGCCTACTTTTTTGTGTGTATATATTTGTATATTCGATGTATGTATATTTGTTTGTATGATATAATCTGCTTGTTGTGTTTGGTGATCTCTGAGTGGTGAGATAAGTTCTAACCCGAACTTGAGTGCAATTAAGATAGGAGGGTGGTATAGTCATGTTCGACTTGTGTTGAGTAGTCCTTAACATGTTGGCTTGAGACCCATCTACTCAGTGGAGACCCTTTTGGAGTTGGGAATGTCACACAAGTTATTTGTGGTTAGGCATTACTATCTCTGATTTGGAGTCCGAGAAGCTGAGGACCGTAGAACATTTAACCCCTCTTGACCTATTTAGGGCGTAGTGCGGAGACTGTTCAAGTGTAGACTTGATAACAATTGTTACGCGATACTACACTCAGACGAGTTTCTCTTGAGAATATTATGGGTTGATGAGTCAGTCATCCTAACCTGTAATATCTGATAGATGGAATTAAGACTCTGGGAACTTTTTAGAACATGATTTACAGTTTTTATCTTTAGTTCACATCTTTGGGATGGTTCTTACCCAGACTCCATGCTCGTGACTCACAACAAACCCTTGATTCTTGGTTGATCCAATCAAGTCTTGTCAATATCAATGGAACTTGGGTGTTGATAAGGTGTAAACCATAATCCACGAAAATGGATGATTGATCTTGACAATGGCTTGATTCATCCCCTGACCTTTATTTGTTTGCCTTGTGTGTGATCCCTTATTCGTGATTGTTGCATTCATGCATTCATGCGCATCATGAAATTCATCACATGAAAATTTAAAGGAACTAAGGTATTATTTGTAAATATTTTCAGACCATGGATTATGGACGAAGGAACACTAAGAAGTACGATTTCAGATGTCCCGACTTGAAAGAGTTAAGAAAGCTAGCATCTTTTGTATTAGATCCCTTGGACTTTAAACAACGCCATGGGAAGCTTCTATCTATTTTGTTTACTGATGTAGTTGAAGGACTTTTGAGTGGGTTGGTTCAGTTTTATGACCCTCTCTACCGTTGCTTCACTTTTCCGGATTATCAGCTTGTGCCTACGTTGGAGGAGTATGCCCATCTTTTGGGAATACCTATTTTTAACAAAGTACCTTTTAGTGGATTGGAAGAGATTCCCCGATCTCATATCATAGCTAAAGCTCTTCACTTGAAGAAGTCTGAGATAGAGGCTCATTGGGTGAAGAAATGAGGATTATTTGGGTTGACTTCTGAGTTCCTCATCAAGGAAGCTACTGCTTTTGCTCAAGCCGGTAGTGTGGATGCTTTCGAAGCTATCTTTGTGCTACTCATTTATGGTTTGGCTTTGTTCCCTAACATTGACGGTTTTGTTGATGTTAATGCCATTAGAATTTTCTTGATTGGGAATCATGTGCCTACACTGTTAGGTGATATGTACTTCTCTTTGCATTTAAGGAATTATAAGGGTGGTAGGACTATCGTCTATTGCATTTCTCTTCTGCACAAGTGGTTTATTTTACACTTGCCTCAGACACCTGCTTTTGTGGAGAACAAACAATGTCTAAGGTGGTCTCAAAGACTCATGTTTCTCACTAATGATGATATAGTTTGGTATAATTATTCATTAAGTAGCATGGATATTATTGATAGTTGTGGTGAATTCTCTAATGTTCCTCTCATTGGTACACAAGGAGGAATTAACTACAACCCTAATTTGGCTCGTCGTCAACTTGGGTTCCCCTTGAGAGACAAACTTAATAACACTTTGTTAGAAGGTATTTTCTATCAAGAGGATAAATATCCCCAACATTTGAAGCAGAATACGGTGCATGCTTGACATAATGTGCATAGGAGAGGAAGATTCGAGCTTGGACCGTACAATTGTGTAGCTTTGGAAGCTTACACTCTTTGGGTGAAGAAGAGAGCTTTAGAGTTGAAGATGCCTTATGTTTGTGAAAGACCTATGTCTATGGTTGTGGTTGAGCCATTAACTCTCCCTAACCAAGATGTAGAGGAGTTGGAAGATGCGCTCGCCAAGATGAAGCAAGAAAAGGATATGCGGGAAGAGCGTTTCCATGCTTTAAGCCGAAAGCATGAGGAGTTACAACTTGAGTCTAAGGACAAAGATGCACTTATTGAGCTACTTGAATATCGAGTGACAAAGAGACAGAGAGAGTCGAAGGTTTCATCTTCCTCTAGTATGCCTCAACCTTCCATTGCTTGGAAGAAGATTGTTGATCAGCTTGTCCTCGAGAAGACTCAGATGAAGGCTTCTTTTGAGACGGAGATCCGACACATTCAAAGGAAGTACGTGCCTGCAACCAGATCTTCTGACATCGTTGTTAGGGATCCTTAGGATGACTAGTCTCCTTTTCTCTTGTATTTTTCATTTGGTTTCTGAAATTGTACTCAGTATAATCCTTCCAATTATATAAATAAAAGAGATTTTATGGTCATATCAAATTGTTACACTTATTGTTAAATATACATGTATTTGCAAATAATATAGTAAGTTCCTTGAAAATAAAAATAACAATCAAGCATTGCATTTCATGCATCATTCGTATAAGCAGGTTTCTCTTTTGCCAAATGTCTCATTGGTGTTTCTTCTGTGCTTCAGCCAAGCTGACTCATCGATACAATACTCGTGCCAATCACTCAAGGATTATGGAGCATCTTGAACAAGAGAACAGAGACCTGAAGGATGAAATTACCCATCTGACTTCCATGATGGAGTAAGTCCTAGCTGCTCAAAGTCATTCTTCTCCAACGCCTGCAACTCCTCCTCCTCAGAGGACTGTCATTTCAGAGGTGGCTACTTCTACAATTCCTGCCACTGCTGCTCACTTTGCACCTGACATGCCTGCCGGATTCCCGTGGGGAATGCCTCCGAATTTTATGCCTGAAGGCTTTGTGCCTATCTTTGCTTCCATGCTGACATCTAGCCCGGTCATGTTTGTGCCGCCACCTGTTGTGCATACTTTACCTCGTGTAGAAGACACCATCTATCATTCTGAGCCGTCTGAGAGCCCTGATGTGTATGAGAAGATGGATGAGATGAAGGACCAATTCCTTGAGCTGCGTAAGGAATTGAAAACTTTGAGGGGTAAGGATCTGTTTGGGAAGAGTGCTACGGAACTTTGTTTGGTTCAAAATGTCAAGATTTCAGTGAAGTTCAAAGTGCCTGACTTTGAAAAATACAAGGAGAATACCTGTCCGCTCAGTCATTTGGTGATGTACGCTAGAAAGATGTCTACACAAACCGATAATGATCAGATTTTGATCCATTATTTTCAAGATAGCTTGATCGGTGCTGCTCTGAGGTGGTACATGGGATTGGATAGTGCGAGCATCCACACGTTTAATGATTTGGGCGAAGCATTCGTGAAGAAGTACAAGTATAATGTTGATATGGCTCCAGATAGAGACCAGTTGAGATCATTATCTCAAAAGGATAAGAAGACATTCAAGGAGTATGCACAAAGATGGAGAGAGTTTGCTGCTCAGATTACCCCTCCTTTAGAGGAAAAGGAGATGACCAGGATATTTCTCAAGACCCTGAGCTCATTTTATTATGAGCGGATGATTGCCAGTGCCCCTAGTGACTTTACCGAGATGGTAAACATGGGGATGAGACTCGAAGAAGGTGTCCAAGAGGGACGATTATCTAGAGAGGAGGTGTCATCCAACAAGAGGTATGGCAACAATTTCAGCAAGAAGAAGGAGAGTGAAGCTAATACAGTTTCAGTTGGGAGGCAAAGGAGGCCTCAGGTAAGAAGAAGTCAACCACCCCGTCAATACCATCATCAAGTATCATTAGTAATCCCATTATTTTCAGAAAATCAGTCAACACCAATTCAACAACAACAACCACCGCAATGAACAAACACCTACAACAACAACAATACCAATAATCACCAACAACCAAATTTTGAGAGGAATAAGGTCTCTTTTGACCCAATTCCGATGACATACACAGAGTTATATCCGTCTTTGGTTCTCAAGAACCTGTTGCAACCAATAAATCCTCTGCAAATCCCTGAACCACTTCCATGGTGGTACAAACCATAACTCCACTGTGCTTTTCATCAAGGAGCCCCCGTTCACGATATTGAGAATTGCTACCCCCTCAAGTATGAAGTTTAAAAGCTGATTAAGAGTGGAATGCTGTCCTTTGAAGACAGTGCACCGAATGTCAAAGCTAATCCATTGCTTGCCCATGGAAATTCATCTGTTAATATGGTGGACGGTTGTCCAGGGGAATTCAAGGTATTCGATGTATGCTTCATTAGAAGGTCCTTGGTGACGATGCATAAGGATATTTGCTTGGTTAGAGATTGTGAGCATGACCATGATGGTTGTGCTATCTGTAGTGTCAATCCTAGAGGTTATATGGTTGTAAAGAGGGACATCTAACGGTTGATGGATGAAGGCTTGATTCAGATTGTTCAATCCCGTCATGTAGATGACGATTTCAATGTCATAGTCCCTGTTTTCAAAACTCATGAGAGAGTGGTTATTAAGTATGATAGCAACAACAATAACAGTGTCAGCAACAAATCAATATCGTTGTTGGTTATACGGTTAGCGGGTCCAGTCCCGTATGCATCCGATAAAGCTATTCCGTATCAGTATAATGCTACTATGTTGGAGAATGGTCAAGAGGTTCCTTTGCCTATGACCATTTCTGTTGTAAGCATTGTTGATGTTACCAAGGTGACCCGCAGTGGTCGTGTGTTTGGGCCGGTGTTCCCAAAGAATGTGGAGGATGTATCTGTTAATAAGAAGGTGGAAGTGCTTGTGGTAGATCCTACTAGCGCTCCAAAGTGTCAGTATGATAAGTCCAGCAGTTTGAAGCCTAGTGATGATGATGAGGTACTTAGACTGATCAAGAAAAGTGAAGTCAACGTAGTGGAGCAGTTTCTCCAAACCCCCTCGAAGATCTCAGTACTGTCTCTGTTAATGAACTCAGAAGCGCACAGAGAAGCACTGTAGAAGGTTCTGGAGCAAGCGTATGTGGAACATGATGTTACAGTGGATCAATTTGATCATATTGTGGCTAACATCACTTATTGCAATAATCTCAGTTTTTGTGATGAAGAACACCTCGGGAGGGTAGAAATCATAATTTGGCTCTGCATATCTCGATGAATTGCAAAGATGACGCTCTGTCAAATGTGTTAGTAGACATCGGGTCCTCATTGAATGTACTTCCAAAGTTGACTTTGTCCAAGTTATCATATCTAGGAGCGCCTATGAGATATAATGGTGTGATCGTCAAAGCTTTTGACGGTTCACACAAGACTGTAATTGGCGAAGTGAACCTTCTAGTAAAGATAAGTCTGAGTGACTTCCAAATTACTTTTTAAGTAATGGATATCCACCTGGCGTATAGCTGCTTATTGGGAAGGCCATGGATTCATGAGGCAGGAGCCGTTACTTCAACGTTGCATCAGAAGCTGAAGTTTGTCAAGAATGGGAAGCTTGTTATTGTTGTGGGGATAAGGCGTTATTGGTTAGCCACCTGTCATATTTATCTTATGTTGAAGCTGATGATGAGGTTGGAACTCTGTTCCAGGCCTGATCTATTGCTGAGGAAAAGAGAGTTGGGGCACCCATGTCCTCATTCAAAGATGCATTGAAGATTGTTGAAGAGGGTCAGTCAGATCGGTGGGGGCAGATGGTAGAGGTCTGCGACAACAAGAGCAGAGCCGGATTGGGTTTCTAATGAGGTTCACCAGTGGTTAGATCTGAAGATGTACAACTCAGTTTCCGTAGCGGAGGGTTCATTCACCGTAATAAACAACACTTAGCTGTTGTGCTAGAGGATGATAAAAAGGAAGACTACACCAATTTTGTGACGCATGGAAAGGCTTGCAACAATTGGACCGTTGTTGATATTCCTGTTATTATGCATCGATCTAAGTAATTGTTTTTATTTGTTTTTGAAAATCCTTCTCCTATGCCTAAGGGAGAAGTGAACATTGTTGGGCATTTTCAATTCGATCATCAATAAAATATAATTCTATTCATCCACATATATGATGTTTTGTTTTTACTTTTTGCTTTATTCTGAAAATGGTAATAAAAAAAAATAAAAAAAAATAATTGTCTATCTGCATAATATTTGGTCACAGATTCACTTCTCTAAAATCAAAATATCAAATCATTATGCAGGTTGGTTTATAACCCCATTGAATACAATGATCCTTCTCCTTCTCCAAATTTTGAATTCCCCGTGTTTGAGGCTGAGGAGGAAAGTGATGAAGAAGTAAGTGATGAATTGTCTCGTCTTCTCAAGCATGAAGGAAAAGCCATTCAGCCGTTCGAAGAGAAGATTAAGTTAGTCAACTTGGGTTCCGAGGATGACGTGAAGGAAGTCAAGATTGGGTCTCGACTATGTCCAGATGTCAAGAAGGGGTTGGTTGATCTTATTCGAGAGTATTCAGATGTGTTTTCTTGGTCCTATCAAGACATGCCTGGTTTGGATTCTAAGGTTGTGGAGCATAGATTGCCGTTGAAGCCTGAATGCCCGCCAGTCAAGCAGAAGTTGAGGAGAACTCATAATGATATGGCAGTAAAGATCAAAGAAGAAGTGCAAAAGCAAATTGACGCCGGTTTCCTTGTTACCGCTGAATATCCGTAATGGGTGGCCAATATTGTACCTGTACCGAAGAAGGATGGAAAAGTCCGTATGTGCATTGATTACAGAGATTTGAACAAAGCTAGTTCGAAAGATGATTTCCCTCTGCCACATATTGATTTGTTGATAGATAATATAACTAAGTTCAAAGTCTTTTCATTTATGGACGGATTTTCCGGATATAATTAGATCAAGATGGTACCTGAAGATATGGATAAGACCATATTCATTACACCCTGGGGGAACATTCTGTTATAGAGTGATGCCTTTCGGTTTAAAGAATGCTGGTGCAACTTGCCAGAGATCAATGACTACTCTTTTTCATGATATGATGCATAAAGAGATCGAAGTCTATGTCGATGACATGATTTCTAAATCCATTGATGAAGAGGAACATGTTAAGCATTCGTTGAAGCTATTCCAGCGTTTGAGGAAGTATAAACTCCACTTGAATCCCAACAAGTGTACATTTGGTGTTCGTTCAGGTAAGTTATTGGGCTTTATTGTCAGCGAGAAAGGTATTGAGGTTAATCCTGCCAAGGTCAAAGCAATATAAGAGATGCCTGCACCCAAAACTGAGAAGAAAGTCAGAGGTTTTCTCGGTCGCTTGAATTATATCTCAAGATTCATTTCACACATGACTGCCACGTGTGCGCCTATATTCAAGCTTCTTCGGAAAGATCAGTCTTGTGATTAGACCGAAGATTTCCAAAAAGCTTTTGATAGTATCAAAGAGTATCTCTTTGAGCCTCCGATTCTGTCTTCGCATGTTGAAGAAAGGCCATTAATCATGTATTTGACTGTGCTTGAAGAGAGTATGGGTTGTGTTCTAGGTCAGCAAGATGAGACTGGAAAGAAAGAGTTTGCTATTTACTACCTCAGTAAGAAGTTCACCGATTGTGAGACTCGGTATTCTATGCTTTAAAAGACTTGTTGCGCATTGACTTGGGCTGCTAAGCGTCTGCGTCCGTATATGTTGAATCATACTACTTGGTTGATATCCAAAATGGATCCAATCAAGTATATATTCGAGAAGCCTGCTTTAACTGGGAGGATTGCCTGTTGGCAGATGTTGTTATCAGATTATGATATCGACTACCGATCTCAGAAAGCAATTAAAGGAAGTGTCTTGGCTGACCATTTGGCTCACCAACCGATTGAAGATTACCAGTCAGTGCAGTATGATTTTCCTGATGAAGAGATCTTGTACTTGAAGATGAAAGATTATGATGAACCATTGCTTGAAGAAGGGCCAAAACCTGGTTCCTGTTGGGGCATGGTATTTGATGGAGCTGTTAATCAGTATGGTAATGGCATTGGGGCAGTGATTATTACTCCTCAAGGCACGCATTTTCCGTTTACAGCCAGATTGACTTTCAAGTGTACGAATAATATGGCAGAATATGAAGCTTATATCACGGGGCTTGAAGAGGCCATTGATCTCAGAATCAAGAATTTGGACGTGTATGGAGATTCAGCTTTGGTGATGAATCAAATCAAAGGTGAATGGGAGACGAATCAACCCGGTTTGATACCATATAGAGATTATGCGAGGAGGATTTCGACTTTCTTTACAAAGGTTGAGTTTCATGATATCCCTCGAGATGAAAACCGGATGGCAGATGCCCTTGCAACTTTAGCTTCGATGATTGTAGTGAAATATTGGAATGAGGTTCCCAACTTGGTTGTGATGCGTCTTGATAGGCCATCTCATGTGTTTGCTGTAGAAGAAGCCAAAGATGAGAAGCCGTGGTATTTTGACATCAAGTGTTTCCTCCAAAGTCAGATTTACCCGTCTGGGGCATCTTTGAAAGATAAGAATACTTTGAGAAGATTAGCCGGCAATTTCTACCTAAATGATGATGTATTGTATAAGAGAAACTTCGATATGGTTTTGCTCAGATGCGTGGATAGACACGAAGCAAACCTATTGATGGCTGAAGTCCATGAAGGTTCCTTTGGTACTCATTCCAATGGACATGCAATGGCGAAGAAGATGTTGTGAGCAGGTTACTATTGGCTGACAATGGAATCTGACTGTTGCAAGTTTGTGAAGATATGCCATAAGTGTCAAATATATGCAGATAAGATTCATGTTCCTCCGACACTGTTGAACGTCATTTCATCCCCATGGACCTTCTCCATGTGGGGAATTGATATGATTGACATGATTGAGCCTAAAGCGTCGAATGGACATCGTTTCATTTTGGTGGCTATTGACTACTTCACAAAGTGGGTTGAAGCGGCATCGTATGCAAATGTAACCAAGCAAGTTATTGTGAGGTTTATCAAGAACCAGATTATATGCCGTTATGGTGTGCCAAGTAAGATCATTACTGATAATGGATCGAACTTGAATAACAATATGGTGGAAGCTCTTTGCAAGGATTTCAAGATTGCACATCATAATTCTTCTCCCTGCAGACCTAAGATGAATGGGGCTATTGAAGCTGCAAATAAGAACATCAAGAAGATTATTCAGAAGATGATTGTAATGTATAAAGATTGGCATGAGATGCTCCCATTTGCTTTTCACGGGTATCGTACGTCCATCCGCACTTCAACAGGGGCAACCCTTTTCTCTCTTGTATATGGCATGGAAGTTGTGCTCCCGGTAGAGGTTGAGATCCCATTATTGCGTGTGCTGATGGAAGCCAAGTTGACTGAGGTTGAATGGTGTCAGACCAGGTATGACCAGCTGAATTTGATTGAAGAGAAGAGATTGACTACCATGGGTCATGGTCAGTTATATCATCAGAGGATGAACAAAGCTTTTGACAAGAAGGTTAGACCTCGTGTGTTCAGAGAAGGTGACCTTGTGCTCAAGAAGATCTTATCCTTCAAACCAGATTCCAGGGGAAAATGGACTCCTAATTATGAAGGCACATATGTTGTTAAGAGAGCCTTTTCAGGCGGTGCTTTGATTCTTACAACTATGGATGGTGAAGAGTCCACTCGTCCTATGAACGTAGATGCAGTCAAGAAATACTTCGCCTAAAAAGAAAAGAACAACTCGCTAAGTTGAAAATCTGAAAGGGCGGCTTAGGCAAAAATGAGCGTCTCGGTGGATTGAAACCCGAAAGGGCGGTCCAGGTAAAAATTAGAGACATAAAATAGGAAAGATTATCCGGATAAATTGAGTACCCCACCTTGGGGAAATTTATGCAAAAATTAGGGATTACGGCAAGTAACTGCATCCTACTGATTTTCAGAGCTGAAGACGTTCTTGAGCACAACGATCAGTTTTGATTTATCGTCCCCAGTAGCGGTCAAGAGCACAACGAATATCAAGAGTTGGTAGAAGGATTAGTGATCATTGTATTCAATGTAACCCTTTTCCATGAAAATTACCATTTTCAACTCGGTAAAGATCTATGAAGTCTTGTCATTTACAGACTACCATTCTATTAAATAAAGTTGAGCTTTTATCCAATTGTTTCTACTCTTGTTTAATTCAGCCAAATAGTTTTAAATTTTATTATGATCATTTTGAAAATTAACATTTTAATCAAAATCATATTTTCTTAAACATATAAAAGCAATAATTTTAAGCAATCGATTTCAAAAGGGAATATCAACATTGGTTCGAAAGCAGTAAGCCCTAAGTGTGGAACGTCATTGGTTTTCCCCAAGCAGTAGGCACGATTTCTTTCTCATCCCCGACAACAGTGTTCAACACTTGGTGTTTGTTGATTTCTCTAGGCGGTTAATTCTCCATTGTCCCCAACTGAGTTGGTTTTATTCCCCAGCCGAGTTTATACTTGTTCTCCAACGGAATACAACAGTTCACATGGTTCCGACAGGACTTTGGTTTCCCCACTAGTCGCAATCAGATTCGCTCCCAGTCAGAGTTTCATCCTGGTTTCCGAGAAACTATTTGTGTTTATTCCCTGCAGGGTTGTCTCCCATTTGATATGATGTTGACCTAAAATTCCCCCGCAGAATTGGTAACACTTTCCTCAACAGATCCCCTCCTTCTCCGACTAGGATTGAGACTTTGGGATGTTGATCTCTCTGCTCTCCAGCAGTCGTTTCCATCTTGTGTGGATTGGCCGAGAATTATATCGATGATTTAAGTATGCGACATCTTTGTATCCTTTGAGATCGTTTTGTCAGCATAATCACATATACATACACATATATGCATTCATATAACTTCATTTTTGCACTTGTTAATTCATTCTTGTTATTCTTATTCTCTGTTATGGTGGTACTTTACCCCTAACATATTTGGTGTGTCTATCCTCCTTCAATTGTAGAGTGTCGGCCCCATAAGCAGAAAGACTTTAACCTTTCTCTCTTCCCCACTGAGTTATTTCCTCGTGGATGATTATTATTTCAGTTTCCTCCCTAGTTGGGTATTTCGATGGAACCACTTCCCTTGAGCTACATCCTCATTGGGTTGAGTCTTGATTGACCGGTTATTTATAGATCTTACCGATATAGATGCTTTTGGTCCCCTAAGAGTTTATTACCAAGTAACTGGAAGTATCCTTCTTAGTTGGCAATTTGTTACTTCTTGCCCAATACCCTACAAAAGTAACTCCTTTTATCCCCAGCAAATTTGTTTTCACGTTTCTCCAGGAAGTATATCCTTGATATGTTCATCCTAACTGGTGACAAATATTTTCTTCCCCTGCTTTGAGTCTGTCCTTGATATGTTCATCCTAACCGGTGACAGATATTCACATCTTTGGTATTCTACCCAGTAAAAAGGTAGTTGTAATCCCTATTTTGTTTCCCAGAGAGTTAATCCCTGATATGTTCATCCTAACCGATGACGGGTTTTCTCCTCTTTGCAGTCTTCTGCCAAGTAACCAATAGTTGTAAATCCTTCTTTTTCTCCCCTCGAAGTCTATCCTTGATATGTTCATCCTAATCGGTGGCAGATATTCTCTTTGATGGTATTCTATCCAGTATCCGATAGATGTAATTCCTATTCTTGTTGTTCAGATGGTTATCCTTGATATGTTCATCCTAACCGATGATGGGTATCCTCATCAACATCTCCAGGCAAGTCTATCCTTGATATGTTCATCTTAAAGGATGACGAATTTTCTTTCCTTTGAGTCTATCCTTGATATGTTCACTTTAACCCGTGACGAATATTCTCTCCATTTGGTCTTTGCCCAGTAATCGTTAGTTGTAAATCCTATTTTCAGCTTTTCCCCAACAAGTCTATTCTTACCCAGTAACCAGTAATGAATTCACCTCTTGGCGACCCTCAGTGAGTCATCATTGATATGTTTACCCTAACCGGTAACGAATGTCCTCTTTAACAGATTTTTATTATCCCTAACAGGTAGTGGATAATATATTTTTTCTCCTCCTGTGATGAAGTTTATTCTTTCCCCAGTTGAGTTGAGTGCATATTTCCATAATGAAATCGTCTTTCCTATATGGTTCGAGCATTTCAGTTTTATTCTGATCCACCTGTTCCCTTGCAGACGTTCCTTTTGTTTCCCGGCTGAGCCTTTCAATTTTCATAGAATTCTTCTAGTCCCCTAGCAGTTTTTAAGTCGTAGCCTGGCCTACGCATAATCCTTTATCCCCCCAGAGTCTCTGTCTCCCCAGTGAGTTTTTCCTTAAGGAATGCATAACACTCCCGCGGACCTTCGGTCTCTCTGATTTCTTTTCCTTTGTGGCAATATTTCCCCACAGAGATTTATTTTTTACATTCATATCATATGCATAATGAGGTCTCTTAGGGACCAAAATTTGTTTATATATGTTGTTATTTAAGCCCATTCTACGAGTCGATACGAAGATTTTAACCTTCTCCTCCTCAGTTAGAATGTCCTTAAATAGGGGCAGCTGTAAGACCCTAATTTTAACCCTAAGATCCCTCATGCTATCCACATCATATGCATTGGCATTGGGATCATACCTTGGCATCCTCCTTACCCCTTACTCATTGGGTTTGTTTTGGGAGAGATCACCAAGCACCATGTGATTGTATCATACTTGTTATTTTATCATTTACTAACCAAAATACCAAAAATATGTCCTTGCACTTGTCTATTCCTTTTGTAGGTAAGGCACCTGATCACCTTTGATCTATCAAGTTCACATCTAGGGTTTAAGACCCTCATTGCTAAGATCTCAACCAAGGAGGGATACACAATGGCTTTAGACATCATTCATGAGTCCTCATGAGCTTCATATGTTATTTTGATAATTAAAACATCAAGAGTTTGGAGTTGGTTTGCCTTGGAAACCCTAGCTCATCTGGGTGTCTTATGTAACTTCTTCAACAAGTTTCTTCACCAACTGATCAAATATTTCAAGGCGTATCTAAAATTTCATAATCTTATGCATATATGATCTCCCATGAGTCCCAAAACTCAAGGGATTTGCAAGTTAGCAAGGTAGTTCATGGTGGTTGACCAGAGGAATTCAACTGATTATAACTGGGGTTCCCTAGACCCTATCTCCTACAATTTTCATACTATGAAAATTATTCCAAGAGAAAAGTTACTCTAAATGACATTCCAAACAACTTTCATGTTGATGTCTAGATCTATTTTTGCTTGGAAAGTCATTTTTTTATGTTGAAAGATTATAGGTCATTTTGTCTAAACCCTAATTTGAAAGTAAACTTCCCAAGGCCATAACTTGCTCAATTTTAATGAGATGAAAGCTTTCCAAGTTTCACAATTAAATTCAATGTATATACTTCAACTTTGATTTTTGGAGGAAGAGCTAATTCAACTTTTATGAGCATGTGATATGAGGATACATTATAGGTCATTTTGGACTAATACCATTGAACAAGTGGTTTTCCTCAACTTCAAAACTGCATAACTCATTCATCCCAAATCCAAATGAGGTCACATTTGTGACCATTTTGAAGGTTTTTTAAAGAGATACAACTTTGATGAAGACATGTTTCTAATTTTAAGCTCACATAAAAAGTTAGCCAAGGTGGAATAATTGATCATATGGCTTAACACTTAGAAAATATTTTGACATGTTGAAACTTCCAAACTTCCACCTCAAAATTCATCATGATACAGGCTCCAAATGGAAAAGTGTTAAACATAAGAGTTGTTCCTCTTAATATAACCTTTCCAAAGACTCCAAATTCATCCATTTTGAACTAGGTTTGAGGGGTATGCGCTTGGCCGGAACATGACTGTATCAGTTGGCAAAAATCATTCTTCAAACATCAATACACTTTTGCCTTGCATCACAATCCATATTCAGACTCAATCTCACTTGCATTTGGATCTAATTGAGTTGCTTCATGGGCCTGTACATGCCCATTCAAGCGTGCATTCCACATTGCCAAATTTTGAAGATTTTTCAAAGGTGCAAATATCACTTGCATTTTCTATAAATAGAGGTCCATTGCATCAGTTTTGAGGATCCTTGCACGCCAACTTTGCCTCCCACATTTGAAACCCTCATAATTGAAAGGAAAACCTGAGAAATTTCACTTGAAATTTGAGTTTGAATCTCACTGTTTGGAGATTCAAAAACTCCAGGATCCAAAGCCTTGTACCATTCCTAATCTACTTCTACAAGCTCCATAAGCAAGATCAAACACGAATTGAAGCAAGAGAGATCAAGTTTTGCACAACATTGAAGGTATATTTCCAGATTTTTCTTCTCTTCGATTCTCTCTCAATTCTCATCAATTCTCTTGGATCCTTGGTTGTCTGAAGTCCTACCAATATAGGCAAGAAGATTGAGTTGCTTTGAGGTCAAATCGAAGCAACTCAGTTCATGTACCTCAAATTTCAACTCCATGTATCTCTCAATATACTTGGAGTTAGGTTTAATTGAGTCCATATTCGTGATCTACGCCATTTTTTCTTTAAGATCATGTCCTTTTTTTCATTTATGTGATGGTGATGAGAGGACCAGTCCGGCCAGGGTCATCGAAGAAGATGACCGGTGATTTTCTCCGGCGATGTGCTGGACACGTTCTGAGCCATTTGATCATTTTAAATTATTTTAATCCTGAGCGCTCTTTGTGATTACCATTGGTGTAGCGCGCTGACTCGTGTGTTTGGTGGAACGTGCGTTTCACACCACTTGATTTGCCCCCTCAATTAATGAGGGAGATCAAGTGGTCCACGTTTTTCTGATTTAATTAATTTTCATTTTATTTCTTTTATTTTCATTAATTCATATTAAATTTAATATTGATCCAAAAAGTATGAGAGTTTCACCAAAAAAATTTAAATAAAATTCTCTTTCATTTTCTGAATTAAAATTATTTTTTGGATCATTATTAATATTTTTCATGATTTAATTGATTTTGTGAATATTTTTAATTGTTTAAAAATAATTTTAAGCTTCCAAAAATTTTGAATTTTTTTCTTCAAGGTCCTTTGACCTTGTTTGACCTATGATAAATCGCATGGCCATTTATTTGGTGTTTTGATGATGTTTTAGGAAATTGGCCAACCATAATTTAATTTAATGTATTTTTTATTATTTTTAATTGTTTAAATGCCAAATTAATTGTGTAGAGCCCTTTTATTTGATTGTGAGTTTGACTTGTGTTGTTAGGCCTTGGTCAAGGTTGATTTGACTTTGATAGGTTAAGATCATTTGATTTAGGGGATTGATGTAATGTACATTCCATCTCCCAAAATGAACGAATGATCTTAATTTGGTAAAAGTCCTCCTTTGACCAATTTGTGTTTTATCCATTCCCTCCTCCCTCTTCATCTCATTCCCCTTCTTTATACATTCATGCCATGGACCTATAATATCTCTATATCCTAAGGCTAGTTGATTGGAAAATCAACATAAGTATGGATGACATTAGGTCCCCCACTTTGCATATTATTTTTGTGTGTGGTATATTCCATGAGCATAATCCATTATACTATGTATCTAACATGCATTAACTCCTAAATTCTATTGCCCGACCTCAAATAGTTGTGATTTCTACATAAGTCCAATTACGATTGCTTAACATAACGCTAAATTTTGACACAAAAGGCATATCATTCTAGTTAGTGAGATTGTAAGTCTCCCCTCTTTCATGGTATTGTGTGGAAATTTGACTTTTTTTCCTTCCTTTGGAAGATGTCTTGGTTTAAGGATCCATGCTTGTGATTAGTGGGTTGAGTGTTCTCCAAAGAATGACTTAAACAAAAGAAAAGCAAAAGCAATGCTAACTTCTAATTCACTAACAACTAACATTTAATTTCAAGTCATTTACTTTTAATGCATTTTAATTCTTAAGCGTTATTCATTTGCCATCATTCATACCATTCAAGTTGTTTACTTTTGTCATTTTCACTTTGTCCATTTGGACCATATTTTGTGATATATTGTGTTTGTATATACTTGTTTGATTGTGTGGTCTTTTGACCTTAATGTACATAATAAGAACAAAAAAACCCTAAAAAGCATCTTGTGTGGACTGTTGGTTTGATCTGAAACTATTGGACTTAGAATTTAGGCAACACTCCCAATGCAAAGGACTTGGCCAATGCCAATTTTCATGTAACCAAGTACTTATGAAGAACATTCATCTGATACAACTTTGAAGATCTATTTGAGTTCATCTGCAACATGATCATTGTGAAGCTGTTATTTTGAGCCTGTGACTTATGCCATCTTTGAATTTATTTGACACATGGGAAATTTTGAAGAAGATCATGGATTTGCTAAGCTTGGATGTGGCTATCTTTATTTGATGCCTTGCTCTTCAACTTGCTATTTGTTTATTGTTTGTTGCTTGATTCAAAAGTCCAAGGGAAATTTGGGTTTCTATATGACATTCTTGTCTATTGGATTGCAGCCCATTGGTCAGATCTTTTCAACTCTCAACTTTTAAATTTATGCTTAGGATTAGTCTCTTCATCTCCTCCCCACTTATTCAATTTCAAAATCACTCCCCCTTTTAAAAAATATTCTTTGCTTGTGTTTGTTGATTTCTAAACTTTGATCATATTACAAATTAGAAACTTTGGCCTTATGCCATTGCATTTTTCAAACTCTTTTTCTTAATCAAACTTGTAAATAAACTTAACCATACTTGACTTAAAATTTCAAAAGCCAAAAAGAACTAACACTCATTCAAACCATTTTTAGGTCCTTGTGCCTTTTAAACTTCAATTTTTGTTAAAAGTAATGCACTCACTTTGAAATTGTTACCACGAACTACGAGGTTTTGATCCCTCATTTTTATGTTGGTATGTAGGCACAAGTTCGAAGGTCTTATCAAACACAAAATATAATTAATGAATTATTTTCTCATCCCCACACTCTATTTATTGTAAACATCATCTTATACCAAAACACATATGCACACAAGAAAGGGCTCCCTAGGAGTACCTAGGACACTTTGGGTGCTAACACCTTCCCTCTGTGTAACCAACCCCCCTTACCTGTAATATCAGGCATTTTATTAGTTTGATTTGAAAACTTCTATTTTTGGGTTTTGTTCGTACTTTTCCCTTTTCCTTTGGAAATAATAAAATCATGCTGACGACTCTGGTTTTATTGACATCTAGCTTATCTATAGCTTGATGGTCATGAATTTACCGCTACACTATGCTACAGGAAACACATCCAAACATAAGTTTCATTGATTTTTGAGAAATTGTCCAAGGAGGACATTACAGATATGGTCGACAGACCTACAAAAAATTGAAGAAAGATTTAAATGGGGAACCTAGATTTGAAATCCTCAAACATGGTAATCTCATGCTTAATCCTATTATCCATAGAGATTTTCTTCCGGCGTAGATAGTTAATTTTGGATTCAATTTTGAGGGCTCTCTCCCCATGAGATATTCCCCTCATGACCTCACTACCGATTGCCTCCTGCTCAGGATCCCTTCAACCGTCTCCAGAGAAGCCTTTTGGACTTCTACTTTGGCAATCTTCTTGTGAAGCCCCACGATTTGAGCTTGGTAATTAGAGATTTGCTTATCGAAGACTTCCCGCTGACGGAGACGCTTTTCCTTCTTTTGTTCGAACTCATCAAGATCCTGATCATAAGCCTCATTGGAATCCCATTTAATCTTATCCTTGCTGAGTTTCATGTTTATTTGGAAGTCAGCGTTTTGTCAGAGGTTCAAGTCCTTGGTAAACTGAGTAAAGAAAGCCTTGAACTAGACAAAATACTTCACCATTGAGGCTGGAAGGTCGCGAAGGGCCAGAGAGTCGAGAAATTTGAAGATATCACAAGTGACCTCCCCAAGTTTTATAAGAGCATCTAGAAATCTATCGTTGTAGAGTGACGCCTTCAATTGCTGAAGGATGAAGATAACCTCGACATGAAGCTCTAAGGAATCACCGACAACAGTTGATGGAGGTGGTGCATCAGTTGACAACCGACGAATTTGTTGCAGTTTTCTTAAGGCCTCTACAAGATTCTGATGTTTGATTAGCCTTATGTCATCCGGGGTCGGAAGGTTGTCCGGTGCATTTTCGTTAGCCACGTTCACGTCTGGAGGTGGTGGAGAGGCAAGTTTAACCACCTCTTTATATATTAGTGGGGGGATGTTCGGTCGAATCCCTGACTTCGGCTTCGACCTCAATCGGGGAGCCCACTGGTCCCTGAAAAGATAAAAGTGTTAGATCACAAAGTAAAAAACCCATGTATGGGGAGAGAAGTGTGAGCAAGTACCTGGAGATCGATAAGAGGTGAAGCAGTAGGAGTCCTTTCTGAATCCCGAGGGGTGAGAACCTCTTCGGAGTCTTTTTGGATTGTCGGGGAAGCCCTAGGATCCACCTTGGTCGGAGTTTTTTACGCCGGAGCCTTCTTCCTCCACGTAGGAGTGGGTGGAGTCTTGGGTGGAGCTTTCGACAGAGAGAAAATAAGGGAGTGTGCACTCCCTTTTGAGTCTTCATCGTCCGTCGTAGACGCCTCGTCAGACACCTGGATATGGAGATATATAAAAAGGTGGTTAAAAAAGTCTTAGTAGAAAACTGGTTCACAAGAAGAATGGGCCATACCTGTGGAGGAGGGGTCAAAGGCACCCATTACTTATTCAAAGGTTTCACCAAAGGCAGTTCAACAAACCTCTTTCGACCCTAACAGCAAAAAACTGTCAGATTGGTAGAACACCAAATAAATAAAATTAAGTCAGTATACATATACCTTTTTAGGGGCTTCATCGATAGTAGGCTTTTGGATTTTTGGGTCGGGAACAATGATGGATGGATGCGAAGGTTGTATGTTGTCGACGAGGGTGGATAGCGCATCGACCATGTTCTGAAGGAACTGGTCATTGGCAAAGGTGCGATTATAGTAAGAGTTCACCAGTCATCAAACTTAGTGGTTGTCAGGAAAGACTGTTGAAATTGAAAAACTAGAAGTTCATAGCGGTTGTTGGATCGACAAAAACGAAGATAGACCCTGTGGTCATCTGCTGATAATGATCGACCATACCAAATGATGTAGTTATCGTGAGATACGCGGGACCTTGGGACCATCTGGCTTAGGCCAAGTTGACGAGCCACAAGATTCGGTTGGTGGCTCATGAAGCCGAATCCCTTCGACCCTGGTTCAATTCTGTAGGATAACAAGGTTGGAGTCAGAAAATCCCTCCATATAACGTTCGATTGTGCTACATTTTGAGGGGAGCTACCAGAAAATGGATCCTTGAACCATTTAGGGCCAAAATTCCTGTCAGCAAACAGTGCCATACCTGGAGCGAACTTGTCCGCTTCAATGAACATGTTCAGATATTTCATGAATATGCTGGTGTTTGGAGTTTCTTGACACATTGTCAGAGCCAATCTGGCCCCTTCGATGGGCCAGTCTTTGTTCAGTCGCATAAGACGCTCCGACGTGGTGTATCCCAGCTGATACTCGAAGGTAGCATTTAGCCAATTTATAGGAGCCACGGAGGACCCGACAAGTTCAAGGATTTATGGGTGTTGGCGAGGAGTTTCAGCTTCAGGGTTTCCAGTCCCAAGGCCTGGTACAGAGATGCCAACAGAAGTTTTCCCAGCGATATTTGTTGACCCTCATGTATCTGGATCACCAAGGAAATATAACTCTTAGCTATCTGCAGGGACCCGAGACATAAGACATAATAGGAGAGCCACAGGGTGAGGAAAGCTATGTGCTCTTCGTCAGACACTACGACAGTGTTTTTGTTATGATGGTCTTCGATATAATTCTGGAGGCTGGCTCGACCAAACGTGAAGGTATTCCCGATCGAAAGAGTTGGGTCAAAAGTCTCTCCCAAGGGTGAGAGGCCGGTAACTTCCGCCACATCGAAGAGAGTGGGTGTCAGCATCCCACATGGTAGCTGGAAGGTGTTGGTCGAACCCTCCCAAAAATAAAGGGACGCCAACAACATGCAAAGGTTAACACGACGAGCGTACCTCGAGACCTGAATAAGGTCGAAAATCCCAACACTCCTCCACTAGTCTTGACGCTTGCGCTGGACCTTGTTGATCCGGGCCAAGTACTCCTTGTTGCCAAGAGTGGGCATAGAGCGAAAACTCTAGATTTTTCCTCCATGAATCTAACATCAAAGGAGACAGATCTGTTGAATGCAGGAGGCATAACGGGTTTATACCCAGGAAAGAAGGGTGCGACCTTTGTTGGGGAAAATTTAGCATCAGTAAGGGGACCGTGGAAAGCCAACAATTTTTTGTCCACCACGAACGGGACCACCAACTGGTTTTGCCAGTTCTTGAGAGTGCCTTCATCAGATGATGAAGGTTGAGGAATACTTTTCATCCCTTGTTTAGCAGTAAGCTTGAAGGCGATAGGGTTGTGGCCAGTACCATAAGAGACAATTTCTTTCACGAGAGTTGAGGAAGCCATTGGGAAAATGAAGCAGAGTTTTGAGGCTTTCGAAAATTTCGTGTAAGAAAGTGAAACGCAGAAGTATGCTTAAGGTTTAAAGAAAGAGGATACGCAAATATGGAAGCAAAAGAATGGATAAAGAATGAGAAGATTCTATTTATAAGCCACATGAGTTGAACAGTCGAGTAGTAATTGATTGACAAGTGGCTGGCTAGGGAGTAATCAGAAGAGTTAGTGGGTTTCGGTTGAGATCCCATGACCTAGGGATGTCTGCTAATGATGGTTGAGAGTCTTGGAAATCGCGCGGCCAAAAAAAGTCACTATTACGTATTAAGTCATAAGTACTGACAAGACAGCTAGCCGAAATATGGAATGCCAAAAGGCCAGCTTCTTGATCGATTCACTCATGTCGAAGTCAGCCTTTTCAGGGGGCAATTTGTTAGCTGGCAAATTTAGGCTAAGGGAAAAGCCAATTTCGACCAGGGGTCTGTCGAAAGCTCCTCGACAGAAAGGTGGACGAGGCTGCCGATCAACACATACAAGCTTGGGTTGAAGTCAAAAGGTTCTGAATGGAAAATGGGAACGTGGGCACGTAAAGAGGACGTGGGTAGTTATGCGCCAAAATGAGGGAAGTGGACCGACACGTGGCACCTCAAGAGGGTTTTGTAACCTGCCGACGGTTATTTTGAACTAGTATTTAAGCCAATGTTAGGTGAGAATTCAAAGAGGGCATTTTGAACATTTACATTAGGGGTAAAGCTTGAAGTACCAAAGCGTTTACGAGAAAAAAGTTTCTCTCCTCACAAAAAAATTATTTTTCCTCCACTTTATAATTACAAGTCATTTAATCTTCGCAAAATTTATCTTTTTTCTTGTCTTGCTTTATCGTTTATCATCTTTCTTTCAGTACTTTATCGTTTCTGCTTTTCATTTTACCTTTATTGCTTTCCTGAATCGTCAAGAGTCTCGTTTACAACCTTTCAACCAGTCAGAAACATTGTTTACCAAATATCCATACACCTAAAACACTATGTCCGAGACTCCTTAGCCGGTCCTGCAAGTAAATCTCATACAGAAAGGCTAGAGATTGTTGCGCAAAATAACATGCTCAGACAAAATGACCTATAATCTTTCACCATAAAAAATGTTTTTCCAAGCAAAACTAGCTCTTGACTTCAACATGAAAGTTATTTTAAATGTCATAAGGAGTAATGTTTCTCTTGGAATCATTTTCATATGACAAAAATTGTAGGAGATAGGGTCTAGGGAACCTCAGTTTTGACCAGTTGACTATCTCTGGTCAACCACGATGAACTATCTTGCTAGCTTGACATTCTCTTGATTTTTAGGACTCATAGAGGATCATATATGCATAATATGATGTAATATGATTTATCCCTTTAAATATTTGATCAATTGATGAGGAAACTTGTTGAAGAAGTCACACAAGATACCAAGATGAATTAGGGTTTCCAAGGCAAACAAGCTTCAAACTCTTGATTAATTATTGATCAAAATGACATATGAAGATCACGGGGATCCATATATGATGTCTAGAGTCAATTTGAACCATCTCTTGATTAGTATCCTTGCACTAAGGGTCTTAAACCCTAGATATGAGCTTGATGGAGCATGGGTGAACACACACACTGCCTACAAAAGCAACAAACTATACATTGACATATTTTTGGTATTTTGGTTAGTAAATAATGAAAAACAAAGTATGATACAATCAAATGTGCTTGGTGACCTCTTCCAATGCAAACCAATGAATGAGGGGTAAGGAGGATGCCAAGATGTAGTACTAAAACCAATGCATATGATGAGATAACATGAGGGACTTACGGTCAAAATTAGAGTCTTACAATAACCCGACCTTGCAGATAAGCTTGAGAATTAGGAAACTAAGCAATTTGTGGAGTAGTTTGAGAAGGTACTTGAGGCATACCATATTGAGCAAACATCTGAGCAGAATATATCAAACCATTATTGACCATCTGTGAACTAGGATTAACAATTTGACCATGTTGGACCCCATACGGAGCATATGGTGCCCTAGGATAAGAAAATGGAGGTACAACAACATAAGGTGCCCCATGATAGGTAAGAGGCATTCCAGATTGAAAACCCTGATACAAATATTATGTAGCAGGTTGAGAAACTTGAGGAATTTGAACATGAATGAGAGGAACCTTATATTCAAGCTCATTTTCATCAGGTGCTTCAGTAGTTACGAGTATTGAGTTTTGTCGAGGTTGCTCTTGAGGTACCTCATGATTGTCAACATCCACTACTTGAGGAGATAAATAGGGAGGCCTTCCCCATGGATAAGAAGCAGAATTTCCATTAATAGTAGGCACTGGTATGGGCTGATAAAGAATGAAGGCACACCCATTAGCAGTATGAGGAACAAAATTCTGAGGCATGCCCCAAGGATATACAACAACATGACTATTAGGCCCCAAAATAGAGCCTGATTGATTTGGTACAGGTTGAGTAGCATTCTCAACAGGCATCTCAATGGCAATAGAAATGGCAGCCTTTTTTTGAGTACAAAGGTACTCCAAAATAGTATCCACCTTGCCCTAAAACTGATTCATCTGGCCTTCGAACTGGTCCAAGGTCTCCTTATAAGTAGTATTCTCTTGTTTAACGTCATCCATGATTTTCTGTCTATTATCTCTTGTGAAGTACTTATGACAGAGAGTCGTCGTCTTTCTGATTGAGTAAGGGAAAGGGTGAGCTTTTTCTGGTTTGTATGCATGAAATGCATATGCATGAATTTATGCATATTGTCATACCCCCAAGTTCATCGTACCTTCATACAACCTCCATACCCCTAATTCATAAGCATATATCCATCACCTCATCATCTCATTTTCATTTTACACTTATAACCAAGAGAGCATGATACCCAAACTCAAGGCATGGTGTTCATATCTGAGAACCTAGACCTCTTGATCATGTTGGGGTGTGCCCTAAGCCACCATAAACCCTAATTCTCTTCTTTAAGCATCCTTTGACCTTGTGGAACCATACAAGCCATCTCATACATTTCCAAAACCCTGATTAGATGGTGAGCCTTGGTTTGAAGCTCTGGTTGTTCATGTGGTCATCCTTGGACCTCAACCCTAATCCCTTGCTTTATTGTGGCTTGTGCAAGCCACCATCTACTTTGTGACACGGTCTTGCTCTTGAGGAACCCTAATATCCAAAGTTTGATCATGCATCAACCTTGTGAATTACACCAAGACACCTCTTATACCCCAAACCCTTATATGTTTGGCTTTGACCTTTGAGGAACCTTGTGATCCAAGAAACCCTAATTTGTGCATCCATTTGCTTCTATGTCTTTCCTTACTTGATCTCCTCATCATCACTTGGACTATTCACATCTAATTCAATCCAATTTCAATCCTCATTCATCAAATCTACATCCATTCCATCCATGGTACAAGTGAAGGTTTGGTTTTGAACTTTGAACTTGTGAACCATTGGTTTCATCCATGAACATGACCTATAATCATCCCACCAAGCTTTAAGGCTTGTTTTCTACCAAGACATATTCGTTTGGGCTTCAAACATTCATAATGGTGCCTTGGAATTCAAGAAAACTCAAAATTGCATTTTAGGGCATGTTGGTTGGTCATGTTTTGGCAAGTTTGGCCTACCATTTGGTTCAAACCCTATAAAACTTTCATCTTTCAACCTTTTAAGGATCTTCTTTGAGCCAAATGTCCTAAATCAATCCCTCTTCAACTTTGTTTCAAGGCCCAATACCTAATTCATTAAGTAAGGACGTCAAATTGTGGATTGGCCAAGCTGGTCAAGTTGCCTAATCAGGCCTAAAAACATGTCCATGACCTCCACTTTACATCAATTCGATTTCGACATCACAACTCCTTTTGACCTGGTTCTTTTTGCAACATGTTAAGGGTATGGCAAAGTTCAATTGGCCTTAGTTTCACTCAAAATGCACAAGCCAATTTTAATTGGCCCAAGTGCAAAGATAGTGTTTCATCATGGTGCACATAACAAGATCAGTTTAGCCAAATTATGCATAATCATGTCTCAAGCCTCTAATCTTGTTTGATTCAATTCTTTCTTATCCTAAACATATGCCACAACATTGTGTGACATGAAATGCAAGCCAATTGAGAGAAACAAAGTCACATGTGAGCTAACTCGAGCAAAGTCAAAAAGTGAAACGTTTCCCAAAATGGATAAAAGCAAAGGGAACCTCGACTTAATTGGAACCACCAATGCTTCACCAAAAGCATGCAAGTCATAAAACAAACTGAAGGGAGGCACATTGCAGATCAAAACATGGACCATACTTGGCCAATAAGCTTCCTCATTTGTCATTTTTTGGATCTGTCATACCTCAAAATTTACCTTACCCTTCATAATGGTCAACTAGGTCAAAACATAAACTCCTATTTTTTTCATCATTGATCTTTGTGTAGTGCATGTAGGTTTAAGGATGCATCCATATCTTTCGATCATTACCATCTTGGCCATTAAATTTTCGCTTGTTCAAGCCCATTCATGTAGTGATCATTTTGGTCATTGCATTTTCTTGGTCATTACATTTGCTTGGTTATTGCATTTGTATTGGATTAAGTGAGGTCCATTCATTCATTATTCATGGTCCAAATTACATCATTCATAAGTATGCATTCTAGGGAGTTTCATTATCATTGGTTCATGTTCATTTAAATGGCATAACAAATTTCTCTTTGCACAAGTTTACAAGTTCATCATTCAAATTTTAAAATCATATATAGGAGGAAAAAGTTGTTACTTGATTCAAATCACTTGCATCATTTGTAAGTAACATTCAACTACGGTTTCAATACATTGCCACATTTAACCATTTTTATTTTCACAATTTCAATTCCAAAATCATACATTCAACCATTTTTTAGAACATTAAACCTTTGGCCGACTAGAAATGATGGTTGCGTAGTATGGATTCCCGAGGTGAATACTTCGTAAGAATCGATACGAAAACCTCGATCAGAATAGATTCCCTAGATGGAGTTGATGACCGGAAAGTATTTTCCGTAAGCGTCAAACAGTCTTTTGAATCCATGACTCTGAGTACCCTGTCTAGAACCGAGTCGATGGTTGCGTAGTACGGACTCCCGAGGTGAATACTTCGTAAGAGTCGGTACGAGAACCTCACCCAGAATAGATTCCCTTGATGGAGTTGACGACCGGAAAGTATTTCTTGTAAGCGTCGAACATTCTTGTGAATCAATGACTCTGGGGATCCTTTGTGACAAAGCCCTAGATCATACCCGGTGAGAACCCCGTTTTGGAAAAGCAATCAAATTTATCAGTACCTCGGACTTTTGAACCCGTGTATAAAAAAAAAACACAAATAGGCATGGCATGCATTGCATCCATTCATATACCATTGCATATGCATTTGTCATCATGCATTTCATATCATTTCTCGAAAATACAAAAAAACTCATCCATCCTTTGTCCATGATAAGCAAAGTGATTCCTGACACGCGAAGAACAACGAACCATGTCTCAGAAGATGATGGAAGAGCTAAGAAATAGCCAAGAAGCACTGAAGGGGGAACTTAACCTTTTGAAGAGCCAAATGAGATGGGTCTTGGAAACCCTGCAAGTCTTGTTGACAAAAGAGGGTCACCTAATATACACTGCTGCAACAAAGAGAGTTATTACTCCACATCCATCTGGTGTTACCCCAAGTCAAGGGAAATTCTATGTGGCAACTCCTCATTTACCAGTATATGGACCTCCCTTAAGACGTCATCATCAACATCCTCTGGCTATTTCTCCTCAAAGTCACCAAAGCCAGGTTCAGAACAAAAATCAGAATCAGAACAAGAGGAACAAGGATCACAATGACTCGATTCCGGTGCCATATAGCAAGCTCTATCCACAACTGATCCAAAATGCTTTGGTGACCCCTCGAGCTCTCACACCTGTGTCACCATACCTGTCATGGTACAATCCAAATGCAACATGTGAATTCCATAAGGGAGCATTGGGACATGACCTGAATTCTTGCTTAGCGCTGAAAGCCTTGGTGCGAGGGTTGATTAACAAAAAGAGCTTAATCTTTGAAGAAGATCATCCCAAGGTCAAGTGCGAATACCATACTGGGACAATGGGGCACTCCATCGAGGAATGCAAGAGTTTTAAGCTCAAGCTGCAAGGATTGATTGACATAAGGTCACCAACACTCAAGGAGGAAGGGTCAAGTACATATTCCTTGATTTCTGAGCCAGGTAATGAGAAAGGGAAAGGACCCTTGAAACCCCTCAAGATTTTGTTCCACAAGGAAGATGTCAGGGATGTGGCTAACGAGCTATCATTGTTTCCTGGTAAGAGCATTGAGATACCGCCTTTGATTTCCAATGTCACGACCAATACCAATGAAAGAAAAGGAGAAGTGAGTAGTGGATCCAAGAGGGTTGCGTTCGACGATGAGATTGAAAGAAAAGAATTTGAAGATCATCATGTCAAAAAGCTGGTTGATCCCAATCTTCAAGTTTGAAGAAATCAATTCCCTAAAGCTGGCAATCATTTGGCTGTTTCAACACTTCTTTTGTAGTTTCTTTGCATGTTGGTTGTTATTTGCTTTTAAGCATTGTTGTTTTATTTGAATTGGTAAGATTAATGAAATGTTTATGCATCTTTTGAATTAATCCATTCGTATTCACTCGTTTTTCATTTATGTTAAAAATCAAAATACTCCTCTCATTCACTTTTGTTTATCAAACTGTTGTGTTAACAAAGATTGGAAGGAGGATGATGAAAACGAAACACCTGAAATTGTTGTGGTATGCTTTTGAATAAAACCTTGCCGATGATGTAAGGCATTGTTTCAAATCCCCAAACACTGAAGAGATAAGGAGTTAATCCCTAGTCAACCACTTTGAGCCTAGAAGTTGGTGTTTATTTCGGATCTAAAACCCTTAATCTTAACCTGGGGCAGGGTAGTTACGTTCAGATAGTTTGATAGTGCATTCCATCTTTCAAAAAAAAATCGTCCATATGTACACCCTCCAATTAGGTTCAACCACATGTTATCCTTCGCGCACATGTTGAAGTGTCGAAGAAGTTAAGAAAAGCTAAAATTAGTGTTGGTTGATCCTTATCCACCAATAATGTGGCAGTCAATACCTTTAAAGAATAAAAAAGGCCCGCTAAGTCAAATACCATAAAATGACTTAGGCAGAAGTCAGGGCATCCCGATGGACCGAAAGCTTTAAAGAAGCGGTCCAGGAAAAATCAGGGATAAGGGAAATCAATCAAAAGAGGTCATTAAATCCTCAACAAAAAAAATAATAAGGTGACTGCCATTTCAAGAAAATTCGTCTTGAATCCTCATCACACCTTCGAACCCTCTTGGAAGTCGAATGCGTGTATTGAATTAACTGAATATAGGAACTGGAGATCATCAAGAAGAAGGGGTGGGTAAAAATAAATTTTGAGCCTTATATCCTTTTGTTTCAAAAAACCGTGAACCAGACCACGTTACAACCCTTAAAAGACCTAATTGAGGCAGGGTTTATTTTGAAAGCATACTATAACAAGGTTGTGTTAACTTGACTCCAAACGATTTTTGTTAATCATTTGATGGCACCAACTTGCATACTGTGAATGACTTGATCACCATTGTGTTCTTATCAAAGACTCGTTCACTGTATTTCACCCATTCATATCAATAAACTTTGAGTTGAAATTTTTGCATAAGCATTGCATTAAGATTACCATTTTTGAATGCACAATCTTATTTGCGAGTCAACACTTAGCATCAAAGAAATGCCAAATACAGTGGAAGAATTGATAAAGTGAAAGAAGTCTAGTCAGGGGCAAATCACTTTGAGCATCAGTTAATTCGAGCTAATTACCCTAAGGGTCATCTCACCAAGAGTAATTTACTTCAAGACTTAGATTGGGGCAAGCCACCTCAGAGCTCAATGAGTCCAACTATTCCAAGGAGAATCGATCAAGAGTCTACCATTCCAACATTTGGTTAGTCAAGTTGGACCATTGCATGTTTCAAACACTTGGGGTAGGCCATCTCGAGGTAGTCTCATGGAAAGTTGTTTCCAAACCCATTTTCAAGGTGAACATTTCCAGAGACCCAACAAACTGGGGCAAGATGAGCCACAGAGGGGCAAAACCTCCTTCTTTGTGCTTTCAAACTGCTCAAACGAATTCTTCCATACTATTGAGTTTAAGACGAGTGCCCGAAAATTATGCTAGCACGATTCATTAATCCTCCAAAAGGATCCATTGGCTAAGTTGTGGCTATCAAACTGGATAGAATCCTCCTTTGACAACATCTATCATAAAATATTTGGTTGAGTTCTCGGTGTTGAGGAATCATGAGCTTCCATAAAAAGCCTTTACAAACTCCCAGTCTGCCCAGTGTCAGCATTTCTCATAATCATGATCATTCATATATCATGCATAAAAGGAAATTCAAATCATGCATAACCGAAATGTACTTCGTGCTCATTTTGCATTGACCCAGGTCTCGTTGTCGATCCTAGATCCTTTGACCTTTGATTCCAGTTTGTATTTGGTGCCCTTAACCCCACATCCGGTTTTCGCAGTCATTTTCAAATCCAATTTTTGTTCAATACTATTCAGGTCATATATGAACATGTTGTTGAGCTTTTATTCCGGTGTCAGGTCATACTTGAACCTGTTCTGAAGAGTTTTTCCAATTTTTGTTCAATACTATTCAGGTCATATGTGAACCTGTTGTTGAGCTTTTATTCCGGGGTCAGGTCATACTTGAACCTGCTCTGAAGGGTTTTTCCAATTTTTGTTCAATACTATTCAGGTCATATATGAACCTGTTGTTGAGCTTTTATTCCGGGGTCAGGTCATACTTGAACCTGCTCTGAAGAGTTTTTCCAATTTTTGTTCAATACTATTCAGGTCATATATGAACCTGTTGTTGAGCTTTTATTTCGGGGTCAGGTCATACTTGAACTTGCTCTGAAGAGTTTTTCCAATTTTTGTTCAATACTATTCAGGTCATATATGAACCTGTTGTTGAGCTTTTATTCCGGTGTCAGGTCATACTTGAACCTGTTCTGAAGTTTTTTCCTTTTGTTCAATACTATTCAGGTCATATATGAACCTGTTGTTGAGCTTTTATTCCGGGGTCAGGTCATACTTGAACCTGCTCTGAAGTTTTTTCCTTTTGTTCAATACTATTCAGGTCATGTATGAACCTGTTGTTGAGCCTTATTCCAGTGTCAGGTCATACATGAACCTGTTCTGATGTTTTTTCCTTTTGTTCAATACCATTCAGGTCATGTACGAACCTGTTGTTGAGCTTTATTCCGGTGTCAGGTCATACATGAACCTGTACTGAAGATTTTTTCTCTGTTTGTTCAATACTATTCAGGTCATATATGAACCTGTTGTTGAACCTTATTCCAGTGTCAGGTCATATATGAACCTGTTCTGAAGAGTCTTTCTCTATGATTGTTCCAGTATTATCAGGTCACATATGAACATGTTGATACACTCTTCTTGAATTTTTCTGAGTTTGTTAGGTCATACCTGAACCTGCTGTCAGAACTTCTTGATATTCCCCAGCGTTGTCAGGTCATATGTGAACTGGTTGTAGCATCTTTTCCTTTATTCGGGTTAGTAAGTCATATGTGAACTTACTACCGAAACCTCTTGTATTCCAAGTATCGATTATCAAATTTCACTTTGAGCACTCCCCGTTGTGTCTGATTCTCCAGCCGGATTTGTCTTCCCCAGCGAGTTTTTTTTTTTTACCATTTGTCTGTCTCCCTGTGGACCACCAGCATTCCCCACAGATTGGTCTGTCTAGTAGCATCTCCTGTCAAGGGTCCATCATATCCCTAGCAGATAAAAATTACAAAAAAGAATCATGCATCCATGCATATCATATCATATCATATCATATCACATCATGTCATGGGGATTCAGGATCAAAATCCGGGTCTTCTTAGTATTTAACCATCTCCCACTATTATCATATGAAGAGTGTTCTGCTTCATATTCTCTAGTTGAAGATACTTAAATAGGGGCAACTGTCATACCCCGATTTTGGTCCTGAATTTTTTCCATTTTTTCATTTTTATTTGGCACTTGGCCTAAAGTTCATTTGCATACATTCATTCCCAAATCCATATTTTTGTTACACATTGGTCATTGTCTAGGCCTTTTTTATCATGGTGCTTTTGATTATAAAATGGATTTTAACTATTTGACTTTTTTAATTTTCAATTTCAATTTAATTTCAAGGTAAATCTAATTCCAAATTTCAAGTTAGTCTTAATTGTGTTTTTACTAATGATTCAAACTCTAATTGATTTTAATTTCCAAATAAATGTTAGAGTTGATATCAAAGTAATTTTAACAAATTATAGATTAATTTGATTTTAATTGGTTTTATTTGGTTTCTTTGATGTTTAAATTGACATTTTGATTAGTCTCGGATAATTCCTAAAAATCCATATCCATTTTCATTATCCATTTGGAACCAATTTAAGCCATTTCATATCCAAAATCCATTCAATCATAACAATTAACCAACTAACCCAAAGTTCAAAACCAATATCCAATTACCCATTTCAAAGCAAACTTACATATCCATATCCATAAGTTACATGAGATAAAATTGCAATAAAAAAGGTACAATCACAGGCCAAGTACCAAAACCAAACGCGACAACGCAGTACGAGGCAAAATACAGCTACCAAAAGCAAAATGGCGATGCAAGTCCGACGGTAACAAAACTCACAGAACAACAAATCTTTAACGCCACCAAACCCCCTTTATCCTCCAACTGGCTCGTTTCCCATGATTTATCTGCCAAAACTGCTTCTCCATTGTTTCCCAAACCGAACTCAACTTCCACCACACCGAAGAAACATTCAGGAACCTCTATGTGATTCTAGTATGATACCGTATCCAGAACCTTATCAGAGTTGATTCCAGCGGCGCCGTCTTGGTGCTTTAGGCATTGAATGACGTCCTTCTTTGATAAAATAGTCCAGATTTTAGTGTCGGTCAGGATTACCAAGTGATACCTTTGGCTGATTTGGAAGGAGTGCTTGATCCACAACCAGAACTTTTGGACGCCTTGGTATGGGAGCCTGAATATGACGTCGTGAGTGATAATAATGACTCTGAATACAATGTGAAGGAGGGCATAACTCTTGACAGTAGCGTGCAGTTGATCAGCCATAGTACTAATCACAGCCTGCTCAATAGATTGGTGTCCTTTAATACTGCTTTTTTTGTTTTGCAATGATGGAAATTCGCAACTTCATGCAATTTTATGTTGTTGACCTGAAAAATGAGCAGGGTGAGAAGAATGTTTGGGTGGTTGAGATGATTTGCAATCTAGTAAAAACATACCTCCGAATTTCAGCGGAATGCATGACATACTTTGATTGGAAAACTGTAGGATTTATGCACAGTTTTCGTTTGAGTGGACAACCCGGAAATGTAACCAGACTACTTAGCTGCTCCAGCGAGGATTTGATGAAGTATAAAGGCCATGATCTGGTTCCTACTCATTCTGTCCCTTCTATGAGTCGACATCCATTAACAGGAGATTGGTATCCAGCAGTTAATAAACCATCTGCAGTTATTCATTGGCTTAATCACGTAAAAATCGATGTTGAATACATAGTAATTCTTGATGCTGATATGATCATGAGGGGCCAAATCACACCGCGGGAGTTCAAAGCTTCCCGTAGCCATCTTGTTTCAACTCCTTACGACTACCTTATTGGCTGTGACAACGAACTTGCAAAATTACATACTAACCATCCACTTCTCTCTGATGTGTTTGAGCTTTGCAAAACAGTCTTCGCTTCACATAGTAGCTGGAGTTGAATTTGAAAAAGACCGTCGAACTCAGAAGAGCATGATCCGTGTTGTTGGCCAGATAGAAATAAGAGCTGGTCTAATGGATACCCACTGCCAGCTGAAATCAGAAGAATTATTAAATGGCATATCACAAGTTGCAGAAATTGGAACTGAGAAGGGCATTTTTCCAAAAAAAAACAACAAAGTTATCCCAAATACCTGTTACTGCTGGGTATGAAACATAACTTGGAATCTTGGTATGAAGGTTATGTTCCTGGTTTACTGTCAATCCAAGATACATTCAGTGTTTATCAAGCGGCCGGAAAAGCGGATGCAATGCTCTTACTACCAAGGAGACATTCTGCTTGCCGACGTCATCAAAAAACTCGGCACGATGCAATATCCTCCTGCAATAACAGCTCACTTCAAACCACCAAACACATCAAATCTTCCAATGTCAAACAATTTAGAAAGAAGGACCTTACCTGTGTTCATCCCAAACAGTGAAGCTAATGTTCTTGTACTCCACAGTCTCCACATTGAATACGGCAAACAATTGCTTCGTAATAAAGTGCATAATGCCGAAGGTTGTACACTTAGCTCCAAAACCTGTTCAGATGTTACAGAATAGTTGAGCACCATTGGCTCTTGGCGACGTTGAGATTGAGATAACTGATAGATTGATTTCAGCATTGATCCCACCTGAAGCCAATGAAGAAAGAGCTTAAACTAGAAATTCAAAAACCTCAGAATAAAAGCAAAATGACTTCTTCACCATAACAGATTTTTTTTAATCTCCAAAGCACTCATAATGACTTTACAATCAACCTTCAATATTGATCCAATATTCAATAATTGATAACCGGTTTTTCCAACTGAGTTTCTAACAGAATTCAATTTCAATTCAACCAATAGCCTCTCCAACCTGAACCAATTTGCAACTTGCAAGAAGAGGATAACATACCTCAGTTTCCTGTTTCAATCTCCAATGATCCCAACCGAATTGCCAATGATCCCAACCGAATTGCCAATTATCAAGTGATCGAGCGGATTCATAGCAAACTTAAAATTGAGTTTGATGACCGGTATCTGAAAAAGCGGTTCATGGTGTTTTGTACTTGCTCTATCTGCCGAGGGGCGAACGGCTGAAGCCATTAATCATGCATCCACCTATCAAGTCCTTAGATTAGACGAGTTAGAGTTTGAGGTTATTTCAGCGGATCAATCTGATATTGTAAATATCGGCAGTCATAGCTGGTTCCTGCCGTGATTGGCAGCTATATTGGGATACCTTGTTCCCACGCCGTTGTTGCTCTTATCTCATGTCGTAAGGATGTCTACGCATATACCGCAAAGTGTTTTACTGCTGCAAGTCACAGGGACACTTATGTAGAGACATTACATCCCATCCCTGGAAAAATTGAATGGAAGAAAACAGATGAATCTTGCTTGGATAATGATATCATAATTGTGCGGCCACCAAAATTTCGCCGACCTCCAGGGCGACCGGAAAAGAAACGGAGCCATGTGAAGAACAAAAGCCTCTCACGTTTTAACCATTTCACTGCAGTAACACAAAGCATTTGGCAAGTCAGTAAAATTTCAAGAAAATTCCCAAATTGGAATAGAGACAAAATTCAAAGAGAAAGTTTGAGCTCAGATTACCTGTTCCAAATCCAAACATCAAAGGGGCCAATCCAAACTGAGCAGATAAAAGAGAATTTTACAGAGATACGCTTTTGAACACAAGGACACCAATTGAAACCCTAATTCGGGAGAGATAAATAGAAAAAAAGAGTGAATCAGTAAGGGGACGAAAAAAATTTGAGAGAGAGGAAACGGCGAAAAAGATACCACAAACCCTAATCACCAAATCAAAGACAAACCTGTGAGCTTCATCGTTGTCGTTGTCACCGCCGAAGGTGAGTTTTTTGTTTCAGCCATTGGTTTCTTACATGATTGAGTGAGATGTGGGCGATTGGGAACGACACTGAGTGAGAGCGATGGAAGGATGTTGAGAGTTGAGTGAGAGCGATAGGGAGAGCGATTGAGAGCGTTTTTTGTGAAGCAGATTGGGAGAATGAGGACGATGAAATCTGCTACTCTATTTCCAGTTTCTTTTTTTTTTAATTTATTTTTAAACAAGGATAAACATGGAAACCATTAAGTTTTTTTTTTTATGATTAAACTTTCTAGGTTTTCATTTATTAATGTTTTCATTTAAATATACTACATTAACTTATGTTTTTGATTCCCAATCTCACTAGCCTCTAGAACCGAACAGCCAAGCGGCTGGGTTTAATTAGGATAGTCCAACAGATTTCTTTTTTTTATTAGTTTTTTTATTTTAATTCTTTTTTTTAATTTATCTTGGTTTATATATCTAAATTAGTATTAAAATAATAACTAGTCATAGGTGGTTTGGTGGAGAGGGGTGGTTTCTATGATCTTTAGTGGAGTGGGTTCGATACCCATGTGTAGTATTTTATTTCTTTTAACATTTTTTGTTATGTTTATGCTTTATTATTTTCATAGTTTCATTATCATAACATAGATTTGTTTTCTTTTAATTTCATCATTCATTCAAAACCATTTTAAACCTTTAAAATCACACTTTTCTCGATTTAATATCGAGCCCATTTTCATACCCTTGTAAGTCGATTGCTTTTAAGCATCGCCATCAACCTCACATAGCTTACTCTTGGGCTTTCTTACAATGAGCCGGTTCTCTTGCACTTACACTCATACTTTGCATTATTTGTTGTTTGGGCCCGATTTAATTATTTCATTATTTTGAATCCCCATTTGACAAAATGTACCCCACTCCCCCGATGTGTAATAATCTTGTATTGTTTCATTTCTTTATTTGTTTGACTATTTAGTTAGATACTAACACAAGAATAAAATCAACCATTTCCAAAAAATACAAAAATATGACTCGATCCAACGTCGAGTATTTTCTCAATAAACATGTCAATTCATTTCTCCCTCCCATTCTATTCCATTTCTTTCAAACTTTCACCAAACGCTTGATTTAACGTCAAGCCAATTTTTCTAATAAAAACTCAAAAAATATTAATTCATAGTTAAGACCTTTTCAATAAAGATGGAAGTGGAACGTGGTGTATACCACGCACTCCTGAGACTAAGATTCGAGATGTATATCTCGCCAATCCTAGCTCTCGCCATCATCCAAATTTATCCACTTTGCTCTCTCAAACACTCATTCAAATTTCTCTTAAACGTCCATCAACACTTGATCTAGGGTCAAGTCATTTTCACAACAAAAACCAAAATACCTAATTCTTACTTAACACTTTTCCAGTAAAGGTGGAAATGGAACATGGTGTATACCATGCACTCTTGAGGTTAAGATTCGAGACGTATGCCTCGCCAATCTTAACTCTCGCCATCGTCTAAAATTGTCAATGTGGTTTCGTCAAACCCTTTCTCAATCAAATCTAAGATACTTAAATCTTATTTAACACTTTTTTCAATAAAGGTGGAAATGGAACATGGTGTATACCATGCACTCCTTTGATTAAGATTCGAGACGTATGCCTCGCCAATCTTAACTCTCGCCATCTTCTAAAACTGTCAATGCGGTTTCTTCAAACCCTTTCCCAGTCAAATTCCAAAAATAATTAATTCCTATCTTAACCTCTTTCAATAAAGATGGAAATGGAACATGGTGTATACCATGCACTCCTGAGGCTAGGATTCGAGATGTATATCTCGCTCATCCAAGTTCTCGCCATCACTCAAAATACATCCAACCAATCAAACTCTTTCTCGCCGCCGTGCGATTAATCTAAAACCTTTTTCATAAACGAAATATATATTGTCTTAAGTGATACAAAACAATGTTTCGGCCACGATTGTTGAGTAGAGATAAATGACGGTTTTCCGAATGTAGATTTATAAATCCGTTCGATGTGTGGTATGCGTCCACTCCTCATCTGTTTTGGGTAAAACAATGTTTTCGTCGATTAATACAATATAGCTTTCGCTAAAATCGACCAACAAACAAACATTTTTCTACCCAGAACTACGTAAGCCTTGATTTCTCTTTTGAGATACGTAGGAGCAGGATTTGTAAATCTTGTCAGGCCCACTAATAAAAAAACTTAGGTTTAGTCCTTCGTTAAAAAAAATCCAAAAACATTTCTCCTCTCTTCTATTCCTTCTTTCCTACCTAATAAATTGAAAAGCCTAACATTTCAACTAACACTAACGCACACAACTAACCTAATGGTTCCCGTTGAGTACAACGGACGTGAGGGGTGCTAATACCTTCCACTTGCGTAATCGACTCTCGAACCCTGATATTGGTTGCGATGACCATATCTTATCCTTTCTTTTGTTTTGGGTTTTATCGATATTTCCCCTTTCCTTTTTAGGAATAAATAAAGTTCGGTGGCGACTCTGTTCAGTCCATCATTGCGAGCGTGCGATCGCGCTTCGCTTTGAAGTCGTATCCCCATTTTTTTTTGAGGTGCGACAAAAGTGTAGGATTAGGTTTTATTTGATGATTTGAGGAAATAAAGTTTAAGGTTTTTGATAGTGAGAGAGGTCGAGAGATTGAAAGGACGCGAGGACGATGAGGGAGGAGAGTGATTGAAAGCGGAGAGCGATTGAGAGTGAATGACAAAGGTTGAGAGGGGTGTGAGATAGAGAGAGGAGGACGATTGAGTTCTGGGACTCTCATCTGCGTCCTTACCATTTCTTTTCTTTTTATTTATTTATTCATTATTTGTTCTTTTTTAAGCAGACCTTTAAATCCTACTAAGTGAACGTTTAGAGTTTTCAAGTGGCCATTAACTGGGGTTTATTGGTATTAGTTTTAGTTAAATGCTATTTTGTGTTCCCAATCCCTAACCTTTTGAACCCAACAGCCAGGCGGCTAGGGTCACCTTTTGGGATTTCTCCTTTTTATTTTTTTAATTAATCGTCCATTAAATAGACCAACCCATTTTTATTTTTATTTTAATTCATACTTTAATCTATTTTGGTTTATATATCTAAGTTGTTGTTTAAATTATAAACAATCATAAATGGTCTAGTGGAGAGAGGGTAGTTTTATAGTCTTTAGTGGAGTGGGTTAGATACCTTTATGTAGCATTTTATTTCTTTTAGCATTCATTTTTTTATGTTTATGTTTTATTATAATTTCTCCTATACTCATAGTTTCATTATTGTTTAATAACACAAATTTGATTTCTTTTAATTTCATCATCCATTAAAAGTCGCTTTAAACTATTAAAATCACACTTTTCTCGATTCAATATCAAGCCCATTTCCATACCCTTGTAAGTCGATTTTTTTTTTAAGCATCGCCATCAACCTCACATAGCTTACTCTTGGGCTTTCTTACAATGAGCCGGTTCTCTTGCACTTACACTCATACATTGCATTATTTGTTGTTTGGGCCCGATTTAATTATTTCATGATTTTGAATCCCCATTTGACAAAATGTACCCCACTCCCCCGATGTGTAATAATTTTGTACTGTTTTATTTCTTTATTTGTTTGACTGTTTAGTTAGATACTAACACAAGAATAAAATCAACCATTTCCAAAAATACAAAAATAATGACTCGATCCAACGTCGAGTATTTTCTCAATAAACAAATCAATTCATTTCTCCCTCCTATTCTGTTCCATTTCTTTTAAACTCTCATCAAATGCTTGATTCAACGTCAAGCCATTTTTCCTAATAAAAACTCAAAAAATATTAATTCACAGTTAAGACCTTTTCAATAAAGATGGAAGTGGAACATGGTGTATACCGCGCACTCCTGAGACTAGGATTCGAGATGTATATCTCGCCAATCCTAGCTCTCGCCATCATCCAAGTTTATCCACTTTGTTTTCTCTCAAATACTCATTCAAATTTCTCTTAAACATCCATCAATACTTGATCTAGGGTCAAGTCATTTTCACAACAAAACTCAAAATACCCAAGTCTTATTCAACACTTTTTCAATAAAGATGGAAGTGGAACATGGTGTATACCGTGCACTCCTGAGACTAGGATTCGAGACGTATGCCTCACCTATCTTAGTTCTCGCCGTCATTTAAAATTGTCAATGTGGTTTCGTCAAACCCTTTCTCAATCAAATCTAAGATACCTAAATCTTATTTAACACTTTTTCAATAAAGGTGGAAATGGAACATGGTGTATACCATGCACTCCTGAGATTAAGATTCGAGACATATGTCTCGCCTATCTTAGTTCTCGCCATCTTCTAAAATTGTCAATGCGGTTTCTTCAAACCCTTTCTCAATCAAACTCCAAAAAATACTTAATTCCTATCTTAACTTCTTTCAATAAAGATGGAAATGGAACATGGTGTATACCGTGCACTCCTGAGGCTAGGATTCGAGATGTATATCTCGCTCATCCAAGTTCTCGCCATCACTCAAAATACATCCAACCGATCAAACTCTTTTCTCGCCGTCGTGCGATTAATCAAAAACCTTTTTCATAAACGAAAAGTATCCTGTCTTAAGTGATATAAAACAATGTTTCGGCCACGATTGTTGAGTTGAGAAAAGTGACGCTTTTCCGAATGTAGATTTATAAATCCGTTCGATGTGTGGTATGCGTCCACTCCTCATCTGTTTTGGGTAAAACAATGTTTTCGTCAATTAATACGATATAGCTTTCGTTAAAATTGACCAACAAACAAACATTTTTCTACCCAGAACTACGTAAGCCTTGATTTCTCTTTTGAGATACGTAGGAGCAGGATTTATAAATCTTGTCAGGCCCACTAATAAAAAAACATAGGTTTAGTCCTTCGTCAAAAATCCAAAAAACATTCTCTTCTCATCCTTTCTTTCTTTCCCACCTAATAATTTGAAAAGCCTAACATTTCAAACTAACACTAACGCACACAACTGACCTAATGGTTCCCGTTGAGTACAACGGACGTGAGGGGTGCTAATACCTTCCCCTTGCGTAATCGACTCCCGAACCCTGATTTGGTTGCGATGACCATAATCATTGTCGTTTTATTTCTTGGGTTTTATCGATATTTCCCCTTTCCTTTTTAGGAATAAATAAAGTTCGGTGGCGACTCTGTTCAGTCCATCATTGTGAGCGTGCGATCGCGCTTCGCTTTGAAGTCGTATCCCCATTTTTTCGAGGTGCGACAGATGGCGACTCTGCTGGGGAATCAGACAACCCTAAGTGAGTCAAGCCTAGTTAGGTCATTTGTGTGCCTTTGTTTGTTTAATTATGTGGCTTTTCCCTTATTTATTGCTTTTTAATATCTTTATTGTTATATTGATATTTGTTGTATATTGGTTCCACCGTGTTGGGTACTTGGATTTTGATTGCAAACCATGTGGGAAAGACTCTACACCCGAGTCTAGAGTGAAAAAAAAAACATAAGATAGGACGATGGTTGAGTAGTACGGACTCCCGAGGTGGATACTTCGTAAGAGTCGGTACGAGAACCTCACTTTGAGTAGATCCTTTTGCAAATATTGTCGCCCGAGGTGTATACCTCGTAAGCTTCGATGTTTCAAAGGGGTCCATGACTCTAAGAACCTTTTAGAACATTGAAACTTTGGCCAACTAGAAATGATGGTTGCGTAGTATGGATTCCCGAGGTGAATACTTCGTAAGAATCGATACGAGAACCTCGCTCAGAATAGATTCCCTAGATGGAGTTGATGACCGGAAAGTATTTTCCGTAAGCGTCAAACAATCTTTTGAATCCATGACTCTGAGTACCCTGTCTAGAACCCAGTCCATGACTCCCGAGGTGAATACTTCGTAAGAGTCGGTACGAGAACCTCACCCAGAATAGATTCCCTTGATGGAGTTGACGACCGGAAAGTATTTTCCGTAAGCGTCAAACATTCTTGTGAATCAATGACTTTGGGGATCCTTTGTAACAAAACCTTAGATCTTACCAGGTGAGAACCTATTCTTGGAAAACAATCAAATTTATCAGTACCTCGGACTTTTGAACCCATGTATTGAAAAAAAAAACACACAAATATGCATGGCTTGCATTGCATTCATTCACATTTCATTGCATCTGCATCTCATCATAACGCATGTCATTTTCCAGACAAAATACCAAAAAAAAAACTCATCCATCCTTTGTCCGTAATCAGCAAAGTGATTCCTAACACGCGTTTAGAACAAAGAACCATGTCTCAGGAGATGATGGACGAGCTAAGGAAAAACCAAGAAGCACTGAATGAGGAACTTAATATTTTGAAGATCCAAATGAGATGGGTCTTGGAAACCCTGCAAGTCTTGTTGGGAAAAGAGGGTCACCCAATATACACTGTTGCAACAAAGAGAGCTAATACCCCACATCCATCTGGTGTTACCCCAAGTCAAGGGAAATTCTATGTGGCAACTACTCATTTACCAGTATATGGACCTCCCTTAAGACGTCATCATCAACATCCTCTGGCTATTCCTCCTTAAAATAACCCAAGCCAGGTTCAGAACAAAAACCAGAATCCGAGCAAGAGGAACAAGGATCACAATGACTCGATTCTGGTGCCATATAGCAAGCTCTACCCGCAACTGATCCAAAATGCTTTGGTGACCCCTCGAGCTCTCACACGTGTGTCACCATACCTGCCATGGTACAATCCAAATGCAACATGTGAATTCAATAAAGGGGCATTGGGACATGACCTAGATTCTTGCTTAACGCTAAAAGCCTTGGTACGAGGACTGATTAACAAAAAGAGCTTAGTTTTTGAAGAAGATCACCCGAAGATCAAGTGTGGATACCATACTGGAACAATGGGGCACTCCATCGAGGAATGCAAGAGTTTTAAGCTCAAGCTGCAAGGATTGATTGACATAAGGTCATCAACACTCAAGGAGGAGGGCTCAGTTACATATACCTTGATTTCTGGGCCAGGTAATGAGAAAGGGAAAGGACGCTTGAGACCCCTCAAGGTTTTGTACCATAAGGAAGATGTCAGGGATGTGGCTAATGAACTATTATTATTTCCTGGTAAGAGCATCGAGATACCGCCTTGGATTTCCAATGTCACGACCCATACCAATGAAAGAAAAGGAGAAGTGAGTAGTGGATTCAAGAAGGTTGCGTTCAACGATGAGATTGAAGGAAAAGAATTTGAAGATCATCATGCCAATGTCAAAAAGCTTGTTGATCCCAACCTTCAAGTTTGAAGAAGGCAATTCCCTAAAGCTGGCAATCATTTGGTTGTTTCAACACTTCTTTTGTAGTTTCTTTGCATGTTGGTTGTTATTTGCTTTTAAACATTATTGTTTTATTTGAATTGGTAAGATTAATGAAATGTTTATGCATCTTTTGAATTAATCCATTCGTATTCACTCGTTTTTCATTTATGTTAAAAAAGAAAAACAAAAATACTCCTCTCATTCACTTTTGTTTATCAAACCGTTGTGTTAACAAATATTGGAAGGAGGATGATGAAAACGAAACACCTGAAATTGCTGTGGTATGCTTTTGAGTAAAACCTTGTCGAGGATATAAGGCATTGTTTCAAATCCCCAAACACTGGAGTGATAAGGAGTTAATCCCTAGACAACCACTTTGAGCCTAGAAGTTGGTGTTTATTTCGGATCTAAAACCCTTAATCTTAACCTGGGGCAGGGTAGTTGTGTTCAGATAGTTTGATCATGCATTCGATCTTTCAAAAAAAATCGTCTATATGTACGCCCTCTAATTGGGTTCAACCACATGTTATCCTTCGCGCACATGTCGAAGTGTCAGAGAAGTTGAGAAAAGGTAAAATTAGTGTTGGTTGATCCTCATCCACCAAAAATGTGGGAGTCACATCTTTAAAAAATCAAAAAAAGGCTCGCTAAGTCAAATACCACAAAATGACTTAGGCAAAAGTCGGGGCATCCCGATGGACCGAAAGCTTCAAAGAAGCGGTCCAAGAAAAATCAGGGATAACGAAAATCAATCAAAAGAGGTCATTAAATCCTCGACAAAAACAAAACAAGGTGAATGCCATTTCAAGAAAATTCGTCTTGAACCCTCATCACACCTTCGAACCCTCTTGGAAGTCGAATGCGTGTATTGAATTAACTGAACATAGGAACTGGAGATCATCAAGAAGAAGGGGTGGGTAAAAATAAATTTTGAGCCTTATATCCTTTTGTTTAAAAAAAACCGTGAACCAGACCACGTTACAACCCTTAAAAGACTTAATTGAGACATGGTTTATTTTGAAAGCATACCATAACAAGGTTGTGTTAACTTGACTCCAAACGATTTTTGTTAATCATGTGATGGCACCAACTTGCATACTGTGAATGACTTGATCACCATTGTGTTCTTATCAACGACTCGTTCACTGTATTTCACCCATTCATATCAATAAACTTTGAGTTCAAATTTTTGCATAAACATTGCATTAAAATTACCATTTTTTGAATGAACAATCTTATTTGCGAGTCAACACTTAGCGTCAAAGAAATTCCAACAATATGCAGTTGAGGAAATTGATAAAGTGAAAGAAGTCCAAATAGGGGAAATTACTTTGGGCATCAGTTAATTCAAGCTAATCACCCTAAGGGTCATCTCGCCAAGAGTAATTTGCTTCAAGACTTAGATCGGGGCAAGCCACCTCAGAGCTCAATGAGTCCAGCTATCCAAAGGACAATCAATCAAGAGTCTACCATTCTAACATTTGGTTAGTCAAGTTCAGACCATTGCAAGTTTCAAACACTTGGCAAGTTGTCTCATGGCAAGTTGTTTCCAAACTCACTTTCAAGGTGCACATTTTCAAAGACCCAACAGAATAGGGCAGGATGAGCCACACTTTCAAGGTGCAAGTTGTCTCATGCACTTCAATTTTTATTTTTGGCCAAAGTTTGAAAGTGTGTGAAAAGCAATGAACATGGCTCTAAATACATGATCTTGGTGATCAGAAAAAGGATCCTCTTGCCGAAGCTTCGACCCCCTTCTTCCCCAAACCTTATTAAAAGGATAATCTTGAAGATTTCTTGAGAAATCGAGTTTCAATTCATATTCTATTTTGGAATTGAAACTCCAAGAGTCCAAGCTTTTTAATCATCAATATCATATCCTGCAAGCTTCTAGAGTCAAGCCAAGAAAAAATTGGAAGCAAGATCAAGCTAATTTGAAGCTCCCCGAAGGTGAGATTTTAGAAACTTCTCTTCTTCTCTTCTTCCTCATTTCTTATCCATTTTGATTGATTGTTGGTTTGCTGAAGTCCTACTAATGTAGGCAACAAGATTGAGTTTGTTTGAGGTCAAATAGAAGCAACTCAGTCCATGATCCTAAAAATTCAAATCCATATATCTTTCAATATACTTGGAATTGGAGAAAATTGAGGCCATATTCGAGCTCCTGAGCATTTTTTCTTTAAAACCATGTTCTTGTTTTTCATTTTGGTGAAGGTTTGTGGTGGACCAGTCCGGTGAGGTCCACTGAAGAAGAAGACCGAAGCTAGGGCCCCAATGGTGCGTTGACACTCTCTCAACCTTTTGATCCATTTGAAATGTTCTAATCCTAGCCCTTGCTTTTAATTACCATGTGCGTGGCACAGTTGACTGAGGTGTTTGTGGAACGCGTGTACTTGGTGTAACACCCCAAAATTTGCCCTCCTCATTCATGCATTCATTTAGCATTTCATATTGCATTTCATCATGTCAATCAGAATTAGATCCAAAAAAAAAAAAAAAAAAACGAAAAAAAAATATATATATATATATATATAATTTTTTAGAAAAAAAAAATTAATTAATTAATTAATTAATTAAATAAATAATTAAATAAATAAAATATAATAAAATTTTTTTGGACTTGGGTCTCTCTCATTTGAGCCCACAAAACCATGAAATTCAGTCAATAAATACCAAAGCTTCACTTGAGAGAACACAGAACAAAGGGGGATTTTGAAGAGAAGCAAAACACTCTGAGGTTTCCTTGGAACAAAACCCTGAGGAAAAAGATAGTGAGAGAAGACCTAACGGAGTTCAGAGCAGCCTCCAAACCCCGAAGGGAACTCAACTACACAGAATCGCCTCTGCCTCACATAAACCCTGAAGATTGTTTTGTAAACCTCACGGGTGCAACTCAATTTCAATCAAGCTCTCCAATCAGGTTTGCCTTTATTCCCATTACCTTTTGCTTTGAAGTTGAATACTCTGAATGTTTGAGGTATGATGGATGAATTTCATTAGGTTTTTCGCCCATGGGTTTAATATGTATATGAATGTATAAACAATGCCTTGAATGTTTAACCTTTTAATTTTTGAGTGTATGCCACAGGGTTTGAGTTTTTCTGAAACCATACTGTTGATCATGAAAATAATGCTTATGGTGTTTCACTAACCCTTTTGTTGAATTTTTGTGAGGGCTCACATGACTTTTGCAGGGATAACTTGCGTGGTTTCCCACTTTATTTGTGGGATAACCCCTGGAGGTTCATTCCGATTACCTGTACTGACTCACTTTTCTTTGATGGCATTAGCTTGGAAGGATCTCAGGGTTTCCCATTCCTCTAATTGCTGTTACTTCGGATCTTTATCCGCGTGGTACTTTTACATTTTTCCCGCATTTTACTGCTTTCCTAGCTGGAAGACCTCGATAGGAGGCAACGTTTGAGCCCCTTGGTGGCATTTTACTTTGAGATACATGTTTTGTGTTTTGTATTCATATCCCTGCAGGTAGTGCGGTTCCTTCGTCAAGGACTGCCTTTTTTCCCTCGAGCATCCCAAACCCTAAAACCCAAAGCAACACGCTAACTCCTTCTACTACAGGCGAGTAAGTCTCCAAAGGTCGAGCATCCGGTAGATTGCGTAGTAACGTCGTTCGTCCAAAACCCAATCCATAACACCATAGTTAGCCGAACTACGTTTTGCTCTGATTCTCATTCCAGACGAGATACGTAGGCATAAGACGCGATGTCTTAGCGAGCACACATCCCCCCAACCCATAGGTCAGCCGAGCTACGAAGACTCTGATTCTCATATTCAGATGAGATATGTATGTAGTGGATGCGACATCCGCGCGAGTCATTTTCATTTAACCATTTTTTTTTGTAAACAGCACAAGATAAACCCACACCCTTTAGACAAGAACTACAAAAGTGGATCTCGTAGAGTACTACGGATGCGTAGGGGTGCTAATACCTTCCCTTCGCATAACCGACTCCCGAACGCAAGATTTGGTTGCGAGACCCCGTCTTGTCCTTTCCTTTTTCAGGTTTACTTCGAGCGTTTCCTTTCCCTCCTTTGGGATGAATAATGCACGGTGGCGACTCTTCTGTCTTTTTCTTTCGCCGGTTGTTTTTTTTTCGCACTGTATTTTTCAGGTTGCGACAGCTGGCAACTCTGCTGGGGACCCGGTTTCCCTAAGCGAGTCCCTCCTAGCTTTTGTAGTTTGTTTATTGGGTGTTCATGCTTTTGTACGGTTATTTATTTACCTGTTTTACCTTATTGCATTGTGTACATATCCTTGCTTTATCTGTTGGCTGGCTATGGCTGCTTGGTGATCTTTGTGAGATGAGTTCTATACCCGAACTCGAGTGCACTTAGGATAGGAGAATGGCATAGTCCTGTCGACTTGTGTGGAGTTATTCCTTAGCGAGTTGACTTGCAAGCCCATTCACTCGGTGGAGGTCATGTTGAGATCAATAATGTTACATAAGTAAGTTATGGTTAGACATTACTTGTTCCAATATATACCTTAGAAGCCGAGGACCTTAGTTTACCAAACCCATCTTGGCCTATTCGTAGGACGTAGTGCGAAAGTCGTTCAAGTGTAAGATTTGATACGATTGTTACGCGATACTACACTCATAAGAGTCTCTCTTGAGAATATTATTGGAATACGAGTAGTCGTTCCTCTGATAATATCCGAAAGATGGGATTATGACTATGGGAACCTTTTGTAGAACATGTTTGGCAGGTTTAAACCTTAGTACACTCCTTTTGGGTGGTTCTTAACCTAAACTCCATGCTCGTGACTTGCAACAAACCCTTGATTCATGGTTAATCCGATCAGGTATCCTTAATATCAATGGAACTCGGGTGTTGATAAGATGTAAACCATAATCCACCAAAATGGGTGGTTGATATTAAGGATAACATGATCCATCCCATGACCTTTGTTTGGTGTGCTCTTAATTTCTCTCCAGACAGTGCAACCTGACAAATGTTCAAGCAGATACATCAATTCGGATTGACAGGCCTTTGCATTGCATAACATCATCTGCATATTTGCATCCAACATCTCATGCTTATTCATTTGCAGGGTATTCCCTTTCAAAACGGGGGTGCCTTAAAACTGAACAAGCAGTGCATCGCATACCATGCATATTAACCCTTGTCTGTTTTGCAGGTGTCACCGCAGTGTCTAATGTTTGTTCCCTGTATCAGGCAGTTATTGGTCCCAAGCGAGTCCACAGGTACCCGACAAAGGAAAATCGTCCACAACTAGCGATGGACCAAGTACAGAAAGAGCTGGCTGATATGCGTGAAAGGATGGATCAGTTCATGACATTGATGACTGGTATGGCAGCAGGCCAAGAAAAGCTGAGGGAATTGGTTGAGCAACCGAGGCCCAATCCAGATTTGGAGATACCAAATGCTGAGGGAAACCCTGGTAACCCTGGGAACGCTGATAACCCTGTGAACACTGGTAACGTGGGTAACGTAAATGCTGATGGAAACCCGGGTAATGTTGGCAACACAGGGAATGTCGGAAATGATATTGGCGGAAGGTACAATGTGAATCAAGGAATTCAGATTAACGGGCACCCCGTTACTGAAGATTATCAGTGTGATCAATTTTCTTTGCACGACGAGGGCCTCGAGACCACTCGCCGTATGGATGAGCTTGCTGAGAAGCTCAAATCTTTGGAGTCTCAAAATTCCTTAGGCTTCGATGTCACAAATCTTGGTCTGGTTCAAGGAGTAAGGATTCCTTACAAGTTCAAACCCCCTACTTTTGAGAAATACAACGGGGCTTCTTGCCCACGCACTCATCTCCAATCTTATTTGGGAAGGTTGGGAGCTCACACGGAAGATGAAAAGTTGTGGATGTACTATTTTGAAGACAGTCTAACTGGAGCTTCTCGTGAATGGTATTCTTATTTGTCTCGTACTACCATCAAGAGCTGGAAAGACTTGGCAGAGGCTTTTATCAAGCAATATCAATACAACTTGGACATGGCTCCAAATCGGACCTTGTTGCAAGGTATGTCTCAGACTGCCAAGGAAACCTTTAGAGAGTATACTCAGCGTTGGAGACAGATTGCTGCGTCCGTCCAACCCCCTATGTCTGAAAGGGAGATGGCGGACATGTTCATGAACACTCTTCAAGGCAATTATATTGAGAGATTGGCTTCTTGCCCGTCAATCAGCTTTGCAGAGATAGTAATTGCTGGAGAAAGAATCGAGAGTCTGTTGAAGATGGGCCGAATTCAAGACAATAGTGCTTCCAACTCATCAGGTCCCAAGAGACTGTTTGCTGGTAACGGTCAGCGAAGAAAAGAAGGCGAGACAAGCGTTATGTATGCCGGAAAAGGCAGGGGTAGAGGACGCCCTAATTATTACCAAGATCAAGTGGCCGCAGTCACTATTCCAACACCTGTTCCTCAACCGCAATATCATCCGCAACAACAACCCAGGTACAACAATCAACAACAAGGAGGTAATCCGGGTCAGCAGAGACACTATCAACAACGTCCAAGGCAAATGGACCGGGTCATCGAGCCAATCCCAATGCCTTATTCAGTATTACTTCCCAAGCTGATTGACATGAATCTGGTTACGTTGAGAACTCTGGCCCCACCAATCGATCCCAATAATTTGCCTAGAGGTTATGATGTCAACGCCAGATGTGCTTTTCACTCCAACACACCTGGCCATACTACAGATAATTGCAAGGCTCTCCAGTTAAAGGTACAAGATTTGAGAGATGCCCAGGCTATCAATTTTGCTCCGGTGCCTAATGTTATCCAGAACACGATGCCGGCTCACGGCGGGCAGAGGATTAATGCTGTTGATAGTGGGGAAACTTTGAATTTGGTTTCTGATGTGACTAAGGTGAAGACTTCTCTATCGGTGGTTAAAGACCGACTTCTGAAAGGACAGATTTTCCCAGGCTGTGGGGAAGAATGCAGAAATTATCAAGCTGTCGAAAACGGATGTGACAGTTTGAGAAGGGGTATTCAGCAGCTGATAGATGAAGGTTGTCTTCAGTTCGATCAGGCCCATCCGGTGAAGAATGATGTATCGACGGTAACGTTTTATTTCACTCCTGAAGAAATATATGTTCCCGAGAGACTCGCTCCGACAACAATATATTTCCCAGAAAGTACAGAACCAGCAGCGGTGAACATCGAAAGTTCAGCACCAGTCGCAATTTACTCTGACAGCCCTCAACCGACTTTGGTTGGTCCAATCACCATCACGGTACCAGGACCTGTTCCGTATGAGAAAGACAGTGCTATCCCGTGGCACTATGGGGCTGATATCTACTGCCAGGGGCAGAAAGTTAACGAAGAAGACATTGACATTGGTAGCTCCGCTGTAGGCAATGTTGGAGGGGTTGGTGGCTTCACTCGCAGTGGACGCCTATTTGCACCATCAACATTACGCGCGAATACTGAAGCCGAGGCAGCTGCCAAGGCTAAAGGGAAACAGGTATCCACCGAAGAGGTTACTACTGAGGAAGATCCTCCTAAGACCGCATTCGAGAAGGAAGGGGATGAGTTTATGAGGATTATCAAGAAAAGTGACTACAAGGTAGTCGACCAGCTAAATCAGACACCCTCAAAGATCTCCATTCTCTCACTATTGCTATGCTCTGAGGCGCACAGAGCAGCCTTGTTGAAAGTACTGAATATGGCCTATATTCCACCGGAGATAACTGTTAACCAGCTGGAGTCGGTAATTTCCAATGTAAACGCTAGCCGGGGGCTAGGTTTCACCGATAATGACCTGACACCTGAGGGCAGGAATCACAACAAAGCCTTGCATATCACAATGGAGTGCAAAGGGGTGATGCTTTCCCATGTTTTGGTTGATACAGGCTCTTCTCTGAATGTTCTTCCAAAGAAAGCCTTAATGAAGTTGGATTGCGATGGCATCATCCTGAGGCCAAGTAACTTAGTTGTGAGGGCTTTTGATGGCTCTAAGAGAGCTGTTTTTGGCGAAGTTGAGTTGCCAGTTAAGATTGGACCGCAGGTGTTCAAGAGCACCTTTTATGTGATGGATATCCAGCCTGCCTACAGTTGTCTGCTAGGTCGGATCGTCACTGTATGTGGGGAAGAGGATATTTTTGTTAGCCACCTGTCTACATTTAAGTATGTAGAGATGGATGGCGAGATGCATGAGATGATGTGTCAGGGCTTCGAAACTACAAACATCAATGAGGTCGCGCCCGAAGCTGTCTTTTCACCTGAGTTTGAGAAGGTCGGGACTTCTATCTCTTCATACAAGCAAGCTGTTGAAGTGGTTAAGGCTGGTAATGCCCAAGGCTGGGGCAAATTTGTGGAGCCAGTCATCAAAGATGACAAGTTTGGATTAGGGTATGCTCCGGGATCTCAGAAGAATGAAGCCGGTACTTTCTCCAGCGGGGGTTTGGTTTCTCCCCACGTCGTCAATGCTGCAGATGAAGACAAGGCTGACAGCGACTGTGACTTAGATAGCTGGATTCGCCCGTGTGTCCCGGGAAAAAGCTCGACAATTGGTCGTCTGAAAATGCCGTTCGGGTTACTCTACTGAAAGAGTGATTTTTATTGTTTTCCTTTATTACATGCATAATAAAGTCTTACACTTTGCCCAAGGTGTAACGGCTCATTTGTAGGGCCATCCATTTAGTTACGTTTCGCAATTATTTTTATCAATAATAAAGGACGGCTTTTGCAAACAATTTTGTGTTCTCTTTCTTTCAGTTTTTTTACTTTTACAAAAAAAAATGGCAATGTTTCTTTTTTCGTTTTTTCTCTCTTTCCAAAAAAAAAATCTCTCATTCTAAGGTAAAGCATGATCCTCCATCATGCAGAGCCGACCACCCGGATCTCACTGCTAACGACACTGCTATGGCCAAGTATGACTTCGACAATCCTATCTATCAAGCCGAAGAAGGGGCTGAGGAAGATTGTGAATTGCCTGAAGGGTTAGCCAGATTGTTGAAACAGGAGGACCGAGCTATTACACCTTATCAGGAGGTGGTTGAGACCATCAACGTTGGTACCAAAGACGACAAGAAAGCGATCAAGATCGGGGCCAGTCTATAGGCCGAGAGGAAAGACCGTTGATCATGTACTTGACTGTGTTAGAAAGGTCAATGGGTTGTGTGCTCGGTCAGCATGACGAGTCAGGTCGAAAAGAGCATGCAATATACTACCTTAGCAAAAGTTTACCGACTGTGAACAAAGATACTCATTGCTCGAGAAAACTTGCCGCGCTTTGGCATGGGCTGCTCGCCGACTAAGACAGTATATGTTGACTCACACGACTCTATTGATATCAAAAATGGATCCAGTCAAGTATATTTTTGAAAAGCCATCACTTACCGGAAAGGTTACTAGGTGACAAATGATACTGACAGAGTATGACATCCAATACACTTCACAAAAAGCCATCAAGGGAAGTGTCTTGTCAGACTATCTTGCAGAGCAACCGATTGATGATTACCAACCTATGAGGTTTGACTTTCCTGATGAGGACATCATGTTCTCAAATCGAAAGATTGAGAGGAACCACTCCCGGAGGAGGGGCCTGACCCTGAATCCAAATGGGTTATGATGTTTGATGGGGAGGTCCACGTCAATGGTCGCGGAGTTGGTATAGTGTTGATCACACCAGAAGGGGGTTCATATGCCATTTGGTGCCAGAATAGCTTTTCCATGCACCAACAATGAAGCCGAATATGAAGCTTGTATCCTAAGACTTGAGGAAGCCGTCAAAATACAGATTAAATCCCTGGATGTATACGGGGACTCAGCTTTGGTCATCAATCAAACCAACAGGGAAATGGTGCTATGCTGGAACTACGTACCCAGAATTGACGTATCTCGGTCAGAGACGAATGAAGAAAGCATTTGGTCAGAAAGTGCGCTCTCGGGAGTATCGAGTCGGTGAATTGGTACTCAAAATATTTCTTCCTCCCAACACAGATCACAGGGGCAAATGGACACCGAACTATGAGGGTCCGTACGTGGTTAAAAGGATTTTCTATGGCGGAGCTTTGACGCTAACAACCATGGAGGGCGAAGGATTCCCGTCCCCTATTAACTCAGACGCGGTTAAAAATACTTCGTATAAAATAGACCCGCTGGACAGTAAAAAGAATAGTCCAGGCAAAAAAGGGGCATCCCGACGAACCAAAAAAAATGAATAAAGAGGTTCAGGAAAAAATTAGGGATATATATAAAAAAAAAAGAGTACACCCGGTGAGTCGAAAACCCAAAAGGGCGGCTCAGGCAAAAATGGGTATCCCGGTGGATTGAAAACCCGAAAAGGGGGGGATCCAGGCAAAAGTTAGGGAATAAGCGAATGACTGTGATCTGAGTTCATCAGTGTTATATCACCGTTTCATTCAATCCGACAATCTTCGAAGGTTAAAGATCGACTAATCATTCACTTCAGAAAGCAAGATGAGCAGAGCGTCTTGAGGACATACGAACCATAGCAGAGTCGAAACTCAGTGGGACCCCGTATCCCCATTGCCATTAGGATAGTTCTCTTTTTATAGCGATCACCTCTTTTCAGGGATCAGCTTCCTGATACCCTCGCCTATTCCTGGCACAAATTTTCTCCCCAGTAAGAGTCGAATAATTCAGTTAAAGAGCCTCTTTATTTTTCATTTATCAGTTTGTTTGCAAAAATGTCCGAATTTTTGATAAAACATATTGCATATGAACATAATGGTGGCTTTTGCAGATGATTTGCACAGGAAAACATTTAAAATTGCTTTGAATGTGCTTAATCCCGGACGGTGAATTCAAACCGAGTAATTCCCCCGAGGCATACGTGTATTTTTGGTTGCAGGTCACAGGAACCGGATGCCAAGTCATGAATCCTCATCCCCAAGCGGTTGACAAAGTCTCTCCTCAGCAGAGCATGTTCCCCAACAGAGTTGACAGTATCCAGACTGTCTATCCCCAACAGAGTTGACAGTATCCAGACTGTCTATCCCCAGTAGAGTTGACAGTATCCAGACTATATATCCCCAGCGGAGTTGACGGTGTCAGACTGTATCTTCCTAGCAACAGCGGAGTGGTTGCATACCCAACGGACAAGAGGGTGGTGTTCCCAGTGTTCATCTCATCCCCAGCATTATTTCTAACAGATTTGTTCAAATCCCCAGCTTGAGGACGATTAGCAAGTTCATATCCCCAGCAAAGGTCGTTTCCTACGACATTTCCCCATGAAGTGTTTTCCCCACAGACTCTCCTCACAGAGCCTCGCCGAGAAAAGTTTCCATATTTGATACTCCCCCCGCAAGGTCAACTTTTCAAGCAGCCAATTTATTTTTGGTGGCTCATTGGTCCCGGCAGACGGATCATTCCCCACAGAGCATTCAAGGATTGATACAGCGGTCTGTTCCCTACCGGAGTTTGCTTCCCCTAGCAGATTTCTTTTTTCTTTTACACCATGCATAACATTTGCATTCGCATGCATATCATATCAAGCATACACATAAGCTGATAAACAGGTTCTTCCAAGCAGACTGAAGAATTACTTTACAACCAAGGTCATGAGATCCAGCCAGAGGATCAAGCGTGAGTGATCCAGCCTGAGGGTCATTTTGAAGATTCAGCCTGAGAATCGTTTTCCCATGATCCAGCATGAGGGTCACTTTTTGAAGATTCAGCCTGAGAATCGTTTTCCCGTGATCCAGCATGAGGGTCATTTTTGAAGATTCAGCCTGAGAATCGTTTTCCCAAGAGTCAGCCTGAGGCTCAATTTGAAGATTCCCCAGTGAAGTCGCATACAAGCTTTATTTCCCCAGCAAGTCTAATTGAGGAGTCGTTACAACATGTTCTTGCCCGAAGAATATGTACGAAGCCCAAAAGTGGAATATTCTCGAGGCTGCATATCTAATATGAAGGTTGGGTGTAGATTTCAAAAGAGGGTCGACCAGCGCATGCTTCAGATGCGGGATCCTAATGATGGGAATTTATCATCAAAATAATCCAGATCTAGCCAGAAGATCGAAGTCAGGTCTAGCCCGAAGACCGGATATAGATTCAGCCAGAGAATCGAAGTAATTCAGATCTAGCCAGAAGATCGAAGTAGATTCAGCCAGAGAATCAAAGGAAATAGATTCAGCCAGAGAATCGAAACAAAGAAGATCTAGCCAGAAGATCAAAAATCGTAACAATTCAGATCTAGCCAGAAGATCGAAGTAGATTCAGCCAGAGAATCAAAGGAAATAGATTCAGCCAGAGAATCGAAACGAAGGAGATCTAGCCAGAAGATCGAAGAAGATCTAGCCAGAAGATCAAAATCGTATCCAGCCCGAGGATCAAAATTAATATCCAGCCAGAGGATCGAAACTCCAGATTAAGCCAGAGGATCAAAATTAATATCCAGCCAGAGGATCGAAACTCCAGATTAAGCCAAAGGATCGGAAGAAAAATAAACAGCACGGTGTATTTCCGCGTTTTTGTGGTGTTCTCGGAGCGCAAATTTTCGGTCTATCTTTGGTATTCAATCACAGCTCACCCCGTTTGTCTGATAAGCTGTTCGCTTTCATCCTACTCGGGTTAGCTGATGATTGAATAGGGGCAGCTGTAACACCCCAAAATTTGCCCTCCTCATTCATGCATTGATTTAGCATTTCATATTGCATTTCATCATGTCAATCAGAATTAGATCCAAAAAAAAAAACGAAAAAAAAAAAAAAAACGAAAAAAGAAAAAAAAAAAAATATATATATATATATATATATAATTTTTTACAAAAAAAAAAATAAAAAAAATAAAAAAAAATTAATTAATTAAATAAATAATTAAATAAATAAAATATAATAAAAAAATTTTGGACTTGAGTCTCTCTCATTTGAGCCCACAAAACCATGAAATTCAGTCTATAAATACCAAGGCTTCACTTGAGAGAACACAGAACAAAGGGGGATTTTAAAGAGAAGCAAAATACTCTGAGGTTTCCGTGGAACAAAACCCTGAGGAAAAAGATAGTGAGAGAAGACCTAACGGAGTTCAGAGCAGCCTCCAAACCCCGAAGGGAACTCAACTACACAGAATCGCCTCTGCCTCACATAAACCCTGAAGATTGTTTTGTAAACCTCACGGGTGCAACTCAATTTCAATCAAGCTCTCCAATCAGGTTTGCCTTTATTCCCATTACCTTTTGCTTTGAAGTTGAATACTCTGAATGTTTGAGGTATGATGGATGAATTTCATTAGGTTTTTCGCCCATGGGTTTAATATGTATATGAATGTATAAACAATGCCTTGAATGTTTAACCTTTTAATTTTTGAGTGTATGCCACAGGGTTTGAGTTTTTCTGAAACCATACTGTTGATCATGAAAATAATGCTTATGGTGTTTCACTAACCCTTTTGTTGAATTTTTGTGAGGGCTCACATGACTTTTGCAGGGATAACTTGCGTGGTTTCCCACTTTATTTGTGGGATAACCCCTGGAGGTTCATTCCGATTACCTGTACTGACTCACTTTTCTTTGATGGCATTAGCTTGGAAGGATCTCAGGGTTTCCCATTCCTCTAATTGCTGTTACTTCGGATCTTTATCCGCGTGGTACTTTTACATTTTTCCCGCATTTTACTGCTTTCCTAGCTGGAAGACCTCGATAGGAGGCAACGTTTGAGCCCCTTGGTGGCATTTTACTTTGAGATACATGTTTTGTGTTTTGTATTCATATCCCTGCAGGTAGTGCGGTTCCTTCGTCAAGGACTGCCTTTTTTCCCTCGAGCATCCCAAACCCTAAAACCCAAAGCAACACGCTAACTCCTTCTACTACAGGCGAGTAAGTCTCCAAAGGTCGAGCATCCGGTAGATTGCGTAGTAACGTCGTTCGTCCAAAACCCAATCCATAACACCATAGTTAGCCGAACTACGTTTTGCTCTGATTCTCATTCCAGACGAGATACGTAGGCATAAGACGCGATGTCTTAGCGAGCACACATCCCCCCAACCCATAGGTCAGCCGAGCTACGAAGACTCTGATTCTCATATTCAGATGAGATATGTATGTAGTGGATGCGACATCCGCGCGAGTCATTTTCATTTAACCATTTTTTTTTGTAAACAGCACAAGATAAACCCACACCCTTTAGACAAGAACTACAAAAGTGGATCTCGTAGAGTACTACGGATGCGTAGGGGTGCTAATACCTTCCCTTCGCATAACCGACTCCCGAACGCAAGATTTGGTTGCGAGACCCCGTCTTGTCCTTTCCTTTTTCAGGTTTACTTCGAGCGTTTCCTTTCCCTCCTCTGGGATGAATAACGCACGGTGGCGACTCTTCTGTCTTTTTCTTTCGCCGGTTGTTTTTTTTTCGCACTGTATTTTTCAGGTTGCGACACTTGGCCATCAGATCTGCCACCTCAATTAATGAGGGAGATCTGATGGCCTCAGATTTTCCATATTTTCTAATTTTTCATTTAATTGTGTTATTTTGTTTAATTCATAATATATCCATTTTTAATCCAAAAAATATGGAACTTTCACCAAAAATCTTTAAATATTTTTCTTTTCCATATTCTGAATTAAAATTATTTTTTGGATTGATTTTGGTATTTTTGATGAATTAAGTGTTTTTGTGTATATTTTTAATTATATAAAAATACTTCTTACTTTTTAAAAATCATGAAATTTTTTGTCTAAGGTTCTTTGACCTTGTTTGACATATCATAAATCCCTTGGTCATTTATTTGGTATTTTGAAGGGATTTAAGGTTTTGGCCAAATTAAAATGTATTTTAATTTATTTTTAATGTGATTTTAAATTGATTAAATGTTTAAAAATGTTGTTGAGCAATTTTTATGATCTTGTGATGTTTAACTTTCTGTTCGGGCTTTGGTCATGGTTGATTTGACTTTTGTTGGATCAAAATCATTGGATTTAGGGGATTGATGAAATATACATTTCATCTCCCAAAATGAATGGATGGTTTTGATTTGATGAAATTCCTCTCATGATCAATTTGTGTTTCTATATTCCCCTCCCTCTTCATCTTCATCCCTATTATTTCCCATTCCCTCATTTGACCAAAGAAATCTCTAATGTCTAAATGCTAATTGATTCATCAATGACCTTGTGTCAGATGAATCAATACAAGTATGACTGAGATAGGTCCCTCCCATTTTTCTTTCTTTTAGTGTGTGGTATGTTTTAGGAGTTTGATTCTTGGTATCAAATCTCTAACATGCATTAACACCTATATTTTTATTGCCCGACCTCAGATAGTTGTGACTTGTACATAAGTTCAATTACGATTGTTTAACATAGAGCTAAATTTGACCCTCAAGGCTTAACATTCTAGTAAGTGAGATTGTAAGTCTCCCATTCTTCATGGCATTTTGTGGAGACTTGACCTTTTTTCCTTTCGTGGGAGCTAGTGGCATAGTTGTTGAATTATCCAAGTTGGAGCTCTTCTCATGGAAGATGTCTTGGTTTAAGGATCCATAATTGTGAATGAATGGTTGTGTTTTCTCCAAATAATGACTTAATCAATTAAAACTCAATACTAACATTTGACTAACCATTGGCTAACTCTTATTCATTATGCTTTTACTTTCAAGTCATTTACCTTATGCAATTTAAATTTCAGTCATTTATCATCCATTCACATTTACATTTCATATAACTTGTTTATGTTTCAAGTCATTTTCACTTTGCTCATTTGAGCCATTTCTTGTGATTGTATATATTTTTTGCTTGCTTTTGGTTTTGTTTGTGGTCTTAGGACCCTAAAACATTTAATAACAAGAAAAACCCTAAAAAACATTTGGTGGACTATTGAACTTGATCTGAACTTTTGGACTTAGGATTAGGCAACATTACCTGTGCTAAAGGACTTGGTTAATGCCAACATCTAATACTAAGCTATTCTTGACAAGTGACTTTCATCTGATATAAGACTTTGGGTCTCTTTGATTCATCTGCTACTTTGCCTATGTAATTAATTGTTATTTTGTTTCTACCTATGTCTGATGTTTTGTTCTGAGTTGATCAAGGAATATTTCATCTGATACATTGAAAGACAGTGAAGACTGCTAGCTACTGGAGCGCTTGCTTGGATGTGGCTATCTTTATTTGATGCCTTAATCTTCATGATGTCTGGATATTGCTCATTACTTATTGATTATTGCTTGATCAAAGGCCAAACGAAAATGGGTTTCTATATGACATTCTTGTCTGTTGGATTGCATCCCATTGGTCATATTTTTTCAACTCTTAACTTTTAAATTTTTGCTTACGGTAGTCTCTTTATATCCTCTCACTTCTTAAATTTCAAAATCTCTCCCTCTTTTCAAAATATTTTCTTTGCTTGTGATTTCAAATCTTTGGTCTTTTGTGCCTTTTATTGTTAAAATTTTGTTAAAAACCAACTCACCAACTTCTTTTAAATTTTTACCACGAACTATGAGGTTTTGATCCCTCATTTTTATGTTGGTATGTAGGCACATGATCGAAGATCTTATCAAACACAAAGTATAATCAATGAATTGTTTTCTCATCCCCACATTCTATTTTATCAAACGTCATTTATACCAAAAACACATGCACACATAAAAAAGGGCTCCCTAGGACATTTTGGGTGCTAACACCTTCCCTCTGTGTAACCAACCCCCTTACCTGTAATCTCTGGAATTTTATTAGTTTTGATTTGAAAACTTCTTATCCTTGGGTTATATTCGTACTTTTCCCTTTTCCTTTAGAAACAATCAAATCGCGGTGGCAACTCTGGTTTATCTATAGCTCGATAGTCATGGACTTACCGCTACAGAAATTAAGTGGCGACTCTTCTAGGGAGTAGTCCTCAGTGGGTTTAGCCTACCCTTTTATGTGTATATATTTGTATCTTCGATGTTTATATAGTATTTGTGTGATATAGTCTGTCTGTTGTGCTTGGTGATCTCTGAGTGGTGAGATAAGTTCTAACCCGAACTTGAGTGCAATTAAGATAGGAGGACGATATAGTCATGTTCAACTTGTGTGGAGTAGTCCTTAACAAGTTGGCTTGAGACCCATCTACTCAGTGGAGACCTCTTTGGATTTACTGATGTCACAAAAGTTATTTGTGGATAGGCATTACTTTCTTTGATTTAGGGTCCGAGAAGCTGAGAACCGTAGAACATTTAACCCAACTTGGCCTATTTAGGACATTTTGCGGAGACTGTTCAGGTGTAGACTTGATAACTGTTGTTACGCGATACTACACTCAGACGAATTTCTCTTGAGAATATTATGGGTTAATGAGTCAGTCATCCTAACCTATAATATCCGATATACGAGATTAAGACTCTAGGAACTTTTGTAGAACATGATCTGCAGATTTTTATTCTTAGTACACTCATTTGGGATGGTTCTTAACTTGACTCTATACTCGTGACTCACAATAAACCCTTTGATTCTCGGTTGATCCGGTCAAGCCTCATCAGTATCAATGGAACTTGAGTGTTGATAAGATGAAAACCATAATCCACCAAAATGGATGATTGATCTTGATGATGACTTGATCCATCCCTTGACCTTTGTTTGTGTTTGCATTGTGTGTGATCCCTTGTTTGTGATTGTGCATTCATGCATACATGCGCATCATAACATTCATCACAGAAAATAAATTTAAAGGAATCTAAGGTCTTATTTGCAAATATTTTTGGACCATGGATTGTGGGTGAAGGAACACTAAATAGTACAGTTTCAAATTTCCTGATTTGAAAGAGCTAAGGAAGTTGTCATCCTTTGTATTAGATCCCTTGGACTTCAAGCAACATCATGGGGAACTCTTGTCTGTGTTATCTACTGATGTGGTTGAAGGACTTCTGAGTGTTTTGGTTCAGTTCTATGATGCTCTCTAGCAATGCTTCACTTTTCTCGATTATCAGCTTATGCCTACGTTAGAGGAGTATGGCCATCTCTTGGGAATACCCGTATCTGACAAGACACCTTTTAGTGGATTTGAGGAGATCCCCAGATCTCATGTCATAGCCGAAGCTCTTCATCTGAAGAAATATGAGATTGATGCTCATTTGGTGAAGAAAGGAGGTATTCTTGGATTGACTTTTGAGTTCCTCATTAGTAGAGCTATTGACTTTTCTCAAGCCAGTAGTATGGATGCTTTTGAAGCCATCTTTGTATTACTCATCTATCGTTTAGATTTGTTTCCTAACATTGATGATTTTATTGATGTTAACTCCATTAGAATCTTCTTGATTGGGAATCATGTTCCTACTCTGTTGGGTGACATGTATTTCTCTTTGCATTTAAGGAATTATAAAGGTGGTGGGACTATTATATGTTGTGTTCCTCTTCTGCACAAGTGGTTTATTTCGCACTTGGCTTAGATGCCTGCTTTCGTGGAGAAAAGACAATGTCTGTGGTGGTCGCAGAGACTTATGTCTCTCACTAATGATGATATTATTTGGTACGATTCTGCATTAAGTATAATGGACATTATTGATAGTTGTGATGAGTTCTCTAATGTGCCTCTCATTGGTACACAAGGAGGAATCAACTACAACCATGCTTTGGCTCATCGTCAACTTGGGTTCCCCTTGAGAGGTAAACCTAATAACACTCAATTAGAAGGTCTATTTTATCAAGAGGGTAAAGATCCCCAACATTTGAAGAAAATGATGATGCATGCTTGGCATAATGTACATAAGAAAGGAATATTCGAGCTTGGTCCATGCAACTGTGTAGCTTTGGAAGCTTACACCATTTGGGTGAAAAAGAGAGGTTTAGAGTTTAAGATGTCGTACGCTTGTGAGAGACCTATGTTTGTGGTTGTGGCTGAGCCATCAACTCTCCCTAACCAAGATGTAGAGGAGTTGGAAGACGCACTCGCCAAGATGAAGCAAGAGAAAGATATGTGGGAAGAGCGGTTCCATGCTTTGAGTCGAAAGTATGAAGAGTTGCAACTTGAGTCTAAATACAAGGATGCACTTATCGAGATTCTTGAAGACCAAGAAATGAAGAGATAGAGAGAGCTAGAGGGTTTATCTTCCTCTAGCATGCCTCAACCTTCTGGTGCTTGGAAGAAGATTGTTGATCAGTTAGTTCTTGAGAAGGCTCAGATGAAGACATCATTCGAGTCAGAGATTCTACGCATCCGAAGGAAGTATGCACCCATATCCAGATCATCTGACGCAGTTGCTAGGGATTCTTAGGATGATAGTTTCCTTTTCTCTTGTATTTGTATTTTGGTTTCTGAAATTGTACTCAGTGTAACCCTTCCAATTTTTATGAATGGAAAGAGATTTTATGGTCAATTGAATTGTTATTATTATTTGAATAAATTTGCAAATGAGACTTTGTATATTCCTTGAAATTAAAAACAATAAAAAACATTGCATTTCATGCATCATTTGCATAACAGGTTTTCTTCCGCCAGATGTCTTATTAGTTCTTCTTTTGTGCATCAGCCAAGCTGGCTCACTGTTATAATACTCGTGCTAATCAACTGAAGAGAATTGAGCACTTAGAGCAAGAAAACAAAGAGCTGAAGGATGAGATCTCCAGACTTACGGAGCTAATGGAATCCGTGATTGCTCCTCAGAATCAGCCGTCACCGTCTCCTACAACTCCTCCTCCTCAGAGGACCGTCATTTCTGAGATTGCTTCTTCAATTGTTCCTGTTGCTGCTTCCAGTCAACCCATTCCTGCTATGCCTGCTGGATTCCCTTGGGGAATGCCACCAAATTTTATGCCAGAAGGGTATGCACTCATATTTGTTTCTCTACCGGCATCTAACTCGGTCATGTCAGTGCCTTCTCCTGTTGTTCACACTCTTCCTCGTGTTGAGGACACTATCTACCACTCTGAGCCATCTGAAGGTCCAGATGTCTACCAAAAGATGGATGAAATGAAAGATCAATTCCTTAAGTTGCGCAAAGAGTTGAAGACTCTGAGAGGGAAATACTTGTTTAGGAAGAGTGCTGCCGAACTTTGCTTGGTCCCCAATGTTAAGATTCCGATGAAATTCAAGGTCCCAGACTTTGAAAAGTACAAAGGGAATACCTACCCGCTAAGCCATCTTGTTATGTATGCCAGAAAAATGTCTACTCATACTGATAATGATTAGCTGTTGATTCACTATTTCCAAGACATTTTAACTGGAGCGGCCCTGAGATGGTACATGGGTCTGGACAGTGCAAGCATTTGTATTTTCAATGATTTAGGTGAAGCCTTCGTCAAGCAGTATAAGTAAAACGTGGATATGGCGCCTGATAGAGACCAGTTGAGGTCTATGTCTCAGAAGGATAAGGAGACATTTAAGGAATATGCCCAGAGTGGAGAGAATTAGCTGCTCAGATAAGTCCGCCTCTTGAAGAGAAGGATGTGATGAAGATTTTCTTAAAGACGTTGAGTTCGTTTTATTACGAACATATGATTGCAAGTGCCCCCAATGATTTTACTGAAATGGTAAACATGGGGATAAGGCTAGAAGAAGGAGTCCATGAAGGACGTTTATCTAAAGAAGAGGCATAAACTAGCAAGAAGTATGGTGGAAGTTTCTCTAAGAGGAAGGAAGAAGAAACTAATTCAGTATCAGTGGGGAGGCAGGGGAGGCCTCATGTCAGAAAAAGTTCTCAACCCCGTCAACACCAGCACCAAGTTTCTTCAGTAATTACGGTTTTTCCAACAATTCCAACAATCAATCAGTTCCAATTCAACAACAACAACATCAATAATAACCGTAACAAAGAACCAACTACAACGACAACAATAATCATCAACAAAATTTTGAGAGGAAGAAGGTCTCCTTTTGTCCCTATTCCTATGACATATGCAGAATTGTACCCGTCATTGGTCCTCAAAAATCTGATCCAGCTAAGAAACCTTCCGCAAATTCCTGAGCCACTATCATGGTGGTTCAAGCCTGGTCTTCATTGTGCTTTTCACCAGGGGGCCCCTGGTCATGATATTGAGAATTGATATCCGTTGAAGTACGACGTTCAAAAACTAGTAAATAATGGTATGGTGTCCTTTGAGGACCGAGCACCAAATGTAAAAGCCAATATGTTGCCTACTCTTGGTAACACTTCTGTCAATATAGTGGACGACTGTCCAGGGAATTTTAGAGTTTTTGATGTACGACATATCCGAAGATCTCTGGTGGAAATGCATAAAACTTTATGTTTGATTACTGACTGTAAACATTGTAAGACCCCAATTTTGACCCTAACATACCTCATGTTATCTCATCATATACATTGCCTTAGGGACCACACCTTGGCCTCCTCCTTACCCCTCATTCATTGGGTTTGCATTGGGAGAGGTCACAAAGAACAATTTATTGTATCATACTTTGTTTTTCATTATTTACTAACCAAAATACCAAAAATATGTCAATGTATAGTTTGTTACTTTTGTAGGTAGTCTGTGTGTTCACCCATGCTCCATCAAGCTCACAACTAGTGTTTGAGACCCTCAATGCAAGGAGATCAATCAAGAGGTGGTTTACATTGACTCTAGACATCATTTATGGATCCCCGTGTTGTTGGGTATCTTGTGCGACTTCCTCAACAAGTTTCTCCATCATTTGATCAAATATATCAAGGTATACTTCATATTACATCACGTTAAACATATGATCCTCCATGAGTCCCAAAGATCAATATAATATCAAGTTTGCAAGTTGGTTCATGGTGGTTGACCAGAGAAAGTCAACTAATCAAAATTAGGGTTCCCTAGACCCTATCTCCTACAATTTTGGTCATATGAAAATGATTCAAAGAGAAATGTTACTCATAATGACATTCCAAACAACTTTCATGTTGAAGTCAAGATCTATTTTTTCTTGGAAAGTCATGTTTTATGGTGAACGATTATAGGTCATTTTGTCTGAACCCTAGTTAGGAGGTCAACTTCCAAAGACCATAACTTGCTCAATTTTTATAAGATGAAAGACATTCAAGTTCCATGTCTAAATGAAAGATGTCCTATCTTACTTTTATGTTTGGAATAAGTTGAAATTCACCTTTCAAGGATATGTGCCAAGAGGAAACATTATAGGTCATTTTGGGCCATTACCATTGAACAAGTGATTTTCGTCAACTTCTAAAATGCATAGCTCCTTCATTACAAATACAAATGAGGTCAAAGTTATGACCAAATTTAATATGTTTGAAAGCACTACAACTTTTATGAAAGAACTTTTTCCATTTGAAGTCCATAGCAAAAGTTATTCAAGGTGGAAGAAGTGAACTTTTGGCTTGGTACATAGAAAAGTTTCAAATATGTTTGATTTTCCAAACTTCCACCTCAAAATTCATCATGATCTAAGCTTCAAATTAAAATATGTTCAACATGAAAGTTGTTCCCCTTGATCTCACCTTTCCATAAAGTCCTAGATCACCTCATTTGGCCAAATAATGAAGAACTTGCGGATGGGTTCTTTTCAAAGGACCAATTGGATGATTTTCACCTTCACATTTCAAACTCAAATGCATGGCCACATGACATGATTTCAGCATGATTCACAAGAAATTGTGGACCTAAATACATCTCTTGATGGACCTATCACACGCCCATGCAAGCATGCAAGGTGAATTGCTAAATTTAGAAAATTTTGGAAGTGTGTGGAAATCATCACATTGGCTATAAATATAACCCTTCATGCGCATAATTAAGGACCTCATGCCCAAGCTTTGAACCTGCAATCCAAACCCTCACCATTAAAGGATAATCTTAAAGGTTTTCATTTGAAAATAGAGCTTCAAATCTCATTCTGTTTCTAGATTGAAACTCCAAGAGTCCAAGCCTCTCTTTGATCTTAATCTCTTCCTACAAGCTTCTGAAGCCAAGCCGAGCACAATTGGGATCAAGATCAAGTAAGGTTGAAGCTCCCTCGAAGGTAATTTTTCAGAATTTTCATCTCTTCGGTTCTCCCTCAATTTTACATTATTCTTTGTGATTTTTGGTTGGCTGAAGTCCTACAAATGTAGGCAACAAGATTGAGTTGGTTTGAGGTCAAATCGAAGCAACTCAGTTCATGATCCTAAAAATTCAAATCCCTGTATCTTTTTATATACTTGGAATTGGAGAAAATTGAGGTCAGATTCGAGCTCCTGAGCATTTTTTATTTAAATCCATGTCCTTGTTTTTCATTTTAGTGGTGTTTGGTGGTGGATCAGTCATATGAGGTCCACCGGAGAAGAAGACCGGAGCCCTAGCTCCGGTGGTGTGTTGGCACGCCTCTTGACCATCAGATCATGTTCAAATATTTTAATCTCAGCCTCCCATTGTGATTACCACGCGTGTGATGCTTTGACTGAGGTGCATCGAGGATAGCCTACGCGTGACCAACAAATCTGCCAACGTAATTAATAAGGGAGGTCTGATGTCCCTTGTTTTTTTTGTATTTTCTGATTTTTTATTTAATTGCTTTATTTTTCTCTTTCATTTTCTGAATTAAAATTATTGTTTGGATTAACTTTGATATTTTTCATGAATTAAATGTTTTCGTGCATATTTTTAATTGTATAAATATACTTCTGACTTTTCAAAAATCATAATTTTTTTTTGTCTAAGGTCCTTTGACGTTGCTTAGCCTAAGATAAATCTCTTAGCCATTTATTTGGTGTTTTGAAGAGATTTTAGGATTTGACCAAATTAAATCGAATTTTAATGCATTTTTAAATTGATTTTTTAATTGATTAATTGTAGAAAAATTATGTTGAGCCATGTTTATGGTCTTGTGATGTTTGAATATTTGTTTGGGCCTTGGTCAATGTTGATTTGATCTTTGTTGGATTAAAATCATTTGATTTAGGGGATTGATGAAATGTACATTTCATCTCCCAAAATGAATGAATGATATTAATTTGACAAAACTCTTCCCATGACCAATTTGTGTTTCTCTCATTCCCCTCGCCTTCATCTTCATCCATATTCTTTCCTATTCCTTTCATTGACCAATGAAATCTCAAGTATCCTAAGGCTAATTGGTTCATCAATGACTTTGTGTCAGATGAACCAACACAAGTATGGATTCTTTTAGTGTGTGATATGTTTTAGGAGTTTGGTTCATTATACAAAATCTCTAACATGCATTAACACCTAAATTTTTATTACCCGACCTCAGATAGTTGTGACTTTTACATAAGTTCAATTACGATTGCTTAACATAGAGCCAAATTTGACCCTAAAGGCATAGCATTCTAGTAAGTGAGATTATAAGTCTCCCATCTTTCATGGTATTGTGTGGAAACTTGGCCTTTTTTCCTTCCTATGGAAGATGTCTTGGTTTAAGGATCCATACTTGTGAATAAATGGTTGAGTGTTCTTCAAAGAATGACTTAATCAATTAAAAAGCAAAACACTACTAACACTCAATTAACCTTGACTAACATTTGACTAACTCTTATTAATATTGCTTTACTTTCAAGTCATTTACTTTATGCAATTTAATTTCTAGTCATTTATCATTCATTGCCATTTACATTTCATTAAACTTGTTTATGTTTATGCCATTTTCACTTTGCTCATTTGAGCCATATCTTGTGATTGTATATATTTGTTTGTGCATTTTGATTTTGTTTGTGGTCTTAAGACCTTAAAATACTTAATAAACAACAAAAACCCTAAAAATGTTTGGTGGACTGTTGATCTTGATCTGAACTTTTGGACTTAGGATTAGGCAACATTCCATGTGTAAAAAGGACTTGGCCAATGCCAACATTCTGAGACCAAGTTATTGTGAATTAAGCCTTAATTTGATGCAAGTCTTGGGTTTTATTCATACTTTTCGCTTTTCCTTTGGAAACAATAAAAGGGCGGTGGCGACTCTGGTTTTATTGACGTCAAGTTTATCCATAGCTTGATGGTCATGAATTTACCGCTACAAAAATTAAGTGGCGAATCTGTTAGGGAGTAGTCCTTAGTGGGTTTAGCCTACTTTTTATGTGTATATATTTGTATATTTGTTGTTTGTATGATACAATTTGTTTGTTGTGCTTGGTGATCTCTGAGTGGTGAGATAAGTTCTAACCCGAACTTGAGTGAAATTAAGATAAGAGGATGGTATAGTCATGTTCAACTTGTGTGAAGTAGTCCTTAAAAAGTTGGCTTGAGACCCATCTACTAAGTGGAGACCCTTTTGGAGTTACTAATGTCACACAAGTTATTTGTGGTTAGGCATTACTTTCTCTAACTTGGGGTCCGAGAAGCTGAGGACCGTAGAACATTTAACCCAACTTAGCCTATTTATGACGTAGTGAAGAGACTATTCAGGTGTAGACCTGATAACAGTTGTTACGTGATACTACACTTAGATAAGTTTCTCTTGAGAATATTATGGGTTGATGAGTCAGTCATCCTAACCTGTAATATCCGATAGATGGAATTAAGACTCTGGGAACTTTTTAGAACATGATCTGTAGGTTTTATCCTTAGTACACTCCTTTGGGATGGTTCTTAACCCGACTCCATGCTCATGACTTACAATAAATCCTTTGATTCTCGGTTGATCCGATCAAGTCTCGTCAATATCAATGGAACTTGGGTGTTGATAAGGTGAAAACCATAATCCACCAAAATTGATGATTGATCTCGATGATAACTTGATTCATCTCTTGACCTTTGTTTGTGTTTGCCTTGTGTGTGATCCCTTGTGTGTGATTGTTGCATTCATGCATACATTTGCATCAAAACATTCATCACAGAAAAATAAATTTCAAGGAACTAAGGTCTCATTTGCAAATATTTTCAGACTATCGATTATGGACGAAGGAACACTAAGAAGTACAATTTCAGATGTCTTGATTTGAAAGAGCTAAGGAAGTTGTAATCCTTTGTACTAGATCCCTTGGACTTCAAGCAACGTCATGGGAAGATTTTGTCTATGTTATCTTTTGACGTAGTTGAAGGACTTATGAGTGTTTTGGTTCAGTTCTATGACCCTCTTTACCGGTGCTTCACTTTTCCCGATTATCAGCTTATGCCTACATTAGAGGAGTATGCCCATCTCTTGGGAATACCCGTTTCTTACAAGGTACCTTTTAATGGATTGAAGGAGATTCCCAGATCTAATATCATAGCTGAAGCTCTTCATCTGAAGAAATCTGAGATTGACACTCATTGGGTGAAGAAAGGAGGAATTATGGGGTTGACTTCTGAGTTCCTCATTGGTAAAGCTACTGTATTTTCTCAAGACGGTAGTGTGGATGCTTTTGAAGCCATCATAGTATTGCTCATATATGGTCTAGATTTGTTCCCTAACATTGAAGGTTTTGTTGATGTTAACACCATCAAAATCTTCTTGATTGGGAACCCTGTGCCTACTCTGTTGGGTGATATGTATTTCTCTTTGCACTTAAGGAATTTTAAAGGTGGTGAGACTATTGTTTGTTGTTTCCTCTTCCGTAGAAGTGGTTTATTTCGCACTTGCCTCAGGCACCTGCTTTCTTGGAGAGCAAACAATGTCTATGGTGGTCCCAGAGACTTATGTCTCTCACTAATGATAATATTGTTTGGTATGATTCTGCATTGACTAACTTGGATATTATTCATAGTTGTGGTGAATTCTCTAATGTGCCTCTCATTGGTACACAAGGAGGAATCAACTACAACTCTGCTTTGGCTCGTCGGTAACTTGGGTTCCCCTTGAAAGACAAACTTAATAACACCCAGTTAGAAGTTCTTTTCTATCAAGAGGGTAAAGATCCCAAACATTGAAGCTGAAGATGGTACATGCTTGGCATAATGTGCATAGGAAGGGAAAATCCGAGCTTGGTCCGTGCAACTGTGTATCTTTGGAAGCTTACACTATTTGGGTGAAGAAGAGAGCTTTGGAACTGAAGATGTTGTACGCCTGTGAAAGACACATGTCTTTGGTTGTGGCTGAGCCATCAACTCTCCCTAACCAAGATGTAGAGGAGTTGGAAGACGCACTCACCAAGATGAGGCAAGAGAGATATATATTGGAAGAGTGGTTCCATGCTTTAATCCAAAATCATGAAAAGTTACAACTTGAGTTAAAGGAAAAAGACGCGCTTATTGAACTTCTTGAAGACCCAGCAGTGAAGAGACAAAGAGAACCAGAGGGTGTACCTCCCTCTAGTATGGCTCAGTCTTCCGGTGCTTGGAAGAAGATTGTTGATCATCTTGTCCTTAAGAAAGCTCAGATGAAGACACCCTTTGAGTCCGAGATTCGACGCATCCGAAGGAAATACGCGCCCACAGCCAGATCATCTGATACCGTTGCAAAGGGGGCCTTAGGATGATTAGTTTCCTTTTCTCTTGTATTTGTATTTTTGTTTCTGAAAATTGTACTCAGTGTAATCCTTCCAATTTTTATGAATAAAAAGAGATTTTATGGCCAATCAAATTATTACTATTGTTATTATTTAAATTTGCAAATAGAACTTCATATGTTCCTTGAAATTAAATAAACAAAACCATTGCATTTCATGCATCATTTTCATAGGAGGTTTGCTTCCGCCAGATGTCTTATTGGTTATTCTTCTGTGCTTCAGCCAAGCTGACTCACCGATACAACACTCGTGCTAATCAACCAAAGATCATTGAGCACTTAGAGCAAGAGAATAGAGAGTTGAAGGATGAAATTACACAGTTAATTGCTATTATGGAATCTATCCTGTTGCGCATAATCAATCTTCACAAACTCCTGCAACTCCTCCCCAGAGGATTATTATTTCTGAGGTTGCTACCTTGACTGTTCCTATTGCTGCCAGCCAATCTGATCCTTCCATACCTACTGGATTCCCTTGCGGAATGCCGCCAAATTTTATGCCTGAAGGGTATGCACCTACTTTTGTTTCTCTGTCGGTATCTAGCTCGGTCATGACAGTGCCACCTCCAGTCGTTCATACTTTGCCTCGTGTTGAGGATACCATCTACCATTTTGAGCCATCTGAGGACCTAGATGTATATGAGAAAATGGACGAGATGAAGGATCAATTCCTCGAGCTGTGCAAAGAGTTGAAGACTCTGAGAGGGAAGGACTTGTTTGTAAATAGTGTTGTTGAGCTCTGCCTAGTGCCTAATATGAAAATCCCAATCAAGTTCAAAGTCCCTGGCTTTGAAAAGTATAAGGGAAATACTTGTCCGCCAAGTCACCTTGTGATGTACGCTAGAAAGTTGTCAACTCAAACTGATAATGATCAGTTATTGATTCACTACATCCAAGACAGTTTGACGGGTGCTGCTTTGAGATGGTATATGGGGTTAGACATTACAAGTGTCTATACTTTCAATGAGTTGGGTGAAGCTTTTGTCAAGCAGTATAAATACAACGTTAATATGGCACCTGATAGAGACCAGCTAAGGTCTATGTCTCAGAAGGATAAGGAGACATTAAAAGAGTATGCTCAGAGGTGGAGGGAACTTGCTGCCTAGATTACCCACCATTGGAAGAAAAGGAGACGACTAAGATTTTCTTGAAGGCACTGAGATTGTTTTATTATGAACGTATGATTTTTAATGCCCCTAATGACTTTACCAAAATGGTAAACATGGGGATGAGGTTAGAGGAAGGAGTCCGTGAAGGACATTTGTCTAAAGAAGAAGCATCGTCTAGTAAGAAGTATGGGGGTAGTTTCTCCAAGAAGAAGGAGGTGGAGACTAATTCAATAACTGTGGGGAGGCAGAGGAAGCCTCATGTCAGAAAAATTTCTCAACCTCGACAACATCAACATCAAGTTTCTTCAGTATTTCCAGTTTTTTCAAACAATTCCAATAATCAATTTGTTCTGATTCAACAACAACAACGTCAACAACAACTACAACAAAGAACCAACAACAACAACAACAACAACAACAACAACAACAACAATAATAAACAAAATTTTGAGAGGAAGAAGGTCTCCTTTGACCATATTCTTATAACGTATGCCGAATTGTACCCATCTTTGGTTCTCAAGAACCTTATTCAACCCAGAAATACTCCACAAATTCCCGAGCCACTTCCATGGTGGCTTAAACCCGAACTTTGTTGTGCCTTTCACCAAGGAACTCCTGGCCACGATATAGAGAATTTATATCCATTGAAGTATGAGGTACAACAACTTGTGAAGAGTGGGATGGTGTCCTTTGAGGATCGAGCGCCTAATGTGAAAGCTAATCCATTGCCTGCTCATGGTAATGCTATTGTCAATCTGGTGAATCCAGCAAACTGAAGGCTAGTGATGATGATGAAGTTCTGAAGCCGATTAAGAGAAGCGAGTTTAATGTGGTGGAGCAGCTGTTCCAAACCCCGTCAAAGATCTCCATGTTGTCCTTATTGATGAATTTTGAGGCACATAGGGAGGCATTGTAGAAAGTGCTCGAGCAGGCTTATGTTGAGCATGATGTGACGATGGACCAGTTTGACTACATTGTTGTCAATATTACTTCTTGTAATAATTTGAGTTTTATGATGAAGAGCTTCCTGAGGAAGGCAGAAATCACAATCTGGCACTACATATTTCTATGAACTGCAAGGAGGACGCTATGTCCAATGTGTTGGTCAACATTGGGTCATCTTTGAATGTGTTTCCAAAGTCAACTCTGTCCAGACTTTCTTATCAAGGCGTCCCAATGAGATACAATGGCGTAATTGTCAAAGAGTTTGATGGTTCCCGTAAAACCGTCATTGGTGAAGTGAACCTTCCAGTTAAGATAGGTTCGAGTGATTTCCAAATTACTTTCCAAGTAATGGATACCCACCCGACCTATAGCTGCTTGTTGGGAAGGCCATAGATTCATGAAGCTGGAGCAATGACGTCTACTCTACACCAAAAGCTTAAATTTGTGAAGAACGACAAGCTTGTCGTTGTTGGTGGAGAAAAGGCACTATTAGTGAGCCATTTATCATCATTTTCTTATGTCGAAGCTGAGGAGGAGGTTGAAACGCCGTTCCAAGCCTTGTATTTTGCTGATAAAGAAAAGAAAACTAGGGCACCGATGTCCTCTCTAAAGGATGCACAAAAGGCTATTGAGGATGGCAGTATTGATCAGTAGGGCCGAATGATAGAGATTGTTGAGAACAAGAATAGGGATGGATTGGGATTTCAACCAGGGTTGTTTAATGTCAAGACTAAAGTTATGCAACCGAGGTTCCGTAGTGGAGGGTTCATTCATGGTAATGATCACCACTCAGCTGCTGTAACTGAGGATAGTGACGGTGATGACGAAGCTTGCGCCAACTTTATGACGCATGGCCAGACTTGCAACAATTGGGTTGTTGTTGATGTTCCTACTGTTATTCATCGCTCTATGCCTAAGGGAGAAGTGAACATTATTGGGCATTTCTATTATCATCAATAAAATGAAATTTTATTCATCCACATCTATGATGTTTTATTTTTACTTTTTGCTTTTTTTGAAAATGGTAATCACAAAAAAACATAAATAAATAATAATATTCCATATGCATGATATTTGATCATAATTCACTTCTCTAAAATCAAAATATCAAATCATTATGTAGGTTGGTTCTTAAATCCATTGAATACAATGATCCTGCCCCCTCTCCAAACTTTGGCTTCCTTGTGTTTGAGGCTGAGGAAGAAACTGATGAAGAAGTATCTGATGAATTATCTCGTTTACTTAAGTGCGAGGAAAAAGTCATTCAGCCGTTTGAAGAGCAGATTGAGCTAGTCAACTTAGGTTCCGAAGATGATGTGAAGGAAGTCAAGATTAGGTCTCAATTGTGTCCAGAAGCTAAGAAGGGGTTGATTGATCTTCTTCGAGAGTGTTCCGATGTGTTTGCTTGGTCCTATCAAGACATGCCTGGTTTAGATTATGAGATTGTGGAGCATAGATTGCCGATGAAGCCAGAATACCCTCCGGTCAAGCAGAAGTTGAGGAGAACTCATCCCGATATGGTAGTAAAGATCAAAGAGGAAGTGCAGAAGCAGATTGATGATGGCTTTCTTGTTACCTTTGAATATCCGCAGTGGGTGGCCAACATTGTTCCTGTTCCAAAGAAAGATGGAAAAGTACGCATGTGAGTTGATTATAGAGATTTGAATAAATCTAGTCCAAAAGATGATTTTCCTCTGCCAAACATTGATATGTTGGTACACAATACAACTAAATTCAAAGTCTTTTTGTTTATAGATAGATTTTCCGGTTATAATCAAATCAAGATGGCACCTGAAGATATGGAGAAGACCACATTCATTACACCATGGGAACATTTTGTTACAGAGTGATGCCTTTCGGTTTAAAGAATGTTGGTGCAACATACTAGAGAGCTATGACCACTCTTTTTCATGATATGATGCATAAAGAGATTGAAGTTTATGTTGATGATAGGATTGCCAAATCAAGTGATGAAGAATAACATTTTGAGCATTTTTTAAAGTTATTCCAGCATTTGAGGAAGTACAAACTCCGTTTAAATCCCAATAAGTGTACTTTTAGTGTTCTTTCTGGTAAGTTGTTGGCCTTTATCGTCAGCGAGAAGGGTATTGAGGTTGATCCCGCCAAGGTCAAAGCCTTGTGATTGGGCCGAAGACTACTGTCGCTACCGGGATTTCACGATAATGAAACCGGGACTAAAGAGATGCCAAAGAGAGGCAAAGTCAGAAGAGTCGCCACCGAATTTTATTTAGTTTACCTCTATCGGAGAGGAGAGGGGAAATAGTCGATAAAACCCTCGGAAAAGAGACGCGCACAGGAAGCGCTAAAAGAGAATAAGGAATCGGTCTCGCAACCGAGATTTGGGTTCGGAAGTCGGTTACGTAAGGGGAAGGTATTAGCACCCCTTACGTCCATGGTACTCCATGGGAACCATTTGGGTTGTTTTACATACATGGGATTTATCTATTATTGTTTTATTTTCAAAAGAATGTGTGAAGAGAAGGGGGTGTTTTTGTTATTATAGTGCTCGCCAAGGATTGGGGCCCTTGTGCCTACGTATCACTCATTCGGGGATGAGGAATCAGAGCTCCGTAGTTCGAAGTAGAAAATATTTGTGTGTTGGTTGATTTTACCTTTGAAAAAAGGGTTTTCGGTATGATGCCCTAAGGCACAAAAAACGAGTTTGATGAGTTGCATTATTTTTACCTTGAATAAGGGTTTTATGAAAGAATGTTTGTGATTATATTGTACTAAAGTCTATGGGCGGAGGTGATTATTCTAGACAACAAGCCAAGCGTCTTGCGTCCAAAATAATCAGAGTAAGGGTAGGAATACTCCATTCTCACTCATTCTCCACCACTTAAGGCTCATGGCGCACAATAATAATCGTAATTATTAAGTATTTTTGAATTTGGCTAAGAAAATGCCACTTGACGTTGAATCAAGGGTTTGTTTTATTTAATTATGAAATTTGACTTATGCAACATGAATGCAAAGTAACCAACAAGAAATTAAAGACTCTCATTGTAAGGTAGCCCAAGAGAAAGCCTTTTGTGTGCAAAAGTGACCTAAGCTAAACAAAGGATAATGGTGTTACAAACATGTCCCCCTAAGGTGGTGCCATGATGCCATTCTTACAACATGCATGTAAGTTACGGATGAAAATCCAAGTGTTTACAGAGTATCACAAAGAGTAAAGGAAATCCTCCAAGCAAAAGTCCTAAGATGAAATCCTCTAAGTCCAAGTTGATTAAGAGTGGAGTGAATATTTTTGGTCTTATCATTTTATCATGTTTTTTTGTTATTTTTAATGTACGATGACAATAAAATAAATAGCAAGTAAGTAAACATGCATGATGAGTTTGTATAATGATGATGATAATGAGTACTTGAATGTAAATGAACAACAAAATAAATTGCAAAAAGTAAAGTGCAATAATATAAATGTTAGAAGTTAGTAGTTAATGGTTAGTGGTTAGTAGAATAACAATAAGCAAATAGAATAACAAGTTGATGTAAAGAAAATGGTTTCATCTATGTATCAAATGATCCAAACATGGTTGAAATAGAGGCAACCTATCAATGCATCAAAGTATTTGTTCGTTGTTGATTTTGGCGAACAACCTCTGGTTTTCCAAAACTTGTCGAATTGGGTTACTTGCAGGATCAACCATACAAATCCTAGGACATGTGCAAATTTAAATAACTTTGTAACTCTTTAGAATAACCTTTGTATCCTTTATTTGGTTTACTAAGTTTTTCATGTCGAAAGATATTGACTAAAAGTGCTTAAGTAAAAGTAAACTTAACAAGACTAAGATAAATGGCGAAAAGTAAATGGCGAAGAGTAAATTGCCTAAAGTAAATGCAAAGGATAAATGACTGGTAAATGTAAAGGAAAATTGGCGAAGAACTTTGAAATTTATAAGATAAAACTTTAAAGAAATGGTGTTTGTTCACACGTACATTTTCCAGATAAGACTCTTTTCTCTCACACGGGTACTTTGAGTATTTTTGCAGAAATTCTGTACAAGTTTTCACACACTACATTCTGATAACAACTATCCTATTTATATACAAACAAAATAACTGTTACTAACGAATAAATCCTAAAACTATGATACTTGGCTCTCTGCATAACTTCCTTTCGCCAGGTGCTTCCACGCGTCTTCTGCCAAACGTGATAATTCTTTTGAATTTGAATTTCCACTTCACGTCGAAATGACACGTCTCTTCAGACTTGTCGAATTTGTTGAAATACCATAACATAATCCACGCTTATCAAAGACGTCTTTCATTTGCAAACATCTTTTCTTGTCGAAATGTCGAACCACTAATCTGTCGAAGTGTCGAAAACACTTATCAACTAAACTATTAATTTCATGGCGTCATTTGTCGAAAGAACTATTCTGCATACTAATCTCATGGCGTCAAAAACGCATGTATACAAATTGCCCCCCAGCAAAGATGTTTCGACTGTTTTTGGAGAAACAGTCATTTGTTGTCAACCAGTGTTTCGATGCCATGTCATTTAATTTCATTACGGATTCATCATTACACTTTCTCCAAGATGTCACGTCTAGCCCACGTTTAGACCTTACCTCCATCATTTCCTAACATCATGGCCTTTTTTCAACTTCCACCTCTTCATCATCACCATAAAAATCAGCCATGTGTCCCACGATCATTATTAAAAGTTTAAAGCGTTTTTATCATCTTCCTTCTATAAATACCCATAACCTATTTTCTCTGAACTTTTTTAACGCTTCAGAACTCCTTTCTTCATACCCATTTTTTAAACTTTCAACTTTCCTGAGAAAAAGTTTCTTTGTTCTTCTCAACAATGGCTCCTCAAAAACCTTCCAGCAGCAAACATTCTAAGAAGAATCAAGATTCAACTCTCCCTCCTGCGCATGATTTGAAGGGACCAATGACTATTGGAAACCAACAATATGTTCCTGAACCTCCCAATGAGAGAGAGAAGGAATGTATCTACAAATCCCAGGTATTAATTCCTGTTCTTGTTTCTGGAATTTGTCACGCTATGTTAGGTCCACTCCCCAATCCAGATATTAAACCAGATCGTTTGAAAGAATTGTTTCCTACCTATTTCCATACCAAACCCATAGGTGCTGGAGTGAAACCTCAACCTCAACAAAAAGCCGTAGAACAACATGACCCACAAAGTTTAACTGATGATGGAAAGTTGAGTTTAACTTATTTGAATTACACTAGGATCTTTAGAACTTGTCCATGGTTGAAAGACCCTTCGGACTATTTATCTTGGCTAGATAAAGGTGAAAAGATTAAAGCAGATTTATGGAAGGAAGTAGGTATTTTCGACCTCATTCAACTGTCGAGAGCAGGACCCAATATTTGCCCTAATATGCTTTTAGCTTCCCTCTATTTTTGGGACAGTACCTATAACACTTTCCACCTCCCTTGCGGGATGGTTACGCCCACTCTCTTCGACGCAACAGCCATCGTTGGCCTTCGCCCCAACGGAATAGATTTCAACCCCACCAACCCAAATGAAGATACTATAGCTTTCGACATTAGCTTTGCTCCGTATTCTTTATTCATGTCTCATTATCATGACAAGGATACCACAAAAGTCTCAAATGTCGAACATATAGCCTTTTTGACTCTGTGGCTATCAAAATATGTGTTTTGCTCTCGTTCCCTCCAAGTTGCCAAAAGATTCATCACTATGGCCAATCAGCTTCATGCAGGAACCAAACTATGCTTAAGTGAAATGATTTTGGCGAATCTTTACGAATCTTTGAGTGGGAGTGTGAATCTTTTGAAAACCATCAAAGACCAAGGTAAAATCAATTTGTCAGGACCTTTCTGGCTTTTACAATTATGGCTCAATGCCACCTTTGAAGCTTCTCTTCCTGTAGAACAAGAAGTTGAAGAAGAAGAAGTGAAGGACAAGACTGTCGAATGGCCTAGGTTGGTGCAACTAACGCCAACTGATGAAGGAATTAGCCTTCGATAAGCTTTCAAAAGTTATGTCATGATGATTGCGAAAAGGTATCATTTTACTTCGACCATGGCACCCTTCGCTAGCAAGAAAATTGGACCTGAATGGTTTACCCAACAACTGCCCTTGGAAATGCAGAAGGATGAAAATATATTTTTGGATGTTTGGGAATCCTTTTTAACCCCCATCGTAACGCAACCAAAACCCAAATAGCTTTGATAGTCTATCAACCTAATCTAGTTGCGAGACAGTTTGGCTTGATCCAAATAAAACCTCGACCCATGTTCCCAAAGAAAGGATCCATCATTTTTTACAACTCCCTTCATACTGAAGATGAGAGCAAAGAACTGTGGAAGAAGCTGACTGATGACTCTCTTGACATTCGACCAGTGATCTTTCGACCATCTTTTCTATGTACTCCTGAGTTTGATGAGTGGTGGAAGGATTATTATTCTACCAGATTTTTTGACGTAACAACCTTCACTACACATTTAACAAACGCTTTTGCTTTTGTGCGGGATCGGGCCAAAAAAGGTATTCAAAGACACATTAAAGAAATACAAAAGTTTCAAAAATATTTCGAAACGGCGTATAGACCTGATGATCTTAGTCGAACCATACACGAAGCAACAGCAGAATTAAAACGTAAATTGTCGGAGAAGTTTGAAAAATTGTCATTGCCTTCGAATGTTCGACCAAAGGCGCGCTATGACCTGGATTTCAGTTGTCATCCACCAAAGTTTCCTCCTCTACCAACTGCTGAATTTGGCGTGGCATTTAGCCCTCCATTTCCAGACTGGTTCGTTTGTGGGGACTATATGAAAATTCTTCGTCAACATTACACAAAACCTGTTGAGCGTGTGGTTCCGACTAAGTATCATCTGGACGAATACCAAGGACACCTTCATATTGGAATAGAACACGTTCGTGTGGAAGATCCCATTCTTGAAGGTGTTCACAGAAAACATGATTTTTCCTTTGTTATTCTAACTGTATTATCATGTACTTCTTATATTTGTTTCTAAATTTCCTTTCTTTCCTTAGCCGTAAGGATTCCTACCAAGAAAACTTCTGTCGAAGCGTCACCAAGTGCTGCTAAGAAACCTTCGACAAAGGTACAAAACTCACTCTTTCCATTTATTCTTTTTCCTTTAAAGAAACTAACTGGCTTTGGTTTGCATGACTAGGTAAGTCGAAAACCCCCATCAGTCCAAAAAAGAAAGAAAGAAGAGGAGAAAGAAGAAAAAAGAGTTTCCAATGAAGAATCTGGTGATGAATCTCCAGAGCCAAACCCCCCTCCTCAGAAGAAGAAAAGAATGAAAAAGGTCTCTTCCCAAAGATCCATTGTTAAGTCAGCTAACAAAGATTCTCCAAGTACTCCAACTGCCAAACTTCAGTCGAAGGATACAGAGAGTGGGAAATCTAGTCTTAATACTGAGATTCCTGGGTAAATCCTCATTTCGACAATCTATGTTCCTCTTCATTGCATTTCTTTCTTCTAACACATAATTATTCTCAGAAACAACTGGCTGTCGAAGGGAGCCCTGAGAAAACTTTGGAAAAGACAGTCCAAGAAGAAGATATCCCCACAAGTGATCATGACAGGTAGACTGTAGCAGAATTCGACGCTACAATGGGTGAAGCTTCTGAAGACGAATCTCCTCCTCATCCAGGATTAAATGCTGCAAATCAGGGAGACGATACTGACATGGAAGCTGGGGTCGAAGAGGACCATGAAGACGAAACTGCTAACGATGGGGATGACCATTTGAAACAACCAGATGTTGGGCAAACTTTAGGGCGAAACACTCAAACTGCTCCTGACCAGACCCAAGGAAGTGCCAAATCAACTGGTTCGACTGGTTTCTCTCGCGAAGAGCTTGAGAGTCTCAAGGTGTAGAAACCCTTAGAATATCTGAACGCTATGCTTAGCGCTCGTTTCAATTTTCAAGATTCTTCGCAAAGCAGTTCGACTACTTCTGGGGCCACTTCTGAAGCACCATCTCTTGACAACATCTTGACCAAGATTAAGACGAAAATCCTTGATGTTGATTTGTTCAAAGTTTTGGAGGAAAACTCCCTTGCTCACATTGAACTCAAGAAAATTTTGAAACAAATAAACATCTTGGAAACTTCTGCTGAGGTTGGCAGTTTTGTGATGGAGCTGATGACCCTCATTGACTTGGCGACTGCAGACCTTCATCGTCAAAGAGATCTTTCCCAGCAAATCTCCACAAAATCTGAGACTCAAATTTCTGAATGGGACGCTGTTGCAACCTCGACTGACAAAGTTTCAAAGCTGCAGCAGCTTTCTGAAACTTATATCAAAGAAGTTGCTGCTTGTGATGATAATATCCAGAAATGGGAGAAACAAATAACAGCACTTCAAGAAAAAATCTCCCAAGAGAAAAAACTCAAAGCATCCATACAGCAACCTAAGCAGAATGAGATTGACGACAAACTGAAGGTGGGTATTCGACATGCAGAAAAGGCTCAGCAACTTAGTCAAGATATTGAGACTCTCTCTACTCACAAAAGTCTTTGTGATCATCGACTCCAGTTTCAGAGAAAGAAATTCGCCACGTTGAAGGAAACTTTTGCTAGTCTCAAATTGTAGTCAAATTAGTTTAACCATAGTCGAATTAGTTTAACCATTCTCAGCCCTTTGAGGCTTTCTCTGTAATAACTTTGATTGCCATTTCTGTTTGGCAAAGCTATCATCATTATGTTTACAATTATTCTACTGCTATTTTTACTTCCTGCAATATTGGCTTATATTTTTTCAAATACTTGCCATTTATCTTTAAGATTCTCTCGTCTTTTCCTATCTCTTCAATCTCATACGCACCATTTGAAAAACTTTTCAAAACTTGGAAAGGTCCTTCGCACTTAGGAGACCATTTTCCCATCAATCTATCTTTTCGATCCATAGGAAGGATTACTTTCCAAACAAGATCACCAATTAAAAAGGTTTTGAATTTTACCTTCTTATTGTAAAACTTTTCGACTCTTTCTTTCTGTCTTTTTATTAGATCCACCGCATGCAACCTTTCTTCGTCTAAATCAACTAATTCGTCCATCATCATGCTCCAATATATATCTGATGGAATTTCATGATGCCTTTGAACTCTTACTGATTGCAAATATATTTCGAATGGTAAAACTGCATCATGTCCATAGGTTAACTTAAATGGAGTCGAATTGGTTGCTTCTTTTGGAGATGTTCGACAAGCCCACAAAACTTGATATAAAGTTTTATGCCAGTTTTTAGGTTTTTTCTCCACCTGCTTTTTGATCAAATTTATCACTACCTTGTTGGCTGCTTCGACTTGTCCATTGGCTTGAGAGTAGTAAGGTATCGAAGTAAGGAGTTTAAGTTCTGTTTCTTGTGCAAATTTCTGCATATTTTTACCAGTGAACACAGATCCTTGATCTGTTGTTATTGTTTCTGGTATCCCAAATCTATAAATTATGTGCTTTTGGATAAAATCTATAATTGCTTCTTGATCCACATTCACCAATGGTATGGCTTCAATCCACTTAGTAAAATAGTCTATTCCAACCAAAATGTATTTTTGCCCTTTTGAAGAGGCTGGTCGAATTTCACCAATCAAGTCTAAAGCCCAACCTCTAAATGGCAAAGGCTTTATAATTGAATGCAATTCACTTGCAGGAACATGTGGTATGCCTGCATGTACTTGACATTCCCGACAACCTTTTGCAAATTCGACACAGTCCTTCAACATTGTTGGCCAATACATTCCTTGTCGAAATAATAACCATTTCATTTTATGACCTGCTTGGTGTGCGCCACATGCTCCACCGTGCACTTTCGATAAAGCTATGTAAGCTTCATCTTCACCTAAGCATTTCAACAAGACTCCTTCTACAGTCTTTTTGAACAATTCGTTTCCAAAAAGTGCATAACTTAAAGCTCTGTATTTTACCTTTCTTTCGACTTTCTGATTTGGGTCTTGTAGATAATCCTTGATGGGCTTTCTCCAGTCTTCAATTCCTGAATTATCTATATTGAATATCTCAAAATTTTCTTCGTCACCATATCCTAATCTTATTGACTCCAAGTCTGATGGGGATAATTTGGTAGATATGACTCTCCCTCTGGCTTCAATAGCCTCTTCTAACTTTTCCTTCGACACTTTGTAACCAGACGCAAGTTGAGCAAGGTCATTTGCCTCTTTGTTCTCCATTCTGGGAATGTGCCTAAAGGCCACATTGTCGAATTTCTTGAGAAGTCTGTTGGCTATTACAAAGTACATGATTAAATTTTCTTTCACGCATTTATATTCTTTAGTCAACTGCTTTATCACCAGTTCAGAGTCACCCATTATTTCGACTCTTGTTGCCCCCAATTTCAACAATATTCCAAGTCCAGCAATCAAAGCTCCATATTCTGCTTCATTATTTGAACACAGACTTTCAACTTTGTACTTGAATTTTGTTGGAATTTTGTCAGGAGAAATAATCAACATCCTAACACCAGTTCCATTCTTATGACTGGAACCGTCGAAATACAGTTTCCATGGTTCTAATTCAACATACTCTACATTTTCATGTATAGAGTGGTCAGCTATAAAATCAGCAACCACTTGTCCTTTCACAGCCTTTAAGGGCAAATATCTCAAGGAATATTCTGTTAAAGCTAAAGCCCATTTTCCAATTCGACTATGTAAAATAGATTTAGATAACATATATTTTATTACGTCGAAATGAGAAGAAATGTACACATCAACAGGCTTTATATAATGCTTTAATTTCATGCAAGAGAAATATACACATAAACATAGTTTCTCTATAATACTATATCTAGTTTCAGCATCATTTAGGACTTTGCTGAGATAGTAGATGGCCCTTTCGACGCCATTTTCATCTTCTTGGCACAGCATACTTCCTAATGTTTTGTCTGATGCCGAAATGTACAATCTCATACTTATTTTTCTACAAGGAGATATTAGAATTGGAGGACTAGCTAGGTATTCCTTGATTTTGTCGAAAGCAGCTTGTTGTTCTTGGCCCCATACAAAATCTTCCTTCTTCAGTCGAAGTAGAGGAGAGAAGGCTTGCGTTTTTCCACTAAGGTTGGAGATAAACCTTCTGAGAAAGTTGATTTTCCCCAGCAGAGACTGCAACCCCTTTTTCGTCGATGGCGCTTTCGCTTCCATTATGGCTTTGGATTTGTTTTCATTTATTTCGATCCCCTTCTTGTGGACCACAAAACCTAGAAAATCACCCGCCTGCACACCAAAAGCACATTTAAAGGGATTCATTTTTAGACCAAACTTCCTCATTCTTTCAAAGGATTGTCGAAGGTGGTCTATATGACTTTTCCCTGAAACAGACTTGATCACAATATCATCAATGTACACTTGCATGAAAGTTTCAATTAAGTCATGAAAAGTGGAATTCATAGCCCGTTGGTAAGTTGCTCTAGCGTTTTTTAGACGAAAGGGCATTACTACTGCTCTTATAGCCAGAGTATCCATTCGTACGTTCCTATTGCTCCAGGACAACGGAAAGCCGTTTTAGGAACATCTTTTTCAACAATAAAAATTTGATTATAGCCAGAGTATCCGTCTAGCATACTTAAATACTCATGGCCTGCTGCAGAATCTATAAGCATTTCTGCCACTAGCATAGGATATTCATCCTTTGGGGTAGCTGAATTTAAGTCTCGAAAATCAATGCATACCCTAAGTTTGCCATTTTTCTTAATTACAGGCACTATATTTTCAATCCATTCGACATACCTGATTGTGCGGATGAACTTGCATTTTAGAAGTCTTTCGACCTCTTCTTTTATTTTCGACAGAATCTCTGGTGCGAAGCGTCTTGGAGTTTGCTTTACTGGCTGCTTTCCTTCCATTATTGGCAGCAACAATTCGACCAAACTTCTATCTAAACCAGGCATCTCGTCGTAATCCCATGCGAAGCAGTCTTTGAACTCTTTCAGCAACTGGACTATTTCGACTTTAAACCGGGGGTCCATCTTTGCGCTTATGTAGGTTGGTCTATTTTCTGCCCCCAGTCCTAAATTTATTTCTTCTAATGGATCCTGCGCCACCATCTTCACGTTAGTTGACACTGGGTCTTTTTCGAACCCTAGAGGTTCGTCATCATAAATGGCGTCAAGCTTTTGGTGTTGCCATTCGCCCATCTGGTTGTTATCATAATCTTCTGCAACGTCTCTTTGGGGACATTGTTCGTTGGAATTTTCTTTGTTGGCTTCGACAACCATATATTTTACTTCAGCCTCAAGGGCCTCTTTGAGTTTGTTTTCGGCTATGTAAGCCGTAATTCTTTCGAGCGCTGATTCTTTACTCATCATCATCAAATTCGCTTCCCCATCCTGTTGGCGCTATATGAGTAGTTCCCCACATATATCTTGTTTCGCCAATTACTTCTTTGTCCCACTGAAAACCACGTGTAGGATGAAGGTACATGGAGCAGTAGGCGTTGTCTGTTGCTTTTAGGTCGAACTCGGCTGGGTTGCACGAAGGTATGTGAGCCAGGTTCTTGTCGAAACTTTGACTGTTGACATTGTTCACTTCTGTCATGAAATAACTCTGATCCGCTTCAATGTTTTCGACAATTCCATCTGGTCTCCAGATGGCTATTCGCTGATGCATTGACGAAGGTATGGCTCCTACACCATGAATCCACTCCCTTCCAAGCAGTAAGTTGTAATTTGCCCTTGAAGCAATGACCATGAACATTGTGGGCCTTGTTATGGTTCCAACAGTTAAATTCACTTGTATAACGCCCATAGTGGTTCCCACTTTTCCTTCATAGTTCGACAATACCATGTTGTGGGGTTTTGCGTCTGAATCATCCTTCCCAATCTTCTTTAGCATGAAATGAGGCATCAAATTTACTGCTGCTCCGCCATCTGATGCGTGCTTTTCGCAAGTATACGAACGCGTCAGAGTAATATAAAAGATTATCGAATCCACAGAGACCAAGTGTCAATCTATCGTTATCTGTCGTTATGGTGTTTATCAAAGGCAATCAAAATAGGTGTTTTGTTTTTAGAGTGTGCAATGAAAAGTAAAGTATTGAAATAAATTTAATTAATAAAGACAGCGTCGAATGTAATTCACGTAATCAATGGATAATCCAAGTACTTGATAATAGAGCTACTTATGGGGAATGTTTCCTACTTTGAAAAGAACAAGTTTAACAGGAACTATCGCTTTCGCGTATTCAGAACCGAGTTGTACTCCCTAATCAAACCCTCTTATTGTCACTTATAAAAAGGCGCGCATTGCGTTAGAGTAGTAAACCTATTTTTAAGAAATATAGTATCTTGACTATGTTGAAAAGTATTATAACTTAGATTTCTTAACCAAAAGAGGTTCTCACGAACCAGACTCTAAACTTATAAACGCGTCCGAAAATAGTAAAGCGAGTGCGGGAAAATAAATAAAAGTAAAGCGAGTGCGGGAAATAAATAAAGTAAAGCGAGTGCGGGAAATAAATAAAATAAAGCGAGTGCGGGAAATAAATAAAAGTAAAGCGAGTGCGGGAAATAAATAAGATAAAGACAAGTAATAAAAACCTGCTCCAATAGGTGGGTTGAATAAATTGCAATGCGGAAATGAAAATGGCAGAAGGATTAACTTCCTTCCAAAGTGCTCCAAACTCGATTACAGACTCTATCACAGACTTGATTACACAATTGTGGTAACACTCCAATGCGAAGCGATTACCACTTTATAAAACTGAATATATGCCTAAGTGAAACAAAGTTGCTCTGAGTTTGCCTCTGCTCTAAGTTTTGATGATTATAAAAGTGAATTCGAGTTTCTATTTATAAGCAAGTAAAAAGATGGAAATGACTTGGATGCCCTTCAACTTGAAAATGGAGGGAAACTGTTTTCCTCTTGTGGCGCCCGCCACAAGGCCATGGCGCCCGCCACAAGGCCAAAGTGAGGCGCCTTAGTGGATGTAGTGGAGAACGTGGGAGTTGAGGGAAGTTAAGCTTGGACACGTCATGGCTTAGTCTGTGGCGCCCGCCATTGGGTAGGCCATAAGCACAAAATTCTGATTTTTAGGGTTTTTTGCTCTTTTTCGCTCCTTTTCTCGATCGGGGCTCTGATTAAAGTAAAAACCTGAAAACAAAGGAAAACATACCAATAACACAACAAAATGATAATAAAATGACTAGAATGCATGTGAAATCGGAGTCGAAAATACGGTAAATTTTAGTGTTATCAAACTCTCCCACACTTAAACCTTTGCTTATCCTCAAGCAAAACATTAAAAAGCTCATAAAAGAAAATTTGTGTAAACGAGTGCTTCAGGTAAAAATTCCAAGTTCAAGTCGGGATGCAGTGATAGGTACTAACTGAGTGAACTAAGGGTATCATGATGACACTAATCCGCACATACGGACATAAACTTCATTCCTATATTAACCAACCCATATTATCCCACAATACCTAGGCCTGCCTCTTCATCTCTTTTTGTGTCCTTTTCATTCAGGCGCAATCACATTAAGCTCGTTATCCGTACATGCTTCATAGTAGAGTGGCCTGTTAGTGATTATGATCAGAGCTTGGGATTTCTGACACATAAATATGTGTAAACCCTTTTATTGGACCCAACTGTAGTTGTGGGAGATCGGATCATAATCCGCCCTACCGAGTTCAGTGCCAGATACCTCTGAACCAACTAATAGTGGGTAAGTTTTTCTTTTTCTTTTTCTTTTTCTTTTTGTAGCAATTTTTACAATTCTTTGGTTTAAATGACTTTGTGAGGGTCACCTATACCGGAGTTGCCTTTTTGCTTTCTTTTATTTTTTTGTTTGTTTTTCTGGATCATTCACTTATTTGCATCGGTCCCCTACGTAGAGGATGCGTAGGCCGGAGCTGACTGCTGAGAAAAACTACTGAGGACTTATACGGAAATGATGATTAAGGCCATAGTATATGGGGTTTCGGGAATGATTCCTATATTTACGAAGCTTATGGTGCTAAAACAGATACTGATCTTTCGCAAAGTTCTCCCAAGTCACCGCATCCTTACTTAAACCATGTCTTTAAAACCTGAAAACTTTTGGAATAACACTATTTTCTTTTGCAAAAAATTTTTGGTGGGGCTAAAGGTATGGGGAGGTAGGATTGTACTAACGATCTACTGTATTTGGTGACACGTCAGACTCATGCATTATACTAAGAAAGCAAAATAAACAACTAAAAGGGAATAACAATAAATAAACTATCTAAAAACAGCAAAGAAAAAATGATAAAGGAAAAACGAGAAAAGCAATAAAGAAAAGACGATAAAGTCTCTTCCCACACTTAAATCGAACATTGTCCCCAATGTATCGAAATAAGATATGGAAGAGTTACCTGGCAACCTATTGCTGACCACTAGTGCCCTCTCCATCCTGAGGTGGACGACGTGCTCGGGTACGACGACGGTCTCTCTGATCCATCCTCGCCTGCAGGGCATCCTGAGCGGTCCTCACTTCTCGAAGGTTACCTAAAATGGTACCTTGAGTGGCTTCAATGAGAGCAATATGCTGACGGTGGTGGTGTTGCTGACGGGCCTGTGTATCTGTGATCATTTGCAGGGACTGTAGAACAGTGTCGTAGGACTTGTCTGTCCTCCGCTGCGACTCTTGCATGAAGAGCATGTTATCCGTCATTTGTTGCTGGAGGGTAGAGAGGAGGTTGTCACGCCTTTGCTCTCTAGCCATATGGTCACGCCACATCTCCTCTGTAATATAGAAGCCAGGAGTGGTACCTGTAGAAGAAGAAGATGGTGCAGTGTGTGGTGGTGAAGGATGATGAGGGGACACATGTGGTACAGGAGATCTCTCTCTCCGATCATATTCATCATCAGTGTCATGTCCCACCTCATCAGGAATGTTAGGAGGAAGAGGATCCAAAACAGGTGGGGCGTCTAAATCGTAGGTCCAATTCCTTTCATCTCATACATCTGTACGTCTAGAGCACGGTAAAACAACAGACGGGATGGCTACACCATGAACCATAAGCATATAGCCTCCTTCTCTCCTCGAGCGACACAATTTCATGTCTCTCAGAAATTTTAGGTTAATTATGCGAGGAGGTAAGGGTTCTAGGGTAGCCATCTCATCGTTCAGGTTAAGCGCCCGAGCAATAGATGTAATCAATCCACCAAAAGAAATCGGTCCCGCTTTATTCACAGTTAAAATCATATGAGCAAGCATGAACGCGACCGAATTAATACGTCTATTTGTGAGGCTTCCTTGTAAAAATAGAAGCTCTCTAGTGTAACACCCCAAAATTTGCCCTCCTCATTCATGCATTCATTTAGCATTTCATATTACATTTCATCATGTCAATCAAAATTAGATCCGGAAAAAAAAAAAACGAAAAAAAAATGGAAAAAAAAAACGAAAAACGAAAAATAATTTTTTACAAAAAAAAAAAAAAAAAAAAAATATAAATAAAATATAATAAAAATTTTTGGACTTGGGTCTCTCTCATTTGAGCCCACAAAACCATGAAATTCAGTCTATAAATACCAAGGCTTCACTTGAGAAAAAGGAAGAGAGGCAAAATACTCTGAGGTTTCCTTGGAATAAAACCCTGAGGAAAAAGATAGTGAGAGAAGACCTAACGGTGTTCAGAGCAGCCTCCAAACCCTGAAGGGAACTCAACTACATAGAATCACCTCTGCCTCACATCAATCAAGCTCTCCAATCAGGTTTGCCCTTATTCCCATTACCTTTATGCTCTTAATTTGGATCATCTGAATGTATGAGGTATGATGGATGAATTTCATTAGGTTTTTGCCCATGGGTTTAATATGTATATGAATGTATAAACAATGCCTTGAATGTTTAACTGTTTAATTTTTGAGTGTATGCCACAGGGTTTGAGGTTTCTGAAACCATACTGTTGTCCATAAAAAAAATGCGTATCGTGTTTCACTAACCCTTTTGTTGAGTTTTTGTGAGGGCTCACATGACTTTTGCAGGGATAACTTGCGTGGTTTCCCACTTTATTTGTGGGATAACCCCTGGAGGTTCATTCCGATTACCTGTACTGACCCACTTTCTTTGATGATGTTAGCTTGGAAGGATCTCAGGGTTTCTCATTCCTTTAATTGTTGTTTCTTTCGATCTTCATCCGTGTGGTAGTTTTACCTCTTTTCCGCATTTTATCGCTTTCTTAGCTGGAAGACCTCAATAGGAGGCATTTGTTTTCTTTTGTTTATTTACTTCTGAGCCCCTTGTTGGCACATTTACTTTATACATGTTTGTTTTGTATGTGTTCGTATCCCTGCAGGTAGCACGGTTCCTTCATCAAGGATTGCCTTTTTGCCCTTGAGCATCCCAAACTCTAAAACCCAAAGCAACACGTTAACTCCTTCTACTACAGGCGAGTAAGTCTCCAAAGGTCGAGCATCCGGTAGATTGCGTAGTGACGTCGTTCGTCCAAAACCCAATCCATAACCCCATAGTTAGCCGAACTACGTTTTACTCTGATTCTCAGGCCAGATGAGATACGTAGGCATAAGACGCGATGTCTTAGCGAGCACACATCCCCCAACCCATAGGTCAGCCGAGCTACGAAGACTCTGATTCTCATATTCAGATGAGATACGTATGTAGTGGATGCGACATCCGTGCGAGTCGTTTTCATTTAACCTTTTTTTGGTAAACAGCACAAGATAAATTCACACCCTTTAGACGAAAACTACAAAAGTGGATCCCGTAGAGTACTACGGATGCGTAGGGGTGCTAATACCTTCCCTTCGCATAACCGACTCCCGAACCCAAGATTTGGTTGCAAGACCCCGTCTTGTCCTTTCCTTTTTCAGGTTTACTTCAAGCGTTTCCTTTCCCTCCTTCGGGATGAATAACGCACGGTGGCGACTCTTCTGTCTTTTTCTTTCGCCGGTTGTTTTTTTTGCGCACTGTATTTTTCAGGTTGCGACAGCTGGCGACTCTGCTGGGGATTAAGAAGTTGACCTCTCGCTGGTCCATCTTCCCTAAGCGAGTCCCTCCTAGCTTGTGTGATTTCTTGTTTATTGGGTGTTCATGCTTTTGTACATTTATTTGCTTACCTGTTTGCATGCATCTGTTGTATCTATTGGATCTGTTTGTTTGTTTGTTTGTTGGGATGGGATGTTCTATGGGAGATAAGCCCATTACCCAGGCTTGAGTGTACACACAGGTTTTAGAGTGGATGATCATGAGGCTTGCGTGGCATGTTGCTACGTTAAGTCGTTCGTGAAGAACCACACCCAGACGAGGTTTCTTTTGGATATATTATGTCCTACGGATGTTCCGTAACGACATGGTGTTCCTTTAGAAATCGTCGACTCTGGTGACCATTTCCCGAGAACTCAGTCGAGGCCTCTCCTCCGAGACGTGATTATGTTAGCTCTGGTGGGCGCATTCTCGCTGATCAATCCGAGGACCCCGAGACTGGGAACTTGCTTTAGGATGTCCTGTTGAGGGGAGTCAGTGGAGGTCTTTTATCCCGTAATAATGCCAAACCTTCAGTGGTAAACGTATTATTCGCGACTGAAGGGCTGAAGCTGACGAACTTCTGTTCTTAGAACCTACCAGTGAGGGGTGGGCTAAATTCAGGAAACCTTAACCTCCAACCAACCCGGTTTTCTGGAGCAGAGTTTTGGTCTTGTATTATATTCCTCAGTGAATTTCTCTCCAGGAAGTGCAACCTGACAGATGTTCAAGCGGATCCATCAATTCTGATGGACATGCCTTTGCATTGCATAACATCATCTGCATATTTGCATCCAACATCTCATGCTTATTCATTTACAGGGTATTCCCTTTCAAAACGGGGGTGCCTTAAAACTGAACAAGCAGTGCATCGCATACCATGCATATTAACCCTTGTCTGTTTTGCAGGTGTCACCGCAGTGTCTAATGATTGTTCCCTGTATCAGGCAGTTATTGGTCCCAAGCGAGTCCACAGGTACCCGATAAAGGAAAATCGTCCACAGCTAGCGATGGACCAAATACAGAAAGAGCTGGCTGATATGCGTGAAAGGATGGATAAGTTAATGACATTGATGACTGGTATGGCAGAAGGCCAGGAAAAGCTGAGGGAATTGGTTGAGCAACCGAGACCCGATCCGGAGGTGGAGATACCGAATGCTGAGGGAAACCCTGGTAATCCTGGGAACGCTGATAACCCTGTGAACACTAGTAACGCGGGTAACTCAAATGCTGATGGAAACCCGGGTAATGTTGGCAACACAGGGAATGTTGGAAATGGTATTGGCGGAAGGTACAATGTGAATCAAGGAATTCGGATTAACGGGCACCCCGTTACTGAAGATTATCAGTATGATCAATTTTCTTTGCACGACGAGGCCCTCGAGACCACTCGCCGTATGGATGAGCTTGCTGAGAAGCTCAAATCTTTGGAGTCTCAAAATTCCTTAAGCTTTGATGTCACAAATCTTGGTCTGGTTCAGGGAGTAAGGATTCCTCACAAGTTCAAACCCCCTACTTTTGAGAAATACAACGGGGCTTCTTGCCCACGCACTCATCTCCAATCTTATTTGGGAAGGTTGGGAGCTCACACGGAAGATGAAAAGCAGTGGATGTACTATTTTGAAGACAGTCTAACTGGAGCTTCTCGTGAATGGTATTCTCATTTGTCTCGTACTACCATCAAGAGCTGGAAAGACTTGGCAGAGGCTTTTGTCAAGCAATATCAATACAACTTGGACATGGCTCCGAATTGGACCTTGTTGCAAGGTATGTCCCAGACTGCGAAGGAGACCTTTAGAGAATATGCTCAGCGTTGGAGACAGATTGCTGCGTCCGTCCAACCCCCTATGTCTGAAAGGGAGATGGCGGACATGTTCATGAACACTCTGCAAGGCAATTATATTGAGAGATTGGCTGCTTGCCCGTCAATCAGCTTTGCAGAGATAGTAATTGCTGGAGAAAGAATCGAGAGTCTGTTGAAGATGGGCCGAATTCAAGACAATAGTGTTTCCAACCCATCAGGTCCCAAGAGACCGTTTGCTGGTAACGGTCAGCGAAGAAAAGAAGGCGAGGCAAGCATTGTGTATGTCGGCAGAGGCAAGAGTAAAGGACGCCCTAATTATTATCAAGATCAAGTGGCCGCAGTCACTATTCCAACACCTGTTCCTCAACCGCAATATCATCCACAACAACAACCCAGGTACAACAATCAACAACAAGGAGGTAATCCGGGTCAGCAGAGACACTATCAACAACGTCCAAGGCAGACGGACCGGGTCATCGAGCCAATCCCAATGCCTTATTCAGTATTACTTCCCAAGCTGATTGACATGAATCTGGTTACATTGAGAACTCTGGCCCCACCAATCGATCCCAATAATTTTCCTAGAGGTTATGATGTCAATGCCAGATGCGCTTTTCACTCCAACGCACCTGGCCATACTACAGATAATTGCAAGGCTCTCCAGTTAAAGGTACAAGATTTGAGAGATGCCGAGGCTATCAATTTTGCTCCGGTGCCTAATGTTATCCAGAACCCGATGCCGGCTCACGGCGGGCAGAGGATTAATGCTGTTGATAGTGGGGAAACTTTGAATTTGGTTTCTGATGTGACTAAGGTGAAGACTTCGCTATCGGTTGTTAAAGACCGACTTCTGAAAGGACAGATTTTCCCGGGCTGTGGGGAAGAATGCAGAAATTGTCAAGCTGCCGAAAACGGATGTGACAGTTTGAGAAGGGGTATTCAGCAGCTGATAGATGAAGGTTGTCTTCAGTTCGATCAGGCCCGTCCGGTGAAGAATGATGTATCGACGGGGACGTTTTATTTCACTCCTGAAGAAATATATGTTCCCGAGAGACTTGCTCCGACAACAATATATTTCCCAGAAAGTACAGAACCAGCAGCGGTGAACATCGAAAGTTCAGCACCAGTCGCAATTTACTTTGACAGCCCTCAACCGACTTTGGTTGGTCCAATCACCATCACGGTACCAGGACCTGTTCCGTATGAGAAAGACAGTGCTATCCCGTGGCACTATGGGGCTGATATCTACTGCCAGGGGCAGAAAGTTAACGAAGAAGACATTGACATTGGTAGCTCCGCTGTAGACAATGTTGGAGGGGTTGGTGGCTTCACTCGCAGTGGACGCCTATTTGCACCATCAACATTACGCGCGAATACTGAAGCCGAGGCAGCTGCCAAGGCTAAAGGGAAACAGGTATCCACCGAAGAGGTTACTATTGAGGAAGATCCTCCTAAGACCGCATTCGAGAAGGAAGTGGATGAGTTTATGAGGATTATCAAGAAATGTGACTACAAGGTAGTCGACCAGCTAAATCAGACACCCTCAAAGATCTCCATTCTCTCACTATTGCTGTGCTCTGAGGCGCACAGAGCAGCCTTGTTGAAAGTACTGAATATGGCCTATGTTCCACCGGAGATAACTGTTAACCAGCTGGAGTCGGTAGTTTCCAATGTAAACGCTAGCCGGGGGCTAGGTTTCACCGATAATGACCTGACATCTGAGGGCAGGAATCACAACAAAGCCTTGCATATCACAATGGAGTGCAAAGGGGTGATGCTTTCCCATGTTTTGGTTGATACAGGCTCTTCTCTGAATGTTCTTCCAAAGAAAGCCTTAACGAAGTTGGATTGCAATGACACCATCCTGACGCCAAGTAACTTAGTTGTGAGGGCTTTTGATGGCTCTAAGAGAGCTGTCTTTGGCGAAGTTGAGTTGCCAGTTAAGATTGGACCGCAGGTGTTCAAGAGCACCTTTTATGTGATGGATATCCAGCCTGGCTACAGCTGTCTGCTAGGTCGGCCTTGGATTCATGCTGCCGGTGCTGTTACTTCTACCCTCCACCAGAAGCTCAAATATGAACTAGAAGGTCAGATCGTCACTGTATGTGGTGAAGAGGATATTTTTGTTAGCCACCTGTCTACATTTAAGTATGTAGAGATGGATGGCGAGATGCATGAGATGCTGTGTCAGGGCTTCGAAACTACAAACATCAATGAGGTCGCGCCCGAAGCTGTCTTTTCACCTGAGTTTGAGAAGGTCGGGACTTCTATCTCTTCATACAAGCAAGCTGTCGAAGTGGTTAAAGCTGGTAATGCCCAAGGCTGGGGCAAATTTGTGGAGCCAGTCATCAAAGAAGACAAGTTTGGATTGGGGTATGCTCCGGGATCTCAGAAGAATGAAATCGGTACTCTCTCCAGCGGGGGTTTGGTTTCCCCCCACGTCGTCAATGCTGCAGATGAAGACAAGGCTGACAGCGACTGTGACTTAGATAGCTGGATTCGCCCGTGTGTCCCGGGAGAAAAGCTCGACAATTGGTCGTCTAAAAAAACCGTCCGGGTTACTCTGCTGAAAGAGTGATTTTTGTTATTTTCCTTTATTACATGCATAATAAAGTCTTACACTTTGCCCAAGGTGTAACGGCTCATTTGTAGGGTCATCCATTCAGTTACGTTTCACAATTATTTTTATCATCAATAAAGGACGGCTTTTGTAAACAATTTTGTGTTCTCTTTCTTTAAGTTTTTTTTACTTTTTACAAAAAAAAATGGCAATGTTTCTTTTTTCGTTTTTCCTTTCTTTCAAAAAAAAAATCTCTCATTCTAAGGTGAAGCATCATCCTCCATCATGCAGAGCCGACCACTCGGATCTCACTGCTAACGACACTGCTATGACCAAGTATGACTTCGACAATCCAATCTATCAAGCCGAAGAAGGGGATGAGGAAGATTGTGAATTGCCTGAAGTGTTAGCCAGATTGTTGAAACAGGAGGACCGAGCTATTACACCTTATCAGGAGGTGGTTGAGACCATCAACGTTGGTACCGAAGACGACAAGAAAGAGATCAAGATCGGGGCCAGTCTACAGGCTGAGAGGAAAGACCGTTGATCATGTACTTGACTGTGTTAGAAAGGTCAATGGGTTGTGTGCTCGGTCAGCATGACGAGTCAGGTCGAAAAGAGCATGCAATATACTACCTTAGCAAAAGTTTACCGACTGTGAACAAAGATACTCATTGCTCGAGAAAACTTGTCGCGCTTTGGCATGGGCTGCTCGCCGACTAAGACAGTATATGTTGACTCACACGACTCTATTGATATCAAAAATGGATCCAGTCAAGTATATTTTTGAAAAGCCATCACTTACCGGAAAGGTTACTAGGTGACAAATGATACTGACAGAGTATGACATCCAATACACTTCACAAAAAGCCATCAAGGGAAGTGTCTTGTCAGACTATCTTGCAGAGCAACCGATTGATGATTACCAACCTATGAGGTTTGACTTTCCGGATGAGGACATCATGTTTCTCAAATCGAAAGATTGAGAGGAACCACTCCTGGAGGAGGGGCCTGACCCTGAATCCAAATGGGTTATGATGTTTGATGGGGCAGTCCACGTCAATGGTCGCGGAGTTGGTATAGTGTTAATCACACCGGAAGGGGGTTCATATGCCATTTGGTGCCAGAATAACTTTTCCCTGCACCAACAATGAAGCCGAATACGAAGCTTGTATCCTAAGACTTGAGGAAGCCGTCAATATACAGATTAAAACCCTGGATGTATACGGGGATTCAGCTTTGGTCATCAATCAAACCAACGGGAAATGGTGCTATGCTGGAACTACGTACCCAGAATTGACGTATCTCGGTCAGAGACGAATGAAGAAAGCATTTGGTCAGAAAGTGCGCCCTCGGGGGTATCAAGTCGGTGAATTGGTACTCAAAATATTTCTTCCTCCCAACACAGATCATAGGGGCAAATGGACACCGAACTATGAGGGTCCGTACGTGGTTAAAAGGATTTTCTATGGCGGAGTTTTGATGCTAACAATCATGGATGGCGAAGGATTCCCGTCCCCTATTAACTCAGGCGTAGTTAAAAAAAAATACTTCGCATAAAATAGACCCGCTGGACGATAAAAAGAATAGTCCAGGCAAAAAAAGGGCATCCCGACGAACCAAAAAAAGAGAGAATAAAGAGGTTCGGGCAAAAATTAGGGATATAAAAAAGGAGTACACCCGGTGAGTCGAAAACCCAAAAGGGCGGCTCAGGCAAAAATGGGTATCCCGATGGATTGAAAACCCGAAAAGGGGGCGATCCAGGCAAAAGTTAGGGAATTAGCGAATGACTGTGATCTGAGTTCATCAGTGTTATATCACCGTTTCATTCAATCCGACAATCTTCGAAGGTTAAAGATCGACTAATCATCCACTTCAGAAAGCAAGATGAGCAGAGCGTCTTGAGGACATACGAGTCATAGCAGAGTCGAAACTCAGTGGGACCCCGTATCCCCGTTGTCAATAGGATAGTTCTCTTTTTATAGCGATCACCTCTTTTCAGGGATCAACTTCCTGATACCCTCGCCTATTCCTGGCACAAATTTTCTCCCCATTAAGAGTCGAATAATTAAGTTAAAGAGCCTCTTTGTTTTTCATTTATCATTTTGTTTGCAAAAATGTCCGAATTTTTGATAAAACATATTGCATATGAACATAATGGAGGCTTTTGCAGATGATTTGCACAGGAAAACATTCAAAATTGCTTTGAATGTGCTTAATCCCGGACGGTGAATTCAAACCGAGTAATTCCCCCGAGGCATACGTGTATTTTTGGTTGAAGGTCACAGGAACCGGATGCCAAGTCATGAATCCTCATCCCCAAGCGGTTGACAAAGTCTCTCCTCAGCAGAGCATGTTCCCCAACAGAGTTGACAGTATCCAGACTGTCTATCCCCAGTGGAGTTGACAGTGTCAGACTGTATCTTCCTAGCAACAGCGGAGTGGTTGCATAACCAACAGATGAGAGGGTGGCGTTCCCAGTGTTCATCTCATTCCCCAGCAGATTATTTTTAACAGATTTGTTAATCCCCAGCTTGAGGGCGATTAGCAAGTTCATATCCCCAGCAAATGTCGTTTCTTACGACATTTCCCCAAGAAGTGTTTTCCCCACAGACTCTCCTCACAGAGTCTCGCCGAACAAAGTTTCCATAATTGATACTCCCCCCGCAAGGTCAACTTTTCAAGCAGCCAATTTATTTTTGGTGGCTCATTGGTCCCGGCAGACGGATCATTCCCCACAGAGCATTCAAGGATTGCTTCCCCAAGCAGATTTCTTTTTACACCATGCATAACATTTGCATTTGCATGCATATCATATCAACCATACACATAAGCTGATAAACAGGTTCTTCCAAACAGACTGAAGAATTACTTTACAACCAAGGTCATGAGATCCAGCCAGAGGATCAAGCGTGAGTGATCCAGCCTGAGGGTCATTTCGAAGATTCAGCCTGAGAATCGTGTTCCAGTGATCCAGCCTGAGGGTCATTTCAAAGATTCAGCTTGACAATCGTTTTCCAGTGATCCAGCCTAAGGGTCATTTTGAAGATTCAGCCTGAGAATCGGGTTCCAGTGATCCAGCCTGAGGGTCATGTCAAAGATTCAGGCTGAGAATCGTGTTCCAGTGATCCAGCCTGAGGGTCATTTCGAAGATTCAGCCTGAGAATCGTGTTCCAGTGAGTCAGCCTAAGGCTCAATTTGAAGATTCCCCAATGAAGTCGCCTACAAGCTTTATTTCCCCAGCAAGCCCAAGTCTAATTGAGGAGTCGTTACAACATGTTCTAGCCCGAAGAATATGTACGAAGCCCAAAAGTTGAATATTCTCGAAGCTGCATATCTAATATGAAGGTTGGGTGTAGATTTCAAAAGAGGGTCAACCAGCGCATGCCTCAGATGCGGGATCCTAATGACGGGAATTTATCATCAAAACAATCCAGATCTAGCCAGAAGATCGAAAATCGCAACAATTCAGATCTAGCCAGAAGATCGAAGTAGATTCAGCCAGAGAATCAAAGGAAATAGATTCAGCCAGAGAATCGAAACGGAGGAGATCTAGCCAGAAGATCGAAGAAGATCTAGCCAGAAGATCAAAATCGTATCCAGCCCGAGGATCAAAATTAATATCCAACCAGAGGACTAAATTGAGTATAGGTTCAGCCAGAGGATCGAAACTCCAGATTAAGCCAGAGGATCGGAAGAAAAATAAACAGCACGGTGTATTTCCGCGTTTTTGTGGTGTTCTCGGAGCGCAAATTTTCGGTCTGTCTTTGGTATTCAATCACAGCTCACCCCGTTTGTCTGATAAGATGTTCGCTTTCATCCTACTCGGTTTAGCTGATGATTGAATAGGGGCAGCTGTAGCACCCCAAAATTTGCCCTCCTCATTCATGCATTCATTTAGCATTTCATATTACATTTCATCATGTCAATCAGAATTAGATCCGAAAAAAAATAAATAAATAAAAATAACGAAAAGAAAAAAAATGAAAAAAAAAGGAAAAAAAAAACGAAAAAAGAAAAATAATTTTTTACAAAAAAAATAAATAAATAAAAATAATAATAAAAAAATAAATAAAATATAATAAAAAATTTTGGACTTGGATCTCTCTCATTTGAGCCCAAAAAACCATGAAATTCTGTCTATAAATACCAAGGCTTCACTTGAGAAAAAGGAAGAGAAGCAAAATACTCTGAGGTTTCCTTGGAACAAAACCCTGAGGAAAAAGATAGTGAGAGAAGACCTAACGGAGTTCAGAGCAGCCTCCAAACCCTGAAGGGAACTCAACTACATAGAATCACCTCTGCCTCACATCAATCAAGCTCTCCAATCAGGTTTGCCCTTATTCCCATTACCTTTATGCTCTTAATTTGGATCATCTGAATGTATGAGGTATGATGGATGAATTTCATTAGGTTTTTGCCCATGGGTTTAATATGTATATGAATGTATAAACAATGCCTTTAATGTTTAACCGTTTAATTTTTGAGTGTATGCCACAGGGTTTGAGGTTTCTGAAACCATACTGTTGTCCATGAAAAAAATGCTTATCGTGTTTCACTAACCCTTTTGTTAAGTTTTTGTAAGGGCTCACATGACTTTTGCAGGGATAACTTGCGTGGTTTCCCACTTTATTTGTGGGATAACCCCTGGAGGTTCATTCCGATTACCTGTACTGACCCACTTTCATTGATGATGTTAGCTTGGAAGGATCTCAGGGTTTCCCATTCCTTTAATTGCTGTTACTTCGGATCTTCATCCGTGTGGTACTTTTACCTCTTTTCCGCATTTTATCGCTTTCTTAGCTGGAAGACCTCAATAGGAGGCATTTGTTTTCTTTTGTTTATTTACTTCTGAGCCCCTTGTTGGCACATTTACTTTATACATGTTTGTTTTGTATGTGTTCGTATCCCTGCAGGTAGCGCGGTTCCTTCATCAAGGACTGCCTTTTTTCCCTTGAGCATCCCAAACCCTAAAACCCAAAGCAACACGTTAAGTCCTTCTACTACAGGCGAGTAAGTCTCCAAAGGTCGAGCATCCGGTAGATTGCGTAGTGACGTCGTTCGTCCAAAACCCAATCCATAACCCCATAGTTAGCCGAACTACGTTTTGCTCTGATTCTCAGGCCAGATGAGATACGTAGGCATAAGACGCGATGTCTTAGCGAGCACACATCCCCCAACCCATAGGTCAGCCGAGCTACGAAGACTCTGATTCTCATATTCAGATGAGATACGTATGCAGTGGATGCGACATCCGCGCGAGTCGTTTTCATTTAACCTTTTTTTTGGTAAACAGCACAAGATAAACTCATACCCTTTAGACGAAAACTACAAAAGTGGATCCCGTAGAGTACTACGGATGCGTAGGGGTGCTAATACCTTCCCTTCGCATAACCGACTCCCGAACCCAAGATTTGGTTGCAAGACCCCGTCTTGTCCTTTCCCTTTTCAGGTTTACTTCGAGCGTTTCCTTTCCCTCCTTCGGGATGAATAACGCACGGTGGCGACTCTTCTGTCTTTTTCTTTCGCCGGTTGTTTTTTTTTGCGCACTGTATTTTTCAGGTTGCGACATCTAGCATTAACCTTATTTGGACTCTCCCGGCCAAAAATAGTGCATGCCAACAGATATCTAAAAACTCTGATGGTCGGGTTATGGATAGTGGAGGCAAGAACTCCTTCAAAAGAGTTTATGGAAGTGTTTGATAAACGCTCCCAGAAGGAAAATACCTCAACAGACCATTCAGAATCCAAAGGGGCCTCACAAATAGCACCGTCCCCATGAGGGATTCCTAACAAGCTGGCTAGTTCGTCGGTACTGAATTGGTATTCAAACACAAACATTCTAAATTTGACAGTACCAACTGTGCTAGCAGTGTTAGGGTTGACAATATAAATTAAGGAACTCAAAAATTCAATTGTCAACCGCTCATAGGTAGGTTCTTTATTGGAAAAGAAATTATGCAAACCTAAATTATCTAATAAATGAAATATGCTATGATAGATACCTAAAGTGTAGAGACAGTCTTCGTCAACATACCTTGTCGGGAGGATTTCCCGATTTTGCAACCGTTCAATAATTTTTCTTTGTCGATCCCTCGGTTTCCCTCCTCGAAGAATGAATCCGTTAAACTCCATTTGAATGCTCTTGAAAAGTGATGAAGAAGATGAAGTGGTTTGTGAAAAGGTTAGATTTTTACAAAATCCGACGGATGAAATCAAAAATGGAAAGTGGAATAATGATTTGTGTGGTGTGGTGGTTAGAAAAGTATGAGCTTTTTGTGGGTTCAAGGATGTTTTTCCAAGGTGAAAAAATGGGTTTGGGAGGTTGTAAGTTGCAAAAATGGTGAAGAAAGGGGTTCTGCCCCGACCATTTACAGACGCTGTGGCGGGCGCCACAGGTCCTATGGCGGGCGCCACAAGGCAAAATCTGGCTGGGCCATATTTTGGTCCTTTGGTTTGGGCTTCTCTTGTCTTTTGGCTTTGAGGGGTGTGGATAGCATTTGTCTTGTGATTCTCCTAGTATCTTTGACTTGCATAATTTTTTAAAAGTAAAAAAAACAAAAAAATAAAAAGTGAAACTGAAACAAAAACAAAAACATAAATTAAATATAAATAAATAAATAACTGAAAAATTAAAATGCAAATAAACATAAAACATATGTAGATAAAAATAGAAGTACTAATATATAGATGTAGTTTATATAATATTCCAAATGCGATAATATAAGATGAGTTATGTAAATACGAGAAATATAAAAAATGAGATAAAATAAGATTAAATGGTGAGATCATGTAGTGGGGATGTCATCTTCCTGAGAGGAACCACAGCGCATTGCTACTTCTTGCTTGAGTTCTGCGATCTCCTGATATAGACAGTCGACTTCAGTAGCATGGGTGAGATCAGACACTCCCATCTGTAAAGTAAGGTCAGCCACCTCCTGTCTAAGCGCTGCGATCTCTCTATGACACTCAGCAATCTGAGTGCGGATGTCGGGTGTCTGCAATGAAAGATTATTAGAGAAAATAGTGATTCTGGGAGATGGTGGTGTAGGTGTGTATTCAGCAATGGGTGGCGATCTCGGTTCCTCAACGGTTTCTCCCTGGCCCTCTAGAGCATAACTCCAATTCGCTGGATCATGCACACTGGTCATCATAGGGTCTGGCAATGTGAAATAGTGAATAGCCTCACTGTCGACTAGCAATCGGAACTGACATGGGTGGAAAGAGGCTCTCCTCATCAATCCTCTGGTCAAACAGAAGTCGATGTCCATGGTCGTGTACCCACAATAGGTCCGAAGATGTAACAGCTTGCGAGATAGACCTAAAGTGACAACAATCTGCGTGATGATTCCGCCAACATGGATGACTCCTTCGGTAGATCTAGAGATACCGCTGAGACTGTATAATAAAAAGTTCCCACATGCTACTGGGCCAGACTCGGATGCACAAAATAATAGGAAGATTTCCTCGTCACTCAGAAGTGTCTCTGCATCCGGCTTTCCCAGGAAGGAATGTGTTAATATCATCTGAAAGTATCTGAAGGCGGGGTTATGTATGACATGAGACAGCTGCATAGATGGATCCTGGCTTCCGCCACCTGATATATCACTCTAAAACTTCTCAACCTCCTTACCCAGGAAATATCCCATAGGTGTCTCTGGGATAGCATCAGGAGTAGTCTGGAAACCCAATAAGTCGCCGAACTCTTTCTGGCTGAAGGAGTACTCAACTCCGAAAAGCCTGAAAGCAGCATACCCATATGGTCCAGAATATGGGTCATAGTCGAATGAACTCAGGAACTCCAAAGTCAGGTTCCTATATGTGTTACTCAAGTCATCAGCAAACTCGTCCCAGTGGAGTTGGTGGCTAAGGAATCGGATACTCGGCTCGATACCCAGTGCCTCCATACAGTGCTGATCAGGATAACGTGTGGGTGCCATAGGGTGCTGATACAAAGCGATGTAGCGCTCCCTCTGAGCATTATCTCTATAGGCCACATGCATGTCATTAAAATCCTGCATCCTGTAAAGGTTAAGAAAGTGATCCTGAAAATACAAACCATTCAAATCTTAGTCTCAATGCAAAATATGATAAAATAAAATAAAATAAAAATAAATAAATGCGAAAAAGTAAAATGAAAGAAAAACCATGGGTTGCCTCCCACGCAGCGCTTGTTTAACGTCATTAGCTTGACGATTAGAATTTATACACTTGTAGTAGTAGGGATTGGTGGATCAATCAGGGTGTGGCTCGAGTAGTATGTTGGAATGTCTTTGTCCATTTACAATGAATGGACTACAGGTATAGTTCTTGATTTCTATGGCTCCGGATCTCAGAATCTTGGATACTTCAAAAGGACCAGTCCATCTTGAACGTAGCTTTCCAGGGAAGAGTCGTAACCTAGAGTTAAAAAGGAGAACAGGATCGCCTATACTGAAGTTTTTCTTTACTATTCTTTTGTCGTGATAGGCTTTTGTTCTCTCTTTATATATTTTTGCATTCTCGTAGGCAGATTGCCTAAGTTCTTCTAATTTATGAATGTCTAGGGTACGCTTTTCTCCAGCGGCTAGGTAATCTAAATTCAAAGTTTTAATGGCCCAATAGGCCTTATGCTCTAATTCGAATGGTAAGTGACATGATTTTCCATAAACTAGTTGATAAGGGGTAGTTCTTATAGGGGTTTTGAAAGCGGTTCTATAGGCCCATAATGCTTCTTGAAGCTTCTGAGACCAGTCTCTCCTAGAAATAGAAACAGTTTTCTCTAGGATTTGTTTTATCTCCCTATTAGATACTTCTACTTGGCCACTAGTTTGTGGGTGGTACGGTGTTGCTACTGTATGCCTAACTCCATATTTTCTTAAAAGTTTGTCAAATATTCTCGATATAAAGTGTGATCCTCCATCGCTTATGACTAAACGTGGTGTTCCGAATCTAGGGAATATATAGTTTTTAAATAGTTTGATTACTACCCTAGTGTCATTTGTGGGTGCAGCTATAGCTTCAATCCACTTAGACACATAGTCTACAGCTACTAAGGTATACCTGTTTCCTAAGGATGGTGGAAAAGGTCCCATGAAATCTATACCCCATACATCAAAGAGTTCTACTTCCTGAATGTTTCTTAGAGGCATTTCATCACGCCTTGAAATGTTTCCAGTGCATTGGCATCTATCACACTTGACAATGCAAGCATAGACATCACGCCACATGGTAGGCCAGAATAGGCCAGCTTGATGAATCTTGGCATATGTCTTAGATGTGCTCGCATGTCCACCATAAGGTGCAGAATGACAATGCTCGATAATATTATTTACCTCTTCTTCTGGAACGCAACGGCGAAAAATGCCATCTTTACCCCTTTTGTAAAGGAGCGGTTCGTCCCGATAGAAGTTTCTCACATCGTGGAAGAATTTCTTCTTGCGGTGGTAATCAAGATCAGGGGGTACTATATCAGCAGCTAGGTAATTAACGAAATCTGCATACCAGGGTACGTTACTTATTGCTAAGGAATTTTGAGGGTGCTCATAAGGATCTAGGTTATTATCTTCAATGGTTTCTACTCCAGCTATCAGTCTATCATAGGCAAAATCATCATTTATAGGTATTAGTTCTGGTTTTAGATGTTCTAGCCTAGAAAGGTGATCGGCCACTACATTTTCAGTGCCTTTTTTAATCTCTTATGTCTAAATCAAACTCTTGTAGTAATAGAATCCATCGGAGTAACCTGGGCTTGGCATCTTTTTTACTTAATAGGTAATGAATGACAGCATGATCGGTGTAAACAATAATTTTTGCTCCTACTAGATAAGATCTAAATTTGTCTATAGCGAAAACTACAACGAGTAATTCTTTTTCAGTTGTTGTATATTTAAGTTGGGCAACATCTAGGGTTCTACTGGCATAATAAATGGCATGTAATTTTTTATCTTTCCTTTGTCCTAGAACGGCTCCAACTGCATAATCACTAGCATCGCACATTATCTCGAAAGGTTCCGACCAATCAGGTGGTTTCATAATGGGTGCAGATACTAACGCTTGTTTTAAAAGATTAAATGGGTCATTACATTTTTCATCGAAAATGAATTCAGCGTCTTTTAATAAAAGTCCGGTTAAAGGTTTAGTTATTTTGGAGAAGTCTTTAATGAAATGCCGGTAGAATCCAGCGTGTCCAAGAAAACTTCGGACTTCTCTGATAGTTTTTGGGGGTTTTAGGTTTTCTATAACTTCTATTTTAGCTTTATCTACCTCTATACCTTTTTCGGAAACTATATGTCCTAAAACTATTCCTTCGGTTACCATGAAATGACATTTTTCCCAGTTTAGCACGAGGTTCACCTCCACGCATCTCTCTAGGATTTTCTCAAGGTTAGCAAGACAATTGTGGAAATCAAATCTGCAAACCGAGAAATCATCCATAAACACTTCCATGATACCATCTAGGTAATCTGCGAAGATTGACATCATGGAGCGTTGGAAAGTAGCTGGGGCATTACAGAGGTCGAACGACATTCGTCTGTAGGCAAAAGTTCCATAAGGGCATGTAAAGGTAGTTTTTTCTTGATCTTTGAGGTGGATATGTATTTGGAAGAATCCAGAGTATCCATCTAGATAGCAGAAGTAAGAGTGTCTGGCTAGACGCTCCAACATCTGGTCAATAAATGGTAAAGGGAAATGATCCTTCCTAGTTACTTTATTTAATTTTCTATAATCTATACACATCCGCCATCCTCCTTCTAAATGTTTTGCTACATGCTCTCCTTTATCGTTTTGCACGATTGTGATGCCTCCCTTTTTAGGGACTACATGCATAGGGCTCACCCACTTACTATCCGAGATCTGGTAGATGATACCTGCCTCAAGTAACTTAAGAACATCCTTTTTAACAACATCGCTCATTATAGGGTTTATTCTTCTCTGATGTTCCCTAGAGGGTTTTGAATCTTCTTTGAGCGAAATCCGATGCATGCATACGGATGGACTTATACCTTTCAGGTCAGAGATATTATATCCTAAGGCTGAGGGATATCTTCGTAAAACGTCTAAAAGTTGGTTCGTTTCCTTTTGGCTCAAGATAGCTCTAACTATAATTGGACGGTTCATCTTTTCATCAAGGAACTCATATCTCAGGTTCTTAGGCAGTTCCTTAAGTTCTAAGGTGGGTTTCTTAGGGCATGGCAAAGGATCTGGGGTAAGGGATAAACATTCGTAAAGGTTATCATCGATGTAGGGTTTCTTAAAGTTATCATCTTCCCTTATGAGAGTTGATGGTAACTTAATTGTTTTTATAATTTCTTTTTGTTATAATTCTCTAACACATTCATCAATGATATCTAAGGCATAACACGAGTCTCCCATCACAGGTGCCATAAGAAATTTCGAAAGTATAAATTCTATTTTCTCGTCACCTACCTCAAATGTCAACTTTCCTTTCTTGACATCTATTATGGCTCCTGCAGTCGATAAGAATGGTCTACCTAGAAGGATTGGTATATCATTGTCCTCTTTGATGTCCATGACAACAAAATCAGTAGGTATAAATAACTGACCTATCCTAACAGGAACATCTTCTAAAATGCCTATCGGATATTTAACAGATCTATCGGCTAACTGAAGTGACATCTTAGTGGGTTGTAATTCTCCTAAGTTTAACCTCTCACAAACCGCTAAAGGCATTAGGCTCACACTAGCTCCTAAGTCTAAAAAAGCATTTTCGATGACATGATTACCCAAAAGGTAAGGAATGGAGAAATTTCCAGGGTCTTTATCTTTCTTAGCTAATTTGTCCTCGGAAATAACATTACATTCCAAAGGCTTCGGATCGTCAAGTCTACGTTTGTTGGTAAGGATGTCTTTGAGAAACTTTGCATAAGAAGGTATTTGGGTGATGGCTTCTGTGAAAGGGATTTCTACATGAAGTTTTTCTATAACTTTAATAAATTTTTGATATTGTTTATTGATCTGGGTTTGTTTTAGTCTTTGTGGATATGGTATAGGTGGTTTATATGGCGGGGGTGGTACGTAAGTTTTATCTTTAGGTTCTTCTCCTTTCTCTCGACCTTCCTGGTTTTCAGATTCCTCTGGTCCCTTTACTTCGTCCGGGGGTTTGGTACATTCCTTTGAAGTTTTGGGTTCACTCAATCTAGGGTTTGGTGGCTCATCATAAGCGTTCCCACTTTGTAGGGTAATGGCATTCACTTGTCCTCTCGGATTTTGTTGAGGTTGTCCAGGGAATTGTCCTCCAGGTGTAGTCTGAGGGGCTTGGTTTAAAGCTACCTGAGAGATCTGGGTTTCAAGCATCTTGGTATGAGTAACTATTTGGTCAACCTTGGTTCCTAACTGAGTAATCAATTCGTTAACATGAATGTTTTGGTTCATGAACTCCTTGTTTTGTTGGGTTTGAGCGGTGATAAAATTTTCCATAATTTTCTCAGGGCTCGACTTTGGTGGTACATGTTGCATAGGTTGATTTGATCTTGGGGCTTGATAACTAGGTCTCGGAGGTGTATTATTTTGAATAGGGTTATTATTTTTATAGGAGAAGTTCGGGTGATTCCTCCATCCAGGGTTATAGGTATTCGAATATGGGTTCCCTTGGATGTAGTTTACTTGCTCAGAGTGGGTTTCGTTTAATAGACTGCATTCTGCAGATTGGTGTCCTTTGGTTCCACATATCTCACAATCTGACGAAACTGCGGCTACAGTATTCGGGTTTATGCACATATGCTCGACTTTGAGGGCTAATGTGTCCATTTTAGCTTGCATCATGTCTATAGAGCTTAGTTCATGCGCTCCTCCTTGGGCTTCCTTCTTCTCAACTGTCGCTCGTTCGACTCCCCATGATTGATGGTTTTGAGCCATATCTTTGATGAGGGAACTAGCTTCAGGATAAGGTTTGTTCATCAGAGCACCGCCTGCGGCAGCGTCGATGGTCATCTTTGTGTTGTAATGAAGTCCATTATAGAAGGTTTGAATGATTAACCAATTTTCTAAGCCATGATGTGGGCATGCTCGTAACAACTCTTTATATCTCTCCCAAGCTTCGAACAACGATTCTCCTTGGTTTTGGGTAAATCTAGTTATATGGTTTTGAAGAACGGCGGTCTTACTCGGGGGAAAATATCTAGCAAGAAAAACTCTTCTAAGGTTATCCCAAGTCGTAATGGAATTGGGTGGAAGGGAATCTAACCATGATAGGACTTTATCTCTGAGGGAAAAAGGAAATAATCTTAAACATATTGCCTCGGAAGAAGCTCCATTGGTTTTAAAAGTATCTGCTAATTGAAGAAATATTTTTAAATGTTGGTTTGGGTTCTCAGTAGCGAGACCCGCGAATTATCTCTGTTGCACTAGTTGTAACAGAGATGGTTTAAGTTCAAAATTATTAGCTAGGATGGTTGGGTTTACTATACTAGAACTAGGTTCTTCATTAAATGGTTGAGCGAAGTCCTTAAGAGGTCTTTGGTTTTGATCTTCGGCCATAGCTCTCTTAATTCTATGAAAGAATAAACGTACGCGAGCATAACGTTCAGGTTCCGCCAGAGGGTATACTAAGCTTAAACTTCCGGTGCTGCGAGTTCTTTGCATTGACCGGCGGGGAATAGCCTAAGTCTAAACGATATAACAACAGGAAAATGAAATTTGACGAAATTGGTCCCCGGCAACGGCGCCAAAAACTTGATGCGTGCTTTTCGCAAGTATACGAACGCGTCAGAGTAATATACAAGATTATCGAATCCACAGAGACCAAGTGTCAATCTATCTTTATCTGTCGTTATGGTGTTTATCAAAGGCAATCAAAATAGGTGTTTTGTTTTTAGAGTGTGCAATGAAAAGTAAAGTATTGAAATAAATTTAATTAATAAAGACAGGGTCGAATGTAATTCACGTAATCAATGGATAATCCAAGTACTTGCTAATAGAGCTACTTATGGGCAATGTTTCCTACTTTGAAAAGAACTAATTTTACAGGAACTGTCGCATTCGCGTATTCAGAACCGAGTTGTACTCCCTAATCAAACCCTCTTATTGTCACTTATAAAAAGGCGTGCATTGTGTTAGAGTAGTAAACCTATTTTTAAGAAATATAGTATCTTGACTAAGTTGAAAAGTATTATAACTTGGACCAGACTCTAGACTTATAAACGCGTCTGAAAATAGTTTTAAAATCTCTTTTCTTGTTTATGTTAAAAACTCCTAATGAACTAGACAAAGCGCTTTCGCTGTTTTTGAAATAGTTAAAAACAATTAAGCTTAAAAAGACGTTGGACGACTTTCGATCTTACCCAACGGAATTGAAGTGCGGGAAAACTTAAGTTGAAAGTTAAAATAGCCCTTAAGTTTTCTACGAACTATTGCACGGATTACTGGTTCAATTAAGATCCTTACATTCTAACCTTATAAATTTAGCTAGACATGGTAAAGTAAAAGTGCATTAAAATAAATAAAAGTAGTGCGAGTGCGGAAAGTAAATAAAAGTTGTGCGAGTGCGAGAAATAAATAAAGTAAAAGCAAGTGCGAGAAATAAATAAAGTAAAGGCGAGTGGGGGAAATAAATAAAGTAAAGCGAGTGCGGGAAAATAAATAAAAGTAAAAGCGAGTACGGGAAAATAAATAAAGTAAAGCGAGTGCGGGAAATAAATAAAATAAAGCGAGTGCGGGAAATAAATAAAAGTAAAGCGAGTGCGGGAAATAAATAAGATAAAGACAAGTAATAAAAATCTGCTCCAATCGGAGGGTTGAATAAATTGCAATGCGGAAATGAAAATGGCGGAAGGATTAACTTCCTTCCAAAGTGCTCCAAACTCGATTACAGACTCTATCATAGACTTGATTACACAATTGTGGTAACACTCCAATGTGAAGCGATTACCACTTTATAAAACTGAATATATGCCTAAGTGAAACAAAGTTGCTCTGTGTTTGCCTCTGCTCGAAGTTTGGATGATTGTAAAAGTGAATTCGAGTTTCTATTTATAAGCAAGTAAAGAGATGGAAATGACTTGGATGCCCTTCAACTTGAAAATGGAGGGAAACTGTTTTCCTCTTGTGGCGCCCGCCACAAGGCCATGGCGCCCGCCACAAGGCCAAAGTGAGGCGCCTTAGTGGATGTAGTGGAGAACGTGGGAGTTGAGATAAGTTGAGCTTGGACACGTCATGGCTTGGCCTGTGGCACCCGCCATTGGGTAGGCCATAAGCATAAAATGCTGAATTTTAGGGTTTTTTGCTCTTTTTCACTCCTTTTCTCGATCGGGACTCCGATTAAAGTAAAAACCTGAAACCAAAGGAAAACATACCAATAAAACAACAAAATGATAATAAAACGACTAGAATGCATGTGAAATTGGAGTCGAAAATACGGTAAATTTTAGTGTTATCACCATCTACCAGTATCTTGTTTACACCAACATTCTCAACCTTTCCTTTTATGAACAAAGGCTTTAAATGTGCCTTCATGGAATCATCTAGCCTTTCGAAGAAAGCATTCTTCTCTTCGACGCAACCATTGTTCATGACGTAGTAGTAAACGGGCCTATGTACCATTGTTTCCACTTCCATCTCATCTTCCTCGTCTTCGACCTCCATGATTCTATCATAATCTCTAGGGAGGACAAAAACTACATTACAGATCACATTAAAGGATGCTTCTTAGTCAGATTCGAAGTTATCAGTTATTTCGTCGTCTTCTTGCACCTTCTCTTTCGACACGACAGGTTCGACCATGCTGCCAGGATTGATCTGGTGGGAAGTCTCCTTTTTGTCTACTATCTGAGCATTGTTACTAGATTCTGCTTTATCTCTGCTGTCAGTATCTTTTCCATTCACGCTTTTTTCTGCAGCTTCTTTTTCTGCCCTATTTTGCCTCTAGAATCTTCTCCATTGGGATCTTGACATAGGGTTTTTCCCTTTGTAGTTTTCTAAAGGGTATGGTCTTGGCTTGTGCTTCTCCACCTCCTTCTTGCCTCCCATCGAAATGCCTCTCTGAACTTGAAAATTTCTCCATTTTTTCTGTCCTTTTGCATCTCTAATGGGTTGAACCCATTTGTCATCCGTTGCTTTGTTGGATGGTTTGTAAGTGTTATGGTGTCTTTCTCCATGCCTCCATTGGTGATGCTCAGATTTTCTTGGGTCATACCCTGTTGTCCCCCAATTTCCCTTTTTCCTGGCTTTATCCACTGCTTCCAGATTGATTGCTGCCTTCCTGTCGAAGATTGCACTGCAACGTGGGCATAACATCACTTCAGTCCCCATCTTTTGGCATCTCTTGATGAATTCCACTAGATCTTCCTCTTCTTTAGGATATGCCATCCTTTGGTGCTCCTCTCGATGGCGATCTTCATCCACTTCTGCCATGTTTTTCTGAGATACTTCCACTATATTTACCCCAACATTTCGTCCGCCAGCAACGCTTAATTTGTTCATTTTTTTAATAAGTCTCTCTTCTTCGACTTCAACACTTCTTTGTATCTGGTCGAACTCCTTTTCTGGGCAGGAACACCATGATATGTTCCTGGGACCATGTTTGCAGCAACACTTGTTCGAATTTCTTCTGGGGTCTTCCATTATCCTACGTAGGATTCCACTGGTCACAGGTTTCATAGGGCCATCCACAGCTTTTGCTTTGATTCTTGTGACCTCTTTAGTGAAAGGTCCCATAGTGTTGACGCAATTTTCGACATCAACTATCCTCATTTGGTCAGGATCAAGGCCTTCAGTGGCCTTGTTTTCAATAGTGAGGTCTTCTGTAACCTTCTTTTTGATGATAGGGAGATTGTCAGTTGTCTCAGTTGTTTTTTCATTGTTTCCCAAAGGCAAATCCCCCCACCCAGTTGGCTGGATTGCGTTGATGTTGATATGAGAACTTGCAGGCGCAGTGTATTTCGCGAGATAATCGTACTTCCCACTTAGCTGTCCTAAGCAATCCCAATTTGCTCCTTGTCCGTCTGCAACATTTTCAGCAATATTGCCATTTTCTTTTTTATCGAAATCCTCCGTAGTTTCCATCTTTTTCTGGTCGTCAAAGTCTTCAGTATTTTCAACTTTGTCGAAACCTTCAGCAGTTTCCCTCTTTTTCTGGTCGTCAAAGTCTTCAGTAACTTCGACTTTGTCGAAACCTTCAACAGTTTCCCTCTTTTTCTGGTCGTCAAAGTCTTCAGTAACTTCGACCTTGTTCTGGTTTGGAAGATCATCAGCAATCTCTACCATGTTGATATTAGTGTCGAAGCCTTCAACAACTTCCACCATTTCAAAACTGCCGTCAGAAGCAACTTCAACCTCCACCATATTCACAATGGATGGTTCAGCATAATGGGCTTCGACTGACTGCATGGATTCGAATCAATCCGCATCTGTTGTTTCGGCTTATCACCAAACTTCAGCCTTCCGTCACGGATAGCATTTTGAACGAGATCCCTGAAAAGGAAACAACAAGACGTTTTATGGCCTAGAAAGTTATGGTATTTACAAAAACCTCTCCTTTTTTGTTGTTCCACAGGTGGTTCTTTAACGCCTGGTGGTTTTATTAATTGACCGTCTTTAACCAATAAGTCGAAAATCTCATCACATTTGGTGATGTCGAACGTATAAGTCCTTTTAGGAAACTTATCATTAGTTTCGACTGGATTTCCGTTCGACGGAGTTAGTACTTTACACGAATGAGGCGGGCCTTGCTTCAGTTCTGCTAAGTTAATTTCTTGTTCGTCGACGTTATTTGGTTCGTTTTCGTCGTATTCATCGTCTTGACATACCCCAACATCAGCCACCCTTTCTTTCTTATTTTTATTTGCTCTAAATTTTTCGTCCCTCAACCTTTCGACTTGTCTCACCCTATCTGCTAATTGCGCCATATCTCTTAAATACTGAGTGTCTAGTTTCTTTCTTATGGAATAATCTAGACCCCCTGCAGCCATTTCGACTAACTCATGTTCTGGCACCCGGGTGAAACACCTAGCCTTTAGCAACCTGAACCTATTTAAATAGTCATCTATTGGTTCTGAGTATTTTCTCTTAACGCTGGCTAATTCCTTCAGACTTATTTTGGTTTGCCCCATGTAGAATTGCTCATGGAATAACCTCTCTAATTGAGCCCATGTATGTACTGAGTTTGTAGGCAAGGATGTAAACCAAGTAAACACGTTTTTTGTCAAGGAACTAGGAAAGTATTTTATTTTCAAATTTTCATTATGGGTTATCTCTCCTGCTTCGATCAGATAACGTGCTACATGTTCTATGGTGGATTCACTAGTATCCCCTGAGAATTTTGTGAACTTGGGAACTTTCCATCTTGGTGGCAATTCTTCTTGCAGAATATATTCCGACAGTGGGGAAGCGTAACTGGGTCTTTGTAATTCCATGTTCACCCCATTTTGTGCCATTATCGTTTCGACCATGGCCGCTAAATTGTTTTCGGCGGGCAAGTTATTATACCGGATTCGCTATTGCAACACAACATCAGCATCTTGGCCTCTCTGGATTACTATCCTTCTAGGCTCTTGTGGAACAGGGATTTTGACACGAGGCTGTTCGACTACATCCTCTTGGTTTGTGACGTTTTCCTGGGGATTATCTAACGGTATTTGATTTATTGTAGGTTCTTCTTGGACCTCCACCACTGGGTTCTGAACCACTTGTTCTCTGTGTCGAGTTTGAGGGACCCCAAAAAAGTCAACAATGCGCGTCATTTGCGCTGCCAACAATTGATTCGTTTGGGTGGTGCTTTGTATTAGAGGATTAAACACCGCCCCCATTTGTTGTGTCAACATTTGGACCATATCATGATTACTCTCGTCCATTTGTTGTCTAATTACTTGCGCAGAATTATTTGTTATTGCTGACATGTAAAGTGGTTGTTGGTTTAGTCTATTCATGTTTCCGCCATATCCTGACCCTCGTAATAGTGAAGACATATTGGCCATAGAATCAGAATACAATACTGGCGAATTGTGTAAATTGGCCATTACCGAAGTTGGCATTCCAAAGGGTTGTTCCCTACCAGGCAGAGGCATGGTGAAATTTGTTACGAAAGGCCTAGAAGTATTCCCTATGGGAGGAGGTGTCCCAACAGGCATTTGTTGCGCCCTAATGGACGAACTAGGCGCATTTTGCGATATTGAAACCGCTGGTGTTGACCCTGTTGACGAAGGCACAACCTCTGACATGGGGATTGATCCCACATTTCCTCCTATCGAAGGGATAGGGTTGGATACTGGGATTGCTTCATCCGGATTAGGATTGTTTGGATTATTTGGTTGATTCGCCATTTTCCTTACTCTCGTTTGTTTAGGTCTTTCTACGTCGGGTACGGCCAATCTACCGCTTCTTAGTCTCATACCACAAAGAAGAAACCTTGAGTAAAGATTATTTAAATTTTAGATATTTTTTTGCACAAGTCCCACTGGGCGTGCCAATTTTTTCGCTGTTGATTTTGGCGAACAACCTCTGGTTTTCCAAAACATGTCGAATTGGGTTACTTGCAGGATCAACCATACAAATCCTAGGACATGTTAAAATTTAAATAACTTTGTAACTCTTTAGAACAACCTTTGTATCCTTTATTTGGTTTACTAAGTTTTTCATGTCGAAAGATATTGACTAAAAGTGCTTAAGTAAAAGTAAACTTAACAAGACTAAGATAAATGGCGAAAAGTAAATGGCGAAGAGTAAATTGCCTAAAGTAAATGCAAAGGATAAATGACTGGTAAATGTAAAGGAAAATTGGCGAAGAACTTTGAAATTTTGAAGATAAAACTTTAAAGAAATGGTGTTTGTTCACACGTACATTTTCCAGATAAGACTCTTTTCTCTCACACGGGTACTTTGAGTATTTTTGCAGGAATTCTGTACAAGTTTTCACACACTACATTCTGATAACAACTATCCTATTTATATACAAACAAAATAACTGTTACTAACGACTAAATCCTAAAACTATGACACTTGGCTCTCTGCATAACTTCCTTTCGCCAAGTGCTTCCACGCGTCTTTTGCCAAACATGATAATCATTTTGAATTTGAATTTCCACTTCACGTCGAAATGACACGTCTCTTCAGACTTGCCGAATTTGTTGAAATACCATAACATAATCCATGCTTATCAAAGACTTCTTTCATCTGCAAACATCTTCTCTAGTCGAAATGTCGAACCACTAATTTGTCGAAGTGTCAAAAATACTTATCAACTAAATTGTTAATTTCATGGCGTCATTTGTTGAAAGAACTATTCTGCATACTAATCTCATGGCGTCAAAAACGCATGTATACAGTATCATGAAGGATCTATTGATCAATCATTAATAGGTTTGAAACATTGAAGGTTTTATCAATTCTAAACAACCATGGTCATGATTTAATAGATCTCATCAACCAAACAAGTCAACAATAAATATTAAATGATAACAAGAAAAAAAGTAAAGGAAATGGTTTTATCTATGTATCAAATGACCCAAGCATGGTTGAAATAGAGGCAACCTATAAATGCCTCAAAGTATCATGAAGGATCTATTGATCAATCATTAATAGGTTTGAAACATTGAAGGTTCAACTCTATACAACCATAACCATGATTTAATAGATCTCATCAACCAATAAATATAAATGATAACAAGAAACAAAGTTAGATTGAAAATGGTGGATAAAAAGTAGTAAGAGCAAAAAATCCCCAAAAGGGTGTAAACCCAACAAAAACACTTGTCTGAAAGTTGACTCAAATCTCTCTCAAAACATAACCCAAGGGTAAAAACTCATTTCCAAACACAAAACAAAACCAAAAAATGTTAAGGAGTTTGAGTCTAAAATATTACCAAGATTGTGGTGTCAAAACTAGGTTGTTGTTGTGTTTGAGTTTGAGAATGAAGCAAAAAGCTTGGAAGAGGGTGGTTATGGTTGTTGTGGTAGAAAAATGGAAGGGAAGAAAGTTGTATGTTTATGTGGTGGTGGTGAATGAATATGTAAGTGAAGGTCACTGGTTTGCTACTGTTTTTGTTATGTAGAGATTGTGTATTTTTTACATGGTGGTTGGGTGGTTCAAATAAGAAAATAGGGTTTGGGTGAGTTAGGGTTTAGGTTGAAAAGAGGGAGCTTGAATGTGATTTAGACAGTGGTTTTATGGCTTTCAAGATTGAAAAATGAGTGGGGATAGTGCTCTATATATAGGGGAAGCAAAGGGGTTGAAGTGGGTGGACCAAAGGGTCCTCTATGTAAAAAACAAAGATATTTCTACTGTTTGCGCAGGTGTAATCGGTTACCCTGATTAGGGTAATCGGTTACACAGTCCCAAAATGGCCAAAAAATCAGTTTTTGGTCTGGCTAATCGGTTACCCTGATTAGGGTAACCGGTTACCCAATTTTTGTAATATTTTTTTTAGAAATAATGAATGTATGCATGTGCAGTAGGGTCATGGATCAGATGAAAATTGTATCGGGGTAGGGTGAATTTTGGGGTATGACAGCTGCCCCTATTTAATCTTCTCGAACCTGAATGTTTAGATAGCAACAGCTTCCACACATCCAAGGTAAGAGAGGATTAAATAAATAAAAATATCCAAAAATTCACCCTACTGGGAATGAAATGAATGTGATATGAAGTGATGGGTATTTATGAAGGTTGTTCATGGGATGGAAAATAAATTTTACATGAAATCATCTGTTGAGGATAGTTTATGGTATTATGTGGGGAGGACATAGGTCAGCTGTATGATGGTTATGTCATGATGTGCATGATATGCAATGTATGTTATGGTGTGTAACATAAGTATCTCTTCAACTAGAAAACAAAGAGAAAAGCTTCATGACAAAAGGTCAAGAAGAAAGATGAGAGGGAATATGACTTTGTTGGGGATAAGTTTCTTATGTAAAAGGTAGTGAAAATCCCTAACAACGACTGAGAAGATTTTCGTTCAGTAACGCTTCCTAGCAACAACTGGAATACCTGAATTCTAAAGGTGTAGATCCCTAGCAACGACTGGGGAGGTTTTAGTTCAGTGACGCTTCCTAGCAACTGCTGGAATACCCGAAATCTAAAGATGTAGATCCCTAGCAACGACTAGGGAGGTTTTAGTTCAGTGACGCTTCCTAGCAATGGCTGGAATACCTGAAATCTAAATATGTATATCCCTAGCAACGACTAGGGAGGTTTTAGTTCAGTGACGCTTCCTAGCAACTGCTGGAATACCTGAAATCTAAAGATGCAGATCCCTAGCAACGGTTGGGGAAATTTTAGTTCAGTGTCCTAACAATGGCTGGAATACCTGAAATCTAAAGATATAAATCCCTAACAACGGTTGGGGAGATTTGAATTTTGAAAGTGTAAATCCCTAGCAATGGCTGGGAAGGTTTGAATTTGAAAAGTGTCAATCCCCAGCAACGGTTGGGAAGGTTTGAGTTTGAAAAGTGTCAATCCCTAGCAACGGTTGGGAAGGTTTGATTTTTGAAAGTGTGCAAAAGGCACAAGAGTACTTGCAAAAGGCAGGTGAACAGATATGGTGGTTATCATACACAAGGTAGAGGAAAATTTATGGTAGGCACGAAAAACTCATTATATCCCTCAGGCACAACGGCGGGATGAAATTTTCGAAATACGACTACCACTTGGGACTTGCGAAACCTACATCAGGTGTCTTAAGACAAACGATAAGAGGATAGGTCAATCGTCTAATCTCTCATATTTTCTTAACATGAAAAGTTGATAAAGGTAAACTCTCTCGTGCAAAAGGCAACAAGGAGGCTTGCAAAAAAATAAAAATAGGGTTTTCCCTTGCAAAAAGCAGAGGGGTCTCGCAAAAGGCAAAGTACTGAAAAAGGGCCAACAATATTTGCAAAAGGCAAACAAAAAGAGATATTTTGGGGAAACCTGTTGGGGTTGTTCACGGGGATCCTCGCACTTTCGAGAAAGGCTTGAATCCAACTTACGCTAAACATACCTGCCCCAATATGAAGAGTATCTTATGATGCAATGTTATGTATGTAAAATATCGATGTACGCAGAATGCCGAAGTATGCTCGGGCTGCTGAGGTATGCAAATGCATGGTCTATAGATTGTGCCAAGTATAGTTGGGCTTTAATGGAACTTTCCGTTTCGGAGGGAAAAATTATGCATGAAGTGATGCATGCAATGCATGTGGGACTGCAACTGGGTATTTGGATTTTTGTAGGGATTTACTTTTTTTGTGTTCAATGAGAGATTGTTGGCGAATATCATCATCAAAGGGTTGATGAAAAATGGTTTGGAACATCGTCATCACAGGGTTGGTGGAAAAGGGTATCCTCATCAAAGGATTGATGGAAAAGGGTGTCATCATCAAAGGGTTGATGGAAAAGGGTGTCATCATCAAAGGGTTAATGGAAAAGGGTGTCGTCATCAAAGGGTTGAGGGAAAGGTAATTTGTCTTCGTCAAAGGGTTGACGGAAAGAAACTGTTGTAAAATTTCGTCATAAAAGGGCTGATGGAAAAAAGTTTGTCATCGTCAAAGCGTTGACGGAAAGGTAATTTTTCTTCGTCAAAGGGTTGACGGAAAAAAGTTTGTCATCGTCAAAGGGTTGACGGAAAGGTAATTTGTCTTCGTCAAAGGGTTGACGGAAAAAAGTTTGTCATCGTCAAAGGGTTGACGGAAAGGTAATATGTCTTCGTCAAAGGGTTGACGGAAAGGTAATTTGTCATCGTCAAAGGGTTGACGGGAAAGAATTTGTCTTCGTCAAAGGGTTGACGGGAAGGTAATTTGTCTTCGTCAAAGGGTTGACGGAAAGGTAATTTGTCTTTGTCAAAGGGTTGACGAAAAGGTAATTTGTCTTCGTCAAAGGATTGACGAAAAAGAGTTTGTCATCGTCAAAGGGTTGACGGAAAGGTAATTTGTCTTCGTCCTAGGGTTGACGGAAAGGTAATTTGTCTTCGTCAAAGGGTTGACGGAAAGGTAATTTATCTTCGTTAAAGGGTTGACGGAAAAAAAAGTTTGTCTTCGTCAAAGGGTTGACGGAAAAAAAAGTTTGTCTTCGTCAAAGGGTTGACGGAAAAAAAAGTTTGTCTTCGTCAAAGGGTTGACGGAAAAGGTAATTTTGTCATCGTCAAAGGGTTGACGCAAAGGTAATTTGTCATCGTCAAAGGGTTGACGAAAAAGAATTTGTCATCGTTAAAAGGTTGACGGAAAGGTAATTTGTCTTCGTCAAAAGGTTGACGGAAAAGGTAATTTGTCTTCGTCAAAGGGTTGACGGAAAGGTAATTTTGTCATCGTCAAAGGGTTGACGGAAAAGAATTTGTCTTCGTCAAAGGGTTGATGGAAAAGGTAATTTGTCTTCGTCAAAGGGTTGACGGGAAAGGTAATTTGTCTTCGTCAAAGGGTTGACGGAAAGAAACTGTTGTAAAATGTCGTCATCAGAGGGCTGATGGAAAAAGGTTTGTCATCGTCAAAGGGTTGACGGAAAGGTAATTTGGCAGGTCATGTCCTCATCAAAGGGTTGATGGGAAGGATTTATTATGTTGTATATGCATATGTTGCATGTCAATGAAATTTCTCATTTTTGTGAGAGAGTTTTTTGATATGCAACTTCCTTATTTTGAAAGAAGGTCATCTGTGTTTATTGTATGCATTACATGTGGTAATGCAAGATGAATATTGATTGTCTTTGGATTGATCTCCCTTTTGGGAGGTGAGACTTTCTGGGTACCAATGTTGATTGGAATTGAGTTTATGAAGATGCCAGCGAAGTGGGCTTTTATTTCTAGTGATGGCTAATATGGAGTGGGCTTTCGGTTTTGGAGATGCCAATAGCGATTGGGCTTTATGGTTAATGACAGAGATTTGTTTTGGGAGGTGCCAATAACGATTGGGCTTTATGGTTAATGATAGAGATTTGTTTTGGGAGGCGCCAATAACGATTGGGCTTTATGGTTAATGATAGAGATTTATTTGGACGGGATCAGGCTGGATCTAATGATGGTTAGATTTTTTGGGCTTGCCAAGTAGGCTTTAATTTTGGAAGGTATCAAGCGAGGATTGGCTTCATGTTATGCATGATGCATGATATGTATGAGCGAAGCGAGAGGGTTGGTGCATAGTGATTGATGCAATTGTTTTGGATAGTTCAACAAATGTCCGTGAGGTGGGTCAGGAATGGTTGGAACTGGGAAATATTTTTGCTTGGCTTCAAGGCTCATTGTTGAGAAATTATGGGATGATGTGTTTAGCATGACTTCCCGACATTTTCTTTGAACTGGGCTGACGTAGTGAGCTTGGTCTGGATATTCTGATGCCCCATGCTTGATCTGAATAAGAAAATCCAAAATATAAGGAAATGCTTCAATATGTTAGGTATTTGCACGGACTGCCCCAGTTACAAGTTATGAAGCAAACCATGGGTAGAGTAATCTTGATCTGATATGCCCCAACGTCTTGGGTCTGCCTACCCCTATTCATCCATCTCTTGGAGTGTTTTGACTTTTTCATGCTTTTGAGGTGGTCTTCCCTAGTATGAAACCTTGAAGGGATTTTTCCCCTGACTGGTTGATCTTTGAGGGGATTCCCCTTGCCAACTTCCTTTGGAGAGATTTGCCTAATATCGACGTGATTGTCCCAAACTGACTAGATCTTGAAGTGGCTTTCTCAACGGAGTTATCAGATGCCTTTCCCCCTGGTGAGATCAATCTAAGAGGATGGCCTTTGCTCATCGGAGTCCTTAGGAATTTTTCCTCTTTTGGGTGACCAAAACTTCTCAAGTCATGTTCATTGTGAAAACGCTCTTGATGTAAGTGCTCATTCACAAGTAAAACTATTTATGCTAACGTTATGTTTATGGTAGTTTTTAGAAATCCAAGTATGTCCACTGAAAAGATGACATATAGTGAATGGATCACTAGTTACAAAAGTCATACTGATACTTAGCAAAACAAATAGGAGTTAGTTTCGACACAAGCTCTAATGCAATATGCTTTCAAAATAGACCTTGCTTCAATTAGGTCTTTTGAGGGTTGTAATGTGGGATGGTTCATGGTTTAAGAAACAAAGGATTTATGGCTCAAAAATTTATTTAGCTCGCCCATTCTTCTTGATACCCTTCAGTCCTATGTTCAACTAGCTTGACACAAACGTTTGTCTCTTAGAATGATGGGAGTGGTAGTAAGAGAACCCACAAGGTTTCGGGAGTGACAGTCATTTGCCTTCTTATTTTTGTGTTCGCAGTCACACGACTTTGTTCTTGCTAAGGATTTTTGTTTTTGATTCCTCTTCTGCTTTTTTGTTTTTTGACTTCCCTAATTTTGCCCTGACTGATTTTTTTTGCTTACAGTCCAACGGGACACCCTAATTTTTGCCTAAGCCACTTGCTTTCAAGTTTCGACTTAGCGGGCTTCTTTTCTCTCTTTATTTTTTAAGATTTTTTGTGTGGAACAAATCGTGTGATGTTTGTTGATTTGGTTTGAAAGGATTTGTGAGTGTCTCACTTTTTTTTTGCTGGCGAGGGACAACCATTGGATTTGTGATTTCGACCTCTCGTGAGGGAAATGATGTGGTTGTCCTTTAGACAAGACACTCCCTACTTTGTCTTTTAGGGATCAAACGCATGGTCAAATTAGCTGAAGACTACCCTGCCCCAGATTTAATATGTGAGGTTTTTTTTTGCTTTGAAGAAAACTCCTACTTCTAGGCTCAAAGGGGTTGACTAGGGATTATCATCCTTATTCCTCCAGTGTTTGGGGATTTGAAGCAACGCCTTACATCATCAGCAAGGTGTTTATTCAAAAGCATACATGCAATGAGCTATTGTACCTTATATTCATCATTCTCCTTCTAAGTTTCATTTTTAAACAAAAGTAAGATAAGAGTGAACACGATTGGATTGACTTAAAACATGCATATTCATTTCATTGTTGCAAAAACAAGTTTTTTAAGAGTGAATATTATAATGACAAGCAAGATAGTTACACATGAAAACAAATGAATGATAACATAATTGCTGGCGTGATTAGCCTTGTTTCAACCGTAGACCGGTGTCATCATGCTTGTATGAACTTAGATATGATAGTCCCCAAGGAGGCTCTTAATCAGCTTCTTGTTCCTCATCCACTGGCACTGGTTGTGGCATTGCAGAAGTGCCTTCATGTGGCAGCATGAGGTTGCTCAGTATATCCAGGCCGTTTGCTGTGAACGTGATAGCCTTTGAATCAATCAGTTCATGGACCTTGTATTTGAAAGCCTTACAACTCTTGATCGAGTGTCCGGGTGCTCCTGAGTGGAACTCACACCTAACATTCATGTCGTAGTTCAAGGAAAGGTGTGTTGGGGGAGGTCCTAGTACCCTTAACTTCACCAATGATCTGTTGAGCAAAAGAGGGAGAATTCGACCATACGACATGGGAATCAGGTCAAACTGTTTCTCTGGCCTCTTTGATTTTTCCTGGCCTTTTTGAGCATAAGCGTTTTGCCTCCGGCTTGAGTACCAATTCTGACTTCACATTTGGTTCCTCAGAGCTAGCTGAGGAACGAACACTAGCTGTTGATTAAGAAACCTCGGCAGTTCGGGTTGGGGACGGTATCCCTGAGGCAACTCATGATGTAAGGTGGAGCCGGACATAGGCATAGGTGACACCATTTCCATCCTAGAGGTTGGTGTGGGATTTCCTTCCATTTTCAACAGTGTTTGCAAGATTTCCATAACCAAGCTCATCTGAGTCTTTAGTTGGCTGATCTCTTCCTCCAAAGCAGGTTGACCTTGTTGGAGTTCTTCCACAGTGGCTTGAGACATGCTTCTAGCTCTGAGCATACGTCGGAAAATCAGCTAGTGAGGTAGAAACAGAAGGTGGTATAAGGTTTTGCTTATGAGATGCAAATGATGCATGAATGCGATGTTTATTTATGAATGAATGGGTGAGAAGATTTCCATAGGTTTTTTAGGCATGGGTTCATGGTTTTGGACCATCGTGACTAAGCATGGAGTTAATAATGACTGCTTAGTAAACCAAGGTTCTCTCTTTGTATGATCTAAGGCTTTTGGAAAATTGGGTGTAACACACTACCCCTAGAGTCATGAACTTCCTTGACTGTCAGCCGCTTATGTCAATTTACTTGCCAGGCGACTGCTCCATCAAAGTCATCTACTCTAAGTAAGATCTTCGTATCGACCCTTACGAGGAAGGCACCTCGGTGGCCTATACTACGCGACCATCAGTCTAGGCTAGCCATAGTTTTAAAGGTTCTAAAAGGGGTCTTAGGGTCTTTGACTCTAGTAAAAGAAAAGATGCTTATGCCGAAAGCACGACTGTCATCAATCCCCTAAAGAGAATCTACCACTAAGTGAGGTTCTCGTACGACCCTAACGAGGAAGGCACCTCGTGGACCAATACTACTCCACCTCTCCTATCTCAAGTAAGCTCTCAGACTCGGGTGGAGAGTCTTTCACACAAGGTTTTTTCTTTGCAATCATTATTTCTTCCAAAAATTCTTCGTCACAGTGTCAGGGTTTCGGACCAACAGGTAAACAAAGAAAATACGCACAGGTTAGCAAAGAAAGCAGTATATACAGAAAAAATAGATAATAGATAAAATCTCCACGTACGTAAAAGAGAAACAACCCAAACTAGGCTAGACTTGCTTAGGGAATTTTGGTGTCCCCAGCAGAGTCGCCAGCTATCGCTACCGGGATTGCATGATAATGAAACCGGGACTAAAGAGATGCCAAAGAGGGGAAAAGTCAGAAGAGTCGCCACCGAATTTTATTTAGTTTACCTCTATCGGAGAGGAGAGGGGAGATAGTCGATAAAACCCTCGGAAAAGAGACGCGCACGGGAAGCGCTAAAAGAGAATAAGGAATCGGTCTCGCAACCGAGATTTGGTTCGGATGTCGGTTACGTAAGGGGAAGGTATTAGCACCCCTTACATCGATGGTACTCCATGGAAACCATTTGGGTTGTTTTACATACATGGGATTTATCTATTATTGTTTTATTTTCAAAAGAATGTGTGAAGAGAAGGGGGTGTTTTTGTTATTATAGTGCTCGCTAAGGATTGAGGCCCTTGTGCCTACGTATCACTCATTCGGGGATGAGGAATCAGAGCTTCGTAGTTCGGAGTAGAAAATATTTGTGTGTTGGTTGATTTTACCTTTGGAAAAAGGGTTTTCGGTATGATGCCCTAAGGCACAAAAAACGAGTTTGATGAGTTGCATTGTTTTTACCTTGAATAAGGGTTTTATGAAAGAATGTTTATGATTATATTGTACTAAAGTCTATGGGCGGAGGTGATTATTCTAGACAACAAGCCAAGCATCTTACGTCTAAAATAATCAGAGTAAGGGTAAGAATGCTGCATTCTCACTCATTCTCCATCACTTAAGGCTCGTGGTGCACAATAATAATCGTAATTATTAAGTATTTTTGAATTTGGCTAAGAAAATGCCACTTGACGTTGAATCAAGGGTTTGTTTTATTTAATTATGAAATTTGGCTTATGCAACATGAATGCAAAGTAACCAACAAGAAATTAAAGACTCTCATTGTAAGGTAGCCCAAGAGAAAGCCTTTTGTGTGCAAAAGTGACCTAAGCTAAACAAAGGATAATGGTCTTACAAACATGTCCGCCTAAGGTGGTGCCATGATGCCATTCTTACAACATGCATGTAAGTTACGAATGAAAATCCAAGTGTTTACAGAGTATCACAAAGAGTAAAGGAAGGCCTCCAAGCAAAGGTCCTAAGATAAAATCCTCTAAGTCCAAGTTGATTAAGAGTGAAGTGAATATTTTTGGTCTTATCATTTTATCATGTTTTTTTGTTATTTTTAATGTATGATGACAATAAAATAAATAGCAAGTAAATAAACATGCATGATGAGTTTGTACAATGATGATGATAATGAGTACTTGAATGTAAATGAACAATAAAATAAATTGCAAGGAAGTAAAGTGCAATAATATAAATGTTAGAAGTTAGTAGTTAATGGTTAGTGGTTAGTAGAATAACAATAAGCAAATAGAATAACAAGTTGATGTAAATAAAATGGTTTCATCTAGGTATCAAATGACCCAAACATGGTTGAAATAGAGGCAACCTATCAATGCCTCAAAGTATCAAGAAGGATCTATTGATCAATCATTAATAGGTTTGAAACATTGAAGGTTTTATCAACTCTAAACAACCATGGCCATGATTTAATAGATCTCATCAATCAAACAAGTCAACAATAAATATTAAATGATAACAAGAAAAAAAGTAAAGGAAATGGTTTCATCTATGTATCAAATGACCCAAGCATGGTTGAAATAGAGGCAACCTATCATTGCCTCAAAGTATCATGAAGGATCTATTTATCAATCATTAATAGGTTTGAAACATTGAAGGTTTTATCAACTATATACAACCATAGCCATGATTTAATAGGTCTCATCAACCAATAAATATAAATGATAACAAGAAACAAAGTTTGATTGAAAATGGTGGATAGAAAGTAGTAAGAGCAAAAAATCCCCAAAGGGTGTAAACCCAACAAAAACACTTGTCTCAAAGTCGACTCAAATCTCTCTCAAAACACAACCCAAGGGTAAAAACTCATTTCCAAACACAAAACAAAACCAAAAAATGTCAAGGAGTTTGAGTCCAAAATATTACCAAGATTGTGGTGTCAAAACTAGGTTGTTGTCGTGTTTGAGTTTGAGAATGAAGCAAAAAGCTTGGAAGAGGGTGGTTATGGTTGTTGTGGTAGAAAATGGAAGGGAAGAAAGTTGTATGTTTATGTGGTGGTGGTGAATGAATATGTTGAAGGTCACAGGTTTGCTACTGTTTTTGTTGTGTAGAGATTGTGTATTTTTTACATGGTGGTTGGGTGGTTCAAAGAAGAAAATAGGGTTTGGGTGAGTTAGGGTTTAGGTTGAAAAAAGGGAGCTCGAATGTGATTTGGACAGAGCTTTTGTGGCTTCAAGCTTGAAAAATGAGTGGGGATAGTGCTTTATTTATAGGGGAAGCAAAGGGGTAGAAGTGGGTGGACAAAAGGGTCCTCTATGTAAAAAACAGAGATATTTCTGCTGTCTACGGAGTGTAACACCCCAAAATTTGCCCCCCTCATTCATGCATTCATTTAGCATTTCATCATGTCAATCAGAATTAGATCCAAGAAACTTTATTTAAAAAATAAAAAATAAAAATAAAAATAAAAATAAAAATAAAAAAAAATAAAAAATAAAAATATAATAGAAAAAACTTGGACTTGGACCTCTCTCATTTGAGCCCACAAAGCCATGAAAATCAGGTTATAAAAGAGGGAGATCAGACAGAAAAAGGAAGAGAAGCAAAAATACTCTGAGGTTTTCCTTGAAACAAAACCCTTGACAAAACCTGGGGAACCTGACAAAGAACTCAGAGCAACCCCCATCTCACGCAAACCCTAACATTTCAACCGGTCTCTCCCATCAGGTTTGCCTCATTCCCATAATTTTATGCTCTTAATTTGGATCATCTGAATGTATGAGGTATGATGGATGAATTTCATTATGTTTTTGCCCACAGGTTTAATTATGCATGAATGGGTGAAACCTATGCCTTGAATGTTTAATCACATGATTTCTGAAATGTATGCCACAGGGTTTGAGGTTTCTGAAACCATACTGTTATCCATGAAAAAAATGCTTATCGTGTTTCACTAACTCTTTTGTTGAGTTTTTGTGAGGGCTCACAGACTCTTGCAGAGATGGTTTGCGTGGTTTTCCCACTTTATTTGTGGGATACCCCCTGGAAGTTCATTCTGATTACCTGTACTGACTCACCTTTCTTTGATGGCATTAGCTTGGGAGATCCCTGGGTTTCTTACTCCTTTAATTGTTGTTACTTCGGATCTTTATCCGTGTGGTACTTTTACCTCTTTTCCGCATTTTATCGCTTTCTTAGTTGGAAGACCTCGATAGGAGGCATTTGTTTTCTTTTGTTTATTTACTTCTGAGCCCCTTGTTGGCACATTTACTTTATACATGTTTGTTTTGTATGTGTTCGTATCCCTGCAGGTATCGCGGTTCCTTCATCAAGGACTGCCTTTTTGCCCTTGAGCATCCCAAACCCTAAAACCCAAAGCAACACGTTAACTCCTTCTACTACAGGCGAGTAAGTCTCCAAAGGTCGAGCATCCGGTAGATTGTGTAGTGACGTCGTTCGTCCAAAACCCAATCCATAACCCCGTAGTTAGCCGAACTACGTTTTGCACTGATTCTCAGGCCAGATGAGATACGTAGGCATAAGATGCGATGTCTTAGTGAGCACACATCCCCCCAACCCATAGGTCAGCCGAGCTACGAAGACTCTGATTCTCATATTCAGATGAGATACGTATGCAGTGGATGCGACATCCGCGCGAGTCATTTCCTTTTGACCCCTTTTTTAGTAAATAGTACATTAGATAAACCCACACCCTTTAGACAAGAACTACAAAAGTGGATCCCGTAGAGTACTACGGATGTGTAGGGGTGCTAATACCTTCCCTTCGCATAACCGACTCCCGAACCCAAGATTTGGTTGCGAGACCCCGTCTTGTCCTTTCCTTTTTCAGGTTTATTTCGAGCGTTTCCTTTCCCTCCTTTGGGATGAATAACGCACGGTGGCGACTCTTCTGTCATTTTCTTTCGCCGGTTGTTTTTTCGCGCACTGTATTTTTCAAGTTGCTACACGGAGGTGTAATCGGTTACCCTGATAAGGGTAATCGGTTACACAGTCCCAAAATGGCCAAAAAATCAGTTTTTGGTCCGCGTAATCGGTTACCCTACCTAATTTTTTTTTTAGAAATAATGAATGTATGGATGTGCAGTAGGGTCATGGATCAGATGAAAATTATATCGGGGTAGGGTGAATTATGGGGTATGACAACTGCCAGAAAGCTTTTGATAGTATCAAAGAATATCTGCTTGATCCTTCGATTCTGTCTCCGCCTATTGAACGAAGACCATTGATCATGTATTTAACTGTACTGGAAGAAAGTATAGGTTGTGTTCTGGGTCAGCAAGACGAATATGAGAAGAAAGAATATGAAACTTACTACCTCAGTAAGAAGTTCACCGACTATGAGACTCAATATTCTATGTTGGAAAAGACTTGTTGCACATTGGCTTGGGATGCTAGGCGTCTGCGCCAATATATGTTCAATCATACTACTTGGTTGATATCCAAAATGAATCCAATCAAGTACATTTTTGAGAAGCCTACTTTAACTAGGAGAATTTCCCGTGGGCAGATGTTATTATCCGAGTATGATATTGACTATCGATCTCAAAAAGCGATCAAGGGTAGTGTCTTGGCTGACCATTTGGATCACCAACCGATTGAAGATTACCAGTCAGTGCAGTATGGTTTTCCAGACGAAGAGATTATGTACTTAAAGATGAAAGATTCTGATGAACCATTGCTTGAAGAAGGGCAAGAACTTGGTTCCTGTTGGGGCATGGTATTTGATGGATCTATTAATTCTTATGGTAATGGCATTGGGGCAGCGATTATTACTCCTCAAGGCACTCATTTTCCGTTTATAGCTAGTTTGACTTTCAAGTGTACAAACAAAGTGGCTACGTATGACGCTTGCATTATGGGGCTTGAAGAAGCCATTGATATCAAAATCAAGTATCTTGACGTTTATGGATATTCCACTTAGGTTGTGAGTCAAATCAAAGGTGAATGGGAGACGAATAAACCCAGTTTGATACCATATAAAGACTATGCGAGGAGGATTTCAACTTTCTTTACAAAGGTTGAGTTTCATCATATCCCTCAATATAAAAACCGAATGGTAGATGCTCTTGCAACGTTGGCATCGATGATTGTGGTGAAATTTTGGAATGAAGTTCCTAATTTGACTGTGATGCATCTTGATAGGTCAGCTAATGTATTTACTATTGAAGAAGTCAAAGATGAAAAGCTGTGGTATTTTGATATCAAGTGTTTCCTCGAAAGTCAGAGTTACCCGCCTGGGGCATCTTTGAAAGATAAGAAGACTTTGAGAAGATTAGCTGACAACTTCTACCTGAATGGTGATGTGCTTTACAAGAGAAACTTTGATATGGTTTTGCTCAGATGCGTGGATAGACACGAAGCAGACTTTTTGATGACTGAAGTCCATAAAGGTTCCTATGGTACTAATTCCAATGGACATGTTATGGCTAAGAAGATGTTGAGAGCAGGTTACTATTGGCTGACAATGGAATCTGACTATTGAAAGTTTGTGAAGAAATGCCACAAGTGTGAAATCTATGCAGATAAGATTCATGTTCCTCTGACACTGTTGAATGTCATTTCCTCTCCATGGGCCTTCTCCATGTGGGGAATTGGTATGATTGGTACGATTGATCCCAAAGCGTTAAAGGAACATTGTTTCATTCTAGTGGCTATTGACTATTTCACAAAGTTGGTTGAAGCGACATCACATGCAAATGTGACCAAACAAGTTATTGTGAGGTTTATCAAGAATCAGATTATATGCCACTATGGTGTGCCGAGTAAGATCATTACTGATAATGGATCAAACTTGAACAATAATATGGTGGAAGCTCTTTGCAAAGACTTCAAGATTGCACATCATAATTTTTCTCCCTATTGACCAAAGATGAATGAGGTTGTTGAAGTTGCAAACAAGAACATCAAGAAGATCATTTAGAAGATGGTGGTAACCTACAAAGATTGGCATGAGCTGCTCCCATTTGCTTTGCATGGGTACCATACCTCCATAGATTGGCAAGAGATTCTTCAAGATTATTCAGATGTGTTTGCTTGGTCCTATCAAGACATGCCTGGGCTGGATTCTGAGATTGGGGAGCATAGACTGTCGTTGAAGCTAGAAAGCCCACCGGTACAACAAAAGTTAAGAAGAACTCATCTTGACATGGAAGTGAAGATCAAAGCTAGTTGAAAAGATGATTTTCCTCTGGCACACATTGAAATGTTGGTAGATAATACAACTAAGTTCAAAGTTTTCTCGTTTATAGACAGATTTTCCGGTTATAATCAAATCAAGATGGCACCTGAAGATATGGAGAAGACCACATTAATTACACCATGGGGAACATTCTGTTATAGAGTGATGCCTTTCGGTTTAAAGAATGCTGGTGCAACATACCAGAGAGCTATGACCACTCTTTTTCATGCTATGATGCATAAAGAGATTGAAGTTTATGTTGATGATATGATTGCCAAATCAAGTGATGAAGAAGAACATTTTGAGCATTTGTTAAAGTTTTTTCAGCATTTGAGGAAGTACAAACTCCGTTTGAATCCCAATAAGTGTACTTTTGGTGTTCTTTCTGGTATGTTGTTCGCCTTTATCGTCAGCGAGAAGGATATTGAGGTTGATTCTGCCAAGGTCAAAGCCTTGTGATTGGGCCTTCGGAAAGATCAGTCTTGTGATTGGGCCGAAGACTTTCGGAAAGCTTTTGATAGTATCAAAGAATATCTACTTGAGCCACCGATCCTATCTCCGCCTATTGAAGGAAGACCATTGATCATGTATTTGACTGTACTGGAAGAAAGTATAGGCTGTGTTCTGGGACAACAAGACGAATATGGGAAGAAAGAATATGAAACTTACTACCTCAGGAAGAAGTTCACCAACTATGAGACTAAATATTCTATGTTGGAAAAGACTTGTTGCACATAGGTTTGGGATGCTAAGCGTTTGCGCCAATATATGTTGAATCATACTACTTGGTTGATATCCAAAATGAATCCAATCAAGTACATTTTTGAGAAGCCTACTTTAACTAGGAGAATTGCCCGTTGGCAGATGTTATTATCCGAGTATGATATTGACTATCAATCTCAAAAAGCGATCAAGGGTAGTGTCTTGGCTGACCATTTGGATCACCAACCGATTGAAGATTACCAGTCAGTGCAATATGGTTTTCTTGACGAAGAGATTATGTACTTAAAGATGAAAGATTGTGATTAACCATTGCTTGAAGAAGGGCCAGAACCTGGTTCGTGTTGGGGCATGTTATTTGATGGAGCTATTATTTCTTATGGTAATGGCATTAGGGTTGTGATTATTACTCCTCAAGGCACTCATTTTCCGTTTACAGTTAGATTGACTTTCAAGTGTACAAATAAAATGGCTGAGTATGAAGCTTGCATTATGGGGCTTGGAGAAGCCATTAATCTCAGAATCAAGTATCTTGACGTCTATGGAGATTCAACTTTGGTTATGAGTCAGATCAAAGGTGAATGGAAGATAAATAAACCCGGTTTGATACCATATAGAGACTATGCAAGGAGGATTTCAACTTTCTTTATAAAGGTTGAGTTTCATCATATCCCTCGATATGAAAACCGGATGGCAGATTCTCTTGCAACGTCGGCTTCAATGATTGTGGTGAAATTTTGGAATGAAGTTCCTAAATTGACTGTGATGCGTCTTGATAGGTCAGCTCATGTATTTACTATTGAAGAGGTCAAAGATGAAAAGCTGTGGTATTTTGATATCAAGTGTTTCCTCCAAAGTCAGACTTATCCGCCTGGGGCATCTTTGAAAGATAAGAAGACTTTGAGAAGATTAGCTGACAACTTCTACCTGAATGGTGATGTGCTTTACAAGGGAAACTTTGATATGGTTTTGCTCAGATGCGTGGATAGACACGAAGCAGACTTTTTGATGACTGAAGTCCATGAAGGTTCCTATGGGACTCATTCCAATGGACATGTTATAGCTAAGAAGATGTTGAGAGCAGGTTACTATTGGCTCACAATGGAATCAGACTATTGCAAGTTTGTGAAGAAATGCCACAAGTGTCAAATCTATGTAGATAAGATTCATGTTCCTCTGACACTGTTGAATGTCATTTCCTCTCCATGGTCCTTCTCCATGTGAGGAATTGGTATGATTGGTATGATTGATCCCAAAGCGTCAAGCGAACATTGTTTCATTCTAGTGGCTATTGACTACTTCACAAAGTTTGTTGAAGCGACATCTTATGCAAATGTGACCAAACAAGTTATTGTGAGGTTTATCAAGAATCAAATTATATGCCACTATGGTGTGCTGAGTAAGATCATTACTGATAATGGATCAAACTTGAACAATAATATGGTGGAAGCTCTTTGCAAAGACTTTAAGATTACACATCATAATTCTTCTCGCTATTGACCAAAGATGAACGAGGTTGTTGAGGTTGCAAACAAGAACATCAAGAAGATCATTTAGAAGATGGTGGTAACCTACAAAGGTTGGCATGAGATGCTCCCATTTGCTTTGCATGGGTACCATACATCCATAGATTTGCGTGAGATTCTTCAAGATTATTCTGATGTGTTTGCTTGGTCCTATCAAGACATGCCTGGGCTGAATTCTGAGATTGGGGAGCATAGACTGTCGTTGAAGCTAGAATGCCCACCGGTACAACAGAAGTTGAGAAGAACTCATCTTGACATGGCAGTGAAGATCAAAGCTAGTTGAAAAGATGATTTTCCTCTGCCACACATTGAAATGTTGGTAGATAATACAACTAAATTCAAAGTTTTCTCGTTTATAGACAGATTTTCCGGTTATAATCAAATCAAGATGGCACCTGAAGATATGGAGAAGACCACATTCATTACACCATGGGGAACATTCTGTTATAGAGTGATGCCTTTCGGTTTAAAGAATGCTGGTGCAACATACCAGAGAGCTATGACCACTCTTTTTCATGCTATGATGCATAAAGAGATTGAAGTTTATGTTGATGATATGATTGCCAAATCAAGTGATGAAGAAGAACATTTTGAGCATTTGTTAAAGTTATTCCAGCATTTGAGGAAGTACAAACTCCGTTTGAATCCCAATAAGTGTACTTTTGGTGTTCTTTCTTGTAAGTTGTTGGCCTTTATCGTCATCGAGAAGCGTATTGAGGTTGATCCTGCCAAGGTCAAAGCCTTGTGATTGGGCCTTCGGAAAGATCAGTCTTGTGATTGGGCCGAAGACTGCCAGAAAGGTTTTGATAGTATCAAAGAATATCTGCTTGAGCCTCCGATCCTGTTTCCGCCTATTGAAGGAAGACCATTGATCATGTATTTGACTGTACTGGAAGAAAGTATAGGTTGTGTTCTGGGTCAGCAAGACGAATATGGGAAGAAAGAATATGAAACTTACTACCTCAATAAGAAGTTCACCGACTACGAGACTCAATATTCTATGTTTGAACAGACTTGTTGTCCATTGGTTTGGGATGCTAAGCATCTGCGCCAATATATGTTGAATCATACTACTTGGTTGATATCCAAAATGAATCCAATCAAGTACATTTTTGAGAAGCTTACTTTAACTAGGAGAATTGCCCGTTGGCAGATGTTATTATCCAAGTATGATATTGACTATCAATCTCAAAAAGCGATGAAGGGTAGTGTCTTGGCTGACCATTTGGATCACCAACCGATTGAAGATTACCAGTCAGTGCAATATGGTTTTCCTGACGAAGAGATTATGTACTTAAAGATGAAAGATTGTGATGAACCATTGCTTGAAGAAGGGCCAGAACCTGGTTCCTGTTGGGGCATGGTATTTGATGGAGCTATTAATTCTTATGGTAATGGCATTAGGGTTGTGATTATTACTCCTCAAGGAACTCATTTTCCGTTTACAACTAGATTGAATTTCAAGTGTACAAACAAATTGGATGAGTATGAAGCTTGCATTATCGGGATTGGAGAAGCCATTGATCTCAGAATCAAGTATCTTGACGTCTATGGAGATTCAACTTTGGTTATGAGTCAGATCAAAGGTGAATGGGAGACGAATAAACCCGGTTTGATACCAGATAGAGACTATGCAAGGAGGATTTAAACTTTCTTTACAAAGGTTGAGTTTCATCATATCCCTCGATATGAAAACCGGATGGCAGATGCTCTTGCAACGTTGACTTCAATGATTATGGTGAAATTTTGGAATGAAGTTCCTAATTTGACTCTGATGCGACTTGATAGGTCAACTCATGTATTTACTATTGAAGAGGTCAGAGATGAAAAGCTATGGTATTTTGATATCAAGTGTTTCCTCCAAAGTCAGACTTACCCGCCTGGGGCATCTTTGAAAGATAAGAAGACTTGGAGAAGATTAGCTGACAACTTCTACCTGAATGGTGATGTGCTTTACAAGAGAAACTTTGATATGGTTTTGCTCAGATGCGTGGATAGACACGAAGCAGATTTTTTGATGACTAAAGCCCATGAAGGTTCCTATGGTACTCATTCCAATGGACATGTTATGGCTAAGAAGATGTTGAGAGCAGGTTACTATTGGCTGACAATGGAATCTGACTATTGCAAGTTTGTGAAGAAATGCCACAAGTGTCAAATCTATGCAGATAAGATTCATGTTCCTCTGACACTATTGAATGTCATTTACTCTCCATGGGCCTTCTCCATGTGGGGAATTGGTATGATTGATCCCAAAGCGTCAAACGAACATTGTTTCATTCTAGTGGCTATTGACTACTTCACAAAGTTGGTTGAAGTGACATCATATGAAAATGTGACCAAACAAGTTGTTGTGAGGTTTATCAAGAATCAGATTATATGCCACTATGGTGTGCCGAGTAAGATCATTACTGATAATGGATCAAACTTGAACAATAATATGGTGGAAGCTCTTTGTAAAGACTTCAAGATTGCACATCATAATTCTTCTCCATATAGACCAATGATGAATGAGGTTGTTGAAGTTGCAAACAAGAACATCAAGAAGATCATTCAGAAGATGGTGGTAACCTAGAAAGATTTGCATGAGATGCTGCCATTTGCTTTGCATGGGTACCATACATCCATAGATTGGCATGAGATTCTTCAAGATTATTCTGATGTGTTTGCTTGGTCCTATCAAGACGTGCCTGGGCTAGATTCTAAGATTGGGGAGCATAGACTGTCGTTGAAGCTAGAATGCCCACCAGTACAACAGAAGTTGAGAAGAACTCATCTTGACATGGCAGTGAAGATCAAAGCTAGTTGAAAAGATGATTTTCCTCTGCCACACATTGAAATGTTGGTAGATAATACAACTAAATTCAAAGTTTTCTCGTTTATAGACATATTTTCCGGTTATAATCAAATCAAGATGGCACCTGAAGATATGGAGAAGACCACATTCATTACACCATGGGGAACATTCTGTTATAGAGTGATGCCTTTCGGTTTAAAGAATGCTGGTGCAACATACCAGAGAGCTATGACCACTCTTTTTCATGCTATGATGCATAAAGAGATTGAAGTTTATATTGATGATATGATTCCCAAATCAAGTGATGAAGAAGAACATTTTGAGCATTTGTTAAAGTTTTTTCAGCATTTGAGGAAGTACAAACTCCGTTTGAATCCCAATCAGTGTACTTTTGGTGTTCTTTCTGGTAAGTTGTTGGCCTTTATCGTAAGCGAGAAGGGTATTGAGGTTGATCCTGCCAAGGTCAAAGCCTTGTGATTGGGCCTTCGGAAAGATCAGTCTTGTGATTGGGCCGAAGACTGCCAGAAAGCTTTTGATAGTATCAAAGAATATCTACTTGAGCCACCGATCCTATCTCCGCCTATTGAAGGAAGACCATTGATCATGTATTTGACTGTACTGGAAGAAAGTATATGCTTTGTTCTGGGTCAGCAAGACGAATATGGGAAGTAAGAATATGAAACTTACTACCTTAGTAAGAAGTTCACCGACTTCGAGACTCAATATTCTATGTTGGAAAAGACTTGTTGCACATTGGTTTGGGATGCTAAGCGTCTGCGCCAATATATGTTGAATCATACTACTTGGTTGATATCCACAATGAATCCAATCAAGTACATTTTTGAGAAGCCTACTTTAACTAGGAGAATTGCCCGTTGGCAGATGTTATTATTCGAGTATGATATTGACTATCGATCTCAAAAAGCGATCAAGGGTAGTGTCTTGGCTGACCATTTGGATCACCAAACGATTGAAGATTACCAGTCAGTGCAGTATGGTTTTCATGACGAAGAGATTATGTACTTAAAGAAGAAAGATTGTGATGAACCATTGCTTGAAGAAGGGCCAGAACCTGGTTCCTGTTGGGGCATGGTATTTGATGGAGCTATTAATTCTTATGGTAATCGCATTAGGGTTGTGATTATTACTCCTCAAGGCACTCATTTTCCATTTACAGCTAGATTCCCTTTCAAGTGTACAAACAAAATGGCTGAGTATGAAGCTTGCATTATGGGGCTTGGAGAAGCCATTGATCTCAGAATCAAGTATCGTGACGTCTATGGAGATTCAACTCTGGTTATGAGTCAGATCAAAGGTGAATGGGAGACGAATAAACCCGGTTTGATACCATATAGAGACTATGCAAGGATGATTTCAACTTTCTTTACAATGGTTGAGTTTCATCATATCCCTCGATATGAAAACCGGATGGCAGATGCTCTTGCAACGTTGGCTTCAATGATTGTGGTGAAATTTTGGAATGAAGTTCCTAATTTGACTGTGATGCGTCTTGATAGGTCAGCTCATGTATTTACTATTGAAGAGGTCAAAGATGAAAAGCTGTGGTATTTTGATATCAAGTGTTTCCTCTAAAGTCAGACTTAACCGCCTGGGGCATCTTTGAAAGAGAAGAAGACTTTGAGAAGATTAGATGACAATTTCTACCTGAATGGTGATGTGCTTTACAAGAGAAACTTTGATATGGTTTTGCTCAGATGCATGGATAGACACGAAGCAGACTTTTTGATGACTGAAGCCCATGAAGGTTCCTATGGTACTCATTCCAATGGACATGTTATGGCTAAGAAGATGTTGAGAGCAGGTTACTATTGGCTGACAATGGATTCTGACTATTGCAAGTGTGTGAAGAAATGCCACAAGTGTCAAATCTATGCAGATAAGTTTCATGTTCCTCTGACACTGTTGAATGTCATTTCCTCTCCATGGGCCTTCTCCATGTGGGGAATTGGTATGATTGGTATGATTGATCCCAAAGCGTCAAACAAACATTGTTTCATTCTAGTGGCTATTGACTACTTCACAAAGTTGGTTGAAGTGACATCATATGCAAATGTGACCAAACAAGTTGTTGTGAGGTTTATCAAGAAACAAATTATATGCCACTATGGTGTGCCGAGTAAGATCATTACTGATAATGGATCAAACTTGAACAATAATATGGTGGGAGCTCTTTGCAAAGAATTCAAGATTGCACATCATAATTCTTCTCCCTATAGACCAAAGATGAATGAGGCTGTTGAAGCTGCAAATAAGAACATCAAGAAGATCATTTAGAAGATGCTGGTAACCTACAAAGATTGGCATGAGATGCTCCCATTTTCTTTGCATGGGTACCATACATCCCTAGATTGGCATGAGATTCTTCAAGATTATCCTGATGTCTTTGCTTGGTCCTATCAAGACATGCCTGGGCTGGATTCTGAGATTGTGGAGCATAGACTATCGTTGAAGCTAGAATGCCCACCGATACAGCAGAAGTTAAGAAGAACTCATCTTAACAGGGAATTGAAGATCAAAGCTAGTTGGAAAGATGATTTTCCTCTGCCACACATTGAAATGTTGGTAGATAATACAACTAAATTCAAAGTTTTCTCGTTTATAGACAGATTTTCCGGTTATAATCAAATCAAGATGGCACCTGAAGATATGGAGAAGACCACATTCATTACACCATGGGGAACAATTTGTTATAGAGTGATGCCTTCCGGTTTAAAGAATGTTGGTGCAACATACCAGAGAGCTATGACCACTCTTTTTCATGATATGATGCATAAAGAGATTGAAGTTTATGTTGATGATATGATTGCCAAATCAAGTGATGAAGAAGAACATTTTGAGCATTTGTTAAAGTTATTCCAGCATTTGAGGAAGTACAAACTCCATTTGAATCCCAATAAGTGTACTTTTGGTGTTCTTTCTTGTAAGTTGTTGGCCTTTATCGTCATCGAGAAGGCTATTGAGGTTGATCTTGCCAAGGTCAAAGCCTTGTGATTGGGCCTTCGGAAAGATCAGTCTTGTGATTGGGCCGAAGACTTTCGGAAAGCTTTTGATAGTATCAAAGAATATCTGCTTGAGCCTCCGATTCTGTCTCCGCCAATTGATGGAAGACCATTGATCATGTATTTGTCTGTACTAGAGGAAAGTATAGGCTGTGTTCTTGGTCAGCAAGACGAATATGGGAAGAAAGAATATGAAATTTACTACCTCAGTAAGAAGTTCACTGACTATGAGACTCAATATTCTATGTTGGAAAAGACTTGTTGCACATTGGCTTGGGGTGCTAAGCGTCTGCGCCAATATATGTTGAATCATACTACTTGGTTGATATCCAAAATGGATCCAATCAAGTACATTTTTGAGAAGCCTACTTTAACTGGGAGAATTGCCCTTTGGCAGATGTTATTATCCGAGTATGATATTGACTATCGATCTCAAAATGCGATCAAGGGTATTGTCTTGGCTGACCATTTGGCTCACCAACTGATTGAAGATTACATGTTAGTGCAATATGGTTTTCCTGACGAAGAGATTATGTACTTAAATATGAAAGATTGTGATGAACCATTGCCTGAAGAAGGGCCAAAATCTTGTTCATGTTGGGGCATGGTATTTGATGGAGCTATTAGTTCTTATGGTAATGGCTTTAGGGCTATGATTATTACTCCTTAAGGCACTCATTTTCCGTTTACAGCTAGATTGACTTTCAAGTGTACAAACAAAATGGCTGAGTATGAAGCTTGCATTATGGGGCTTGGAGAAGCCATTGATCTCAGAATCAAGTATCTTGATGTCTATGGATATTCAACTTTGGTTATGAGTCAGATCAAAGGTGAATGGGAGACGAATAAACCCGGTTTGATACCATATAGAGACTATGCGAGGAGGATTTCAACTTTCTTTACAAAGGTTGAGTTTCATCATATCCCTCGATATGAAAACCGGATGGCAGATGCTCTTGCAACGTTGGCTTCAATGATTGTGGTGAAATTTTGGAATGAAGTTCCTAATTTGACTGTGATGCGTCTTGATAGGTTAGCTCATGTATTTACTATGAAAGAGGTCAAAGATGAAAAGTTGTGGTATTTTGATATCAAGTGTTTCCTCCAAAGTCAGACTTTCCCGCCAGGGGCATCTTTGAAAGATAAGAAGACTTTGAGAAGATTAACTGACAACTTCTACCTGAATGATGATGTGCTTTTCAAGAGAAATTTCGATATGGTTTTGCTCAGATGCATGGATAGAATCGAAGCAGACTTTTTGATGATTGAAGTCCATGAAGGTTCCTATGGCACTCATTCCAATGGACATGTTATGGCTAAGAAGATGTTGAGAGCAGGTTACTATTGGCTAACAATGGAATCTGACTATACAGATAAGATTCATGTTCCACTGACACTGTTGAATGTTATTTCCTCTCCATAGTCCCAAAGCGTCAAACGAACATTGTTTCATTCTAGTGGCTATTGACTACTTCGCAAAGTTGGTTGAAGCGACATCATATGCAAATGAGATGCTCCCATTTGCTTTGCATGGGTACCATACAATCATAGATTGGCATGAGATTCTTCAAGATTATTCTGATGTGTTTTCTTGGTCCTATCAAGACATGCCTGGGCTGGATTCTGAGATTGGGGAGCATAGACTGTCGTTGAATCTAGAATGCCCACCGGTATAACAGAAGTTGAGAAGAACTCATCTTGACATGGCAGTGAAGATCAAAGCTAGTTGAAAAAATGATTTTCCTCTGCCACACATTGAAATGTTGGTAGATAATACAACTAAATTCAAAGTTTTCTCGTTTATAGACAGATTTTCCAGTTATAATCAAATCAAGATGGCACCTGAAGATATGGAGAAGACCACATTCATTACACCATGGGGAATATTCTGTTATAGAGTGATGCCTTTCGGTTTAATGAATGCTGGTGCAACATACCAGAGAGCTATGACCACTCTTTTCATGCTATGATGCATAAAGAGATTGAAGTTTATGTTGATGATATGATTGCCAAATCAAGTGATGAAGAAAAACATTTTGAGCATTTGTTAAAGTTATTCCAGCATTTGAGGAAGTACAAACTCCGTTTGAATCCCAATAAGTGTACTTTTGGTGTTCTTTCTTGTAAGCTGTTGAGCTTTATCGTCATCGAGAAGGGTATTGAGGTTGATCCTGCCAAGGTCAAAGCAATACAAGAGATGCCTTCGCCCAAAACCGAGAAGCAAGTTAGAGGTTTTCTTGGCCGCTTGAACGATATATCAAGATTTATATCGCATATGTCTGCCAAATGTGCGCCAATATTCAAGTTTCTTCGGAAAAATCAGTCTTGTGATTGGACCCAAGATTGCCAAAAAGTTTTTGATAATATCAAAGAGTATCTGCTTGAACCTCTGATTCTGTCTCCGCCTGTTGAAGGAAGACCGTTGATCATGTATTTGACTGTGCTTGATAATAATATGGGTTGTGTTCTTGGTCATCAAGATGAATCTGGAAAGAAAGAGTACACAACTTACTACCTCAGAAAGAAGTTCGCCGATTATGAGACCCGATATTCTATGCTTGAGAAGACATGTTGCGCATTGGCTTGGGCTGCTAAGCGTCTGCGCCAGTATATGTTGAATCATATTACTTGGTTGATATCCAAAATGGAGCAAATCAAGTACATTTTTGAGAAGCATGTTTTAACTGGGAGGATTGCTCGTTGGTAGATGTTATTGAATGCAGATCTCAGAAAGATGTTAAAGGTAGTATCTTGGCTGACCATTTGGCTCACCAACCGATTGAAGATTATCAGTCAATGCAGTATGATTTTCCTGAAGAAGAGATCTTGTAATTGAAGATGAAAGATTATGATGAACCATTGCTTGAAGAAGGGCCAGACTTGGTTCCCGTTGAGGCATGGTATTTGATGGAGCTGTTAATTTGTATGGTAATGGCATTGAGGTAGTAATTATTACTCCTCAAGGAACCCATTTTCCATTTACGACTAGATTGACCTTCAAGTGTACAAATAATATGGTTGGGTATGAAGCTTGCATTACAGGGCTTGAAGAAGCCACTAATCTCAAAATTAAATATCTTGATGTCTATGGAGATTCAGCTTTGGTGGTGAATCAAATCAAAGGTGAATGGGAGACGAATCAACCCGGTTTGATACCATATATAGATTATACGAGGAGGATATCAACTTTCTTTACAAAGGTTGAATTTCATCATATCCCTCGAGATGAAAACCGGATGGCAGATGCTCTTGCAACGTTGGCTTCCATGATTGTGGTGTAATTTTGGAATGAAGTTCCCTATTTGACTGTGATGCGTCTTGATAGGCCAACTCATGTATTTGTTGTTGAAGAAGTCAAAGATGAAAAGCCTTGGTATTATGATATCAAATGTTTCCTTCAAATTCAGATTAACCCGTCCGGGGCATCTTTACAAGATAAGAAGACTTCGAGAAGATTATAAGAGAAACTTCAATATGGTTTTACTAAGATGCATGGATAGACATGAAGAAGACCTATTGATGACTGAAGTCCATGAAGGTTCCTTTAGTACCCATTCCAATGGACATGCTATGTCAAAGAAGATGTTGAGAGCAGGTTACTATTGGCTGACAATGGAATCTGACTGTTGCAAGTTTGTGAAGAAATGCCACAAGTGTCAAATTTATACGGATAAGATTCATTTTTCTCCGACACTATTGAACGTCATTTCCTCTCCATGGACCTTCTCCATGTGGGGGATTGATATGGTTGGAATGATTGAGCCCAAAGCTTGAAACGGACATCGTTGAGAACCCCTTTCTCTCTCATTTATGGTATGGAAGTTGTGCTCCCCTTGGAGGTTGAGATCCCATCATGCATATTTTGATGGAAGCCAAGTTGACTTAAGTTGAATGGTGTCAAACCAGATACGATCAGTTGAATTTAATTGAAGAGAAGAGATTGATGGCCATGTGTCACGGTCAGTTATATCAACAGAGAATGGAGAAAGCTTTTGATAAGAAGGTCAAGCCTCGTGTGTTCAGAGAAGGTTACCTCGTGCTCAAGAAGATTCTATCTTTCAAACCTGATGCTAGTGGAAATGGACTCCTAATTACGAAGGCCCATATGTTGTTAAGAGAGCCATCTCAGGAGGTGCTTTGATTCTTACAACTATGGATGGTGAAGAGTTCACGCGTCTTGTGAATGCCGATGCAGTCAAGAAATACTTCGCCTAAAAAGAAAAGAACAACTCGCTAAGTTGAAAACCCGAAAGGGAGGCTTAGGCAAAAATGAGCGTCTCAGTGGATTGAAAACCCGAAAGGGAGATTCAGGAAAAAATTAGAGACATAGAACAAAAAAACTTATCCCGGTAGATTGAGTACCTCACCTTGGGGCAATCTAGGAAAAAATGAGGGATTATGGCAAGTAACTACATTCGGTTGGTCATGATCTTTGAAACAACTTTGAGCGGTCATTTGGTTCTGGTTCATCATTCTTAACCAAATACAAGAGCACAATAGATTTCAAAGTTGGTAGGGAGAGTAGTGATCATTATATTCAATGTAACCATTTTCCATGTAAATTACCATTCTCGAACTTTGTAAAGATCCATGGAGTCCCGTCATTTACAGACTACCGTTCTATTAAATAAAGTTGAGCTTTTTATCCAATTATTGCGATTCTTATTTACTTTTGTTAAATAAAATTGAATTTTTATGGTGATAATTTTTAAATAAATCAATGAATAATTATTTTTCTTAAAATAATAAAAGGAATCCCTTTAAGAATAATTGATTTCAGTAAGGAATGCCAACAACAATCTAAGAACACGTAAGTCTTGAAGTGTGAAGCATTGTTGGTCTTCCCCGAGCAGTTGGTTTGGTAACTTTTTCTTCCCCAACAGTTCACCATTTATCCCCAACTTGGTTGATGAGTTTCTCCCCGAATATTTCATCATCCCCAGTAGAGTTGGTGTGTATCATCTCTAGTTGAGCTGATGATTGGTCCCCTTTGCAAATTCATATTCCCCAACTGAGGTGCTCATGTTTTGTATCTCCTAGTTTGTGATTTGAATGATTGGACCATGGAGATCCGAAACCTTTATTTGGTTTCCATTTGAATTTAATTGTGTTGCATAACTTCGGTAATTTCTCCTTTATGTGAATCAGATCTGGTTACCTTTACCTTGGAATTGGTTTATTTTGCAATTTCCGAGAAGAATTTTATGATTTTTTAGGAGTGTGACGATCTTTGTCACAATGTCCCCAGCATTGGCTCAATTCCTCGTTCAAAGTTTTATCTCTTGTATTCTCCGGCAGGGTCCACCTTTTAATAGAAGATCCCTCAATCCCGGTAGTGTTTGGTTATGAGAAATATTGATTCTTTGTCCCCTGCAAGGTTGTCTCTCATTTTGCATGGTGTTGACTTAAAATTCCTGCAATATTGACAATCTGGATCCTCAGCAGATCCTTCCCTATCCCCGACATGTTTGGTCGTTTATTCTTCAGCAGCGCTTTCTCCCCTCAGAGTTTTCCATGATTGATTGAAGCATGTTCTCCATGACTTTCCCAGCCACAACAGATTTATTTGGAGCTAGATGATTTATTTTCATCTCTAGCATTTTCTCCAACTGGTGTTTCCATCTTGTTGAGATTAGCTAAGTATTGTAGTGATGATTCAAATCTTTGTTGTTTGTATCCTTTGCGCTGTTTGTCAGCATGATCATAATCATATACATGCATATTCACGCATAAACATGACACCAGATATTTCATTGTGCATTTTATCGCATCAATTTTTCCTCTGATCCCATGTTTTGGCGATACTATTTCCCCATGCAGATATGGTGTGTTTGTCCTCCTTCAATTATAGAGTGTCAACCCCTTTAAACAGAAAAAGTTTATCCTTTCTCATTCCCCACAGAGTTATTTCCTCATGGACGATTGTTATTTCAGTTTCCTCCCCAGTTAATTATCTGGATGGAACCATTCCCCTTGAGTTATATCCTCACGGGGTTGAGTCCTTGTTTGACCGTTTCTTTCTAGTTTTTACCTAGTTAAATCTTTTGGTCTCCAAGAATATATTACCCAGTAATTGGTAATATTCTTCTTCATGTTAAGTACATTACTTTTGCCCAATACCCAGTAAAATGTAATCTACCTCCTTTGTGTTTCCCAGCGGATTCATTTTCACGTTTCCCTGGTAAGTTTATCCTTGATATGTTCATCCTAACCGGTGACGAATATTCTTCCTTTTTGGTTTTCTATCCAGTAAAAAGTTAGTTGTAATCCCTAATTTTGTTCCCCAGAGAGATTATCCTTGATATGTTCACTTTTTAGTGACAAGTACTCTCTCGGTGGTCTTCTGCCCAATAACCGGTAGTTGTAATTCCTACTTTCCTCTGCTGAATCTATCCCTGATATGTTCATCATAACCGATAATGGATATTCTCTATTTGTGGTCTTCTTCCCAGTAACCGGTAGTTGTAATTCCTATTTTTTCCCAGGTGGTCTATCCTTTATATGTTCATTCTAATCGATGACAGATATTCTTCCTTTGAGTTTTTCCTAGATATGTTCACTTTAACTAGTGACAAATACTCTCTCTGTGGTCTTCTGCCCAGTAACTGGTAGTTGTAATCCCTATTTTTCCCCATGTGATCTATCCTTGATATGTTCATCCTAACCGATGACGAATATTCTTCCTTTGAGTTTATCCTTGATATGTTCACTTTAACTAGTGACAGATACTCTTTATGCGGTCTTCTGCCCAGTAACCGGTAGTTGTAAATCATATTTGATTTCTCTCCCCAGTAGGTTATTCTTACCCAGTAACCAGTAATGGATACACCTCTTTTTCCTCAAAAAGTTATCCTTGATATGTTTACCCTAACTGGTAACGGATTTCCCTATTTCAGAGTATATTATCTTCTCACCCAGTAACCGGTAATAGATAATATATCTCTTTTACTCCTGTGTTGAAGTTCATTCTTCCCTAGTTGAGTTTGAGTGTGTATTTACTTAGTGAAATCACCATCCCCTATTTAGTTGAGTATTTCAGTTTTGTTCTGATCTATTCCTATCCCCTGCAGATTTCCCTTATCCCTAGACCAAGTCATTCCATTGATTTATTTTCGTGGAAAACTCCTTGTGTCTCCAGCAGTTTTCAAGTCGTATCCTGGCCTATGCATAACTTCTTATCTCCTAGAGTCTTTGTCTTCCCAGTGATTTTTCCTTATGGAATGCATTGTGCTCCTGTGGACTTTCAGCCTCTCTGAATTTCTTTTTCTTTGTGGCAATATATTCCCCACAAAGATTATTTTAACATTCATATCATATGCATCATGAGGTCTCTTAGGGACCAAAATTTGTTTCTAGATGTTGTTATTTAAGTCCATTCTACTGATTTGATACGAATATTTTAACCTTCACATCCTCAATTAGAATGTCTTTAAATAGGGGCAGCTGTAAGACCCAAATTTTAACCCTAAGATCCCTTATGTTATCTCATCATACGCATTGGCTTTAGGATCACACCTTGGCATCCTCCTTACCCCTCATTCATTGGGTTTGCATTGGGAGAGATCACCAAGCACATTTGATTGTATCATACTTTTTCTTTTATTTTTTACTAACCAAAATACGAAAAATATGTCAATGTATAACTTTGTTTCTTTTGAAGGTAATGTGTGCATCCACCAATGTCTCATCAAGCTCACATATGGGGTTTGAGACCCTTAATGCAAGGAGATCAATAAAGAGATGGTTCACATTGGGTCTAGATATCATATATGTATCCCAATATTCTTAATTTATCATTTTGATCAAGAATTCATCAAGGGTTTGAAGCTTGTTTGCCTTGGAAGCCTTAGTTCATCTAGGCATCTTGTGTGACTTCCTCAACAAGTTTCTTCAACATTTGGTCAAATATTTCAAAGGGTAATTCATATTACATCATCTTATATGTATCTGATCCTCCATGAGTCCCAAAGACCAAGGGAACTTCAAGTTTGCAAGTAGGTTCAAGGTGGTTGACCAGAGAAAGTCAACTAGTCAAAACTGGGGTTCCCTAGACCCTATCTACTACAATATTTGTCATATGAAAATTCTTAAAAGAGAAAAGTTACTCCTTATGACATTACAAACACCTTTCATGTTGACATCAAGAGATATTTTTGCTTGTAAAGTCACTTTTTATGGTGAAACATTATAGGTCATTTTGTTTGTACTCTAGTTAGGAGGTCAAATTTCAAGGACCATAACTTGCTCAATTTGTATGATATGAAGACCATACAAGTTTCATGATCAATTTCAAGATGTGCTCTGAAACTTTTATTCTTTGACAAACTTCAAATTCAACTTTCAAGGGCATGTGCCAAGAGGAAACATTATAGGTCATTTTGGGTCATTACCGTTGAACAAGCAATTTTCCTCAACTTCTAAAATGCCTAACGCTTTCATGCCAAATCAAAATTAGGTCAAATATGTGACCAAATTGAATAGGATTTAAATACCTACAACATTGATGAAGAAAATGTTTCCATTTGAAGCTCATAGCAAAAGTTATTCAAGGTGGAAGAAGTGGATATTTGACTTGGTACTTAGAAAAATTTCAATTATGTTTGATTTCTCAAACTTCCACCTTAAAATTCATCATGATCCAAGCTTTAAATGGAAAAGTGTTCAACATGAGAGTTGTTACCATTGATGTCACCTTTCCAAAAGTCAAAGATCACCTCTTTTGGACAAGATCTGAATGACTTGCACATGGTTACTCTTCATGGTTCCATTTGGATGAATCATATGATCATTTCTCAATTACAAATGCATGACCTCATGTTAGACTTTCAACTTCATTCATGATTATTTTTGGACCTGATTACATCATCTCATGGGCCTATTACACACATATACAAGCATTCAGTTCAATTTCTATTTTTGGCCAATGTTTGGAAGTGTGTGAAAAGAAATGAACATGGCTATAAATACATGACCTTGGTGATCAGAAAAAGGATCCTCTTGCCCAAGCTTTGACCCCCTTCTTCCCTAAACCTCATTAAAAGGATAATCTTGAAGATTTCTTTAAAAATCGAGTTTCAATTCTCATTCTGTTTTAGAGTTGAAACTACAAGTGTCAAAGCTTTTTAATCATTAATATCATCTCCTGCAAGCTTATAGAGTCAAGCCAAGATAAATTGGAAGCAAGATCAAACTGATTTAAACCCCGAAGGTGAGCTTTCAGAAACTTCTCTTCTTCGATTCTCCCTCATTTCTCATCCATTTTGATTGATTGTTGGATTGCTTAAGTCCTACCAATGTAGGCAACAAGATTGAGTTAGTTTGAGGTCAAATCGAAGCGACTCAGTTCATGATCCTCAAAAATCAAATCCCCGTGTCTTTCAATATACTTGGAATTGGAGAAATTTGAGGTCAGATTCGAGCTCCTGAGCATTTTTTCTTTAAAATCATGTCCTTGTTTTTCCTTTTGCTGAAGGTTTGTGGTGGACCAGTCCGGTGAGGTCCACCAGAGAAGAAGACCGGAGCTAGGGCTCTGGTGGTGCGTTGACACTCTCTCAACCTTTTGATCCATTTGAAATATTCTAATCCTGACCCTTGCTTTTGATTACCATGTCTGTGGCGCAGTTGACTGAGGTATTTATGGAACGCGCACGCTTAGCCATCAAATCTGCCACCTCAATTAATGAGGGAGATTTGATGGCCCTTGATTTTCCATATTTTCCAATTTTTCATTTAATTGTGTTATTTTGTTTAATTCATAATAAATCCATTTTTAATCCAAATAATATGGGTCTTTCACCAAAAATCTTTAAATATTTTTCTTTTCCATATTCTTAATTAAAATTATTTTTTGGATAGATTTTGATATTTTTCATGAATTAAGTGTTTTTGTGTATATTTTTAATTGTTTAAAAATACTTCTGACTTTTTAAAAATCATGAAATTTTTGTGTAAGGTCCTTTGACCTTGTTTAACCTAGGATAAATCCCTTGGCCATTTATTTGGTGTTTTGAAGGGATTTAAGGTTTTGACCAAATTAAAATGTATTTTAATGTGATTTTTAATTGATTAAATGTTTAAAAATATTGTTGAGCCATTTTTATGGTCTTGTGATGTTTGAATTTCTGTTTGGGCCTTGATCATGGTTGATTTGAGTTTTGTTGCATCAAAACCATTGGATTTAGGGGATTGATGAAATGTACATTTCATCTCCCAAAATGAATGGATGGTTTTGATTTGATGAAATTTCTCTCATGATCAATTTGTGTTTCTATCTTCCCTTCCCTCTCCCTCTTCATCTTCATCACTATTCTTTCCCACTCTCTCATTTGACCAATGAAATTTCTAATGTCTAAATGCTAATTAATTCATCAATGACCTTGTGTCAGATGAATCAATACAAGTATGACTGAGATAGGTCCCTCCCATTTTTTTTTCTTTTAGTGTGTGGTATGTTTTAGGAGTTTGATTCTTGGTATCAAATCTATAACATGCATTAACACCTATATTTTTATTGCCCGACCTCAGATAGTTGTGACTTCTACATAAGTCCAATTACGATTGCTTAACATAAAGCTAAATTTGAATCTGAAGGCATAACATTCTAGTAAGTGAGATTATAAGTCTTCAATTCTTCATGGCATTGTGTGGAGACTTGACCTTTTTTTCTTTTCATGGGAGCTAGTGGCATACTTATAGAATTATCCAAGTTGGAGCCTTCTCATGGAAGATGTCTTTATTTAAGGATTCATACTTGTGAATGAATGGTTGGGTTTTCTCCAAAGAATGACTTAATCAATTAAAACTTAATACTAACATTTGACTAACCATTGGCTAACTCGTATTCATTATGCTTTTACTTTCAAGTCATTTACCTTATGTAATTTAAATTTCAGTTATTTATCATCCATTGTCATTTATATTTCATATAACTTGTTTATGTTTCAAGTCATTTTCACTTTGCTCATTTAAGTCATATCTTGTGATTGTATATATTGTTTGCTTGCTTTTGGTTTTGTTTGTGGTCTTAGGACCTTAAAACATTTAATAACAAGAAAAACCCTAAAAACATTTGGTGGACTTTTGAACTTGATCTGAACTTTTGGACTTAGGACTTTGGGGTCTCTTTGATTCATCTGCTACTTTGTATTTGTGCTTTATTGTTATTTTGTTATCACCTATGTCTGATGTTTTGTTCTGAGTTGATCAAGGAATATTTCATCTGATACATTGGAAGACAATGAAGATTGCTAGCTACTGAAGTGCTTGCTTGGATGTGGCTATATTTATTTGATGCCTTGATCTTCATGATGTCTGGATATTGCTTATTGCTTATTGATTATTGCTTGATTAAAGTTCAAAGGAAAATGGGTTTCTATATGACATTCTTAACTTTTAACTCTTAACTTTTCAATTTTTGCTTAGGGTAGTCTCTTCATCTCCTCCCACTTCTTAAATTTCAAAATATCTCTCTCTTTTCAAAAACTTTCCTTTGCTTGTGATTTCAAACTTAGACATTATTTAATAATTAGAAACCTTGGCCTTATGCATTGAATTTTCAAACTTCTTCTTAAATCAAACTTGTAAATAAACTTAACCATATTGACTTAAATTTCAAAAACACAAAAAAAGAACTAACAACCCCATTCAAATCTTTATCCTTTTGTGCCTTTTATTGTTAAACGTTCGTTAAAAACCAACTCACCAACTTTTTTGAAATTTTTAGCCCGAACTACGAGGTTTTGATCCCTCATTTTTATGTTGGTACGTAGGCACGAGACCAAAGTTCTTGTCAAACATAAAATATAATCAATTAATTCTTTTCTCATCCTCACACTCTATTTTATCAAACATCATTTATACCAAAAACACATGCACACATAAAAAAGGGCTCCCTAGGAGTACCTACGACACTTTGGGTGCTAACACTTTCCCTCTGTGTAACCAACCCCCTTACCTGTAATCTCTGGAATTTTATTAGTTTTGATTTGAAAACTTCTTATCCTTGGGTTTCGTTCGTACTTTTGCCTTTCCCTTTGGAAATAATAAAAGCACGGTGGCGACTCTTATTTTATTGATGTCAAGTTTATCCATAGCTCGATGGTCATGAATTTACCGCTAGAGGATCATGTTCCACTCTTTTTCCAAGTTTGAAAGCCAGAAAAAATCTGCTGCAAACTCACCATTTCCTCTTTAAAAACAGAGTTATTGGGTTCTAACTTTCAATCATTTTCAATATCATTTAAACACTCAAACACCTTCACCAAACATCTCTGAAGCTATCTGAGTCACTGGTGGTGTCTAAAAACACCTCACATGAGCTGCTCGAATCCATCGGAGCCTCCAACTGAAATCGATTCCGACAAGGTAGTTAACCTCATTATTTCCATCCAAACAAGTTACCATTCCGGTTCATTTGATTCTATGATGCTAAGCCCTATGGTTTTAACTTCGTGTACTGAGTATCCACCATTAAATTTTATTTTTAGGTTTAAGTTATCATTCGAGTTTTTATGAAATACTCCATACTCAGAGCCAATCCATGGCTCATGAGTATGGAGGAGACACCAATAACAAGGTTTGAGTGGAATCCATGTTTGATTCCACTTAAAAATGTGAGTTGCATAGGTTCAATTTCTGGAAATCCAAGGTTGAAGACGATGACTTGGACGTTGCTTCGCGCGTTTATTTTGTGTTTAAATTCAAACATTTATGCTATCAAATTTCCATTGGATGTTGCGTGTGATTTGGCATCTGAGTGTTTGTGTGTTAACAAGTCAACATGTGCACGTGTGTTCTTCATGATCTGACCATTCATTGCGCATACTAACTTTAAGTGACTTGATCCAAGGGCCAACTTTGGCCCATGTGTTATTTCAGAATGAGTTTTATTATTTATTTTATTGAGTTCATTTTTGATAACCAATAGAGCTTGGCTCAATGGTAAGGGGGTTGTTGACCCATTCGTTATTTTTTTCTTTCTTTCCCATTTTATTTCTTATTTTTCACTTTCTTCATTTATTTTTATTTTCTTTTCCATTTTATTTTTTATCATTTATTTTTTTAACTAATCATCTTTGTAAATACACTTCATCAAAATATCCTTTATTTCATTTTCCCATATAATGATTTATTTTTATTATTTTTCATTGGATATTTATACCCTTGTTTTTTATGGTGGTTGATGACATTCTATTTGATCATGGTAATGGATTTTTAGGGTTAACCTAATCTTCAACATTTCAAACATGTTAATGAATGATCAATGGATCATTCATAACACTTTGATGCATATATGATACCATCACTTGTTGATTCTATCTTGTTGATTCTATTTGTTTGTGTTGTGTCCATTAACCATTAACCACTAACACTTGAACTTAAATGTTTAATCTTGTACATTAATTTACCATTTAACTTGTAATTATTTGGGTGATATATTCTTCCACTTGTGAAATCATTGGTATATGGACTTGGGGTTGTATGACTTTCTTTGGTTCAAATCTATTGATAGATGATCATGTACTATCTTCAATACTTTGCATCAATCATAAGTTATCCCTTGATGCACGATATTTTGAGTCATTTGACTTGTGGATAGATGATACCTACGTAGTTGGTAAAATTGATTACTAACCCCTAACTATTCATTGCTAACCTTTGATATTATTGACCCAATCTGTCATCTCGTGATTTATTTTCTTGTCAACTTATTGTATTGTAATTTACTTTCAAGCACTCATCATCATACTATCATCATTGTATATATATCTCATGTATATTTATCATTTTCATTTACTTATTGTCATAATATAATAAAAAATAACCAAAACATGATAAAATTAAAAGACCAAAAAAATGCATTCATCTGTGAACAAGTGTTGGACTTAGAGGATTTCATTAGGACCCTTTGTATGTGGACCTTGCCCTAATTCTTGACACTTTACCCTAACTTGGATTTTCATCTGTAACTTGCAATCTGTTATTGTAAGAATGACGTCATGTCACTACCCTATGGAGACATGCTCTGTAAGCCCATTACCCACTTGTTAGCATAAGTCACTTTGCACAAACAAGGCTTTCTCTTGGGCTACCTTAAAATGAGACCCTTTACTTATTGCTTTTATTATCTCTGTAAATATCCATTGTACGTCACCACTTCAAAATTAAAAACAATAAACCCTTGATCCACCGTCAAGTGGCATTTTCTTAATCAAAAATGAAAAATACAATAAAAATACGATTAATATTGTGCGCCACGAGCCTTAAGTGGTGGGGAATGAGTAAGGATGGAGCTCTCCTACCCTTACTCTGATTATTTTAGACACAAGACACTTGACTTGTTTGTCTGAAATATTCGCCTCCACCCATAGTCTTTAGTGCAATCTAATAAAATAAATTCTCTTTTCATAAACAATAAAATCAAAATCAACCCATCAAACTCATTTTTGCGCCTTATGGAATCACAACGAAAACCCATTTTCAAGGTGAAATCAACCAACACACAAGCATTTTCTACTCCGAACTACGGAGCTCTGATTCTTCATATCCCGATGAATGATACGTAGGCACAATGACCCAAATCCTTGGCGAGCACCATAATAAAAAAACCCCAATCTCATTTCTTTCCATTTTATTGATAATAAAGAAATTTTAAAGATAAATACCCATGTACGTAGACAACTTAAATGGTTCCCACGGAGTACCATGAACATGAGGGGTGCTAATACCTTTCCCTTGTGTAATCGACTTTTGAACCCATATTTGGTTGTGAGACCAATCCTTATCCTTTTTTATTTTTTATTTTTAAAGGGGTTTATCAGATATTTTCCCTTTCCTCTTTAGGAACAAATAAAACTCAGTGGAGACATTGTTTGCCCTTTCTTTTAGAGGAATTATTTTTTACAGTCGACCAATTCAATTGCGATAGTGACAACTGGTGACTCTATTGGGGTAATTTTCCTTAAGCAAGTCAAGTCTAGTTTATGTTGTCTTTTTGCATGTGTGGGGGTTTATCTATTTATTTTTCTGTCTTTGTTATTTAATTACTTTCTTTATTTATGTAAATATTTATCTTGTCTGTTACTTGGCTCTGTGATGATGAGATACTGAAAATGGATGATAATGATTGCAAGAAAACCCTATTGGAAAGACTTTTTACCCGAGTCTCAAAGTAAGCTTGAGATAGGAGAGGTTGAGTAGTATGGGTCCCCGAGAAGCTCTTTTTGCGAGGGTCGATAAGAGAACTTTGCTGAGAGTAGATTCTATTAAGGAAATTGATGACCGTCAAGCCTTTGGCGTAACCATCCTTATCTTCATTAGAGTCCGTGACTCTAAGGAGCTTTTGTAGAACATTTAACCTTTGTCCAATTAAGACTAATGGTTGTGTAGTGTGGATCCCCAAGAAGCTTTTCTCGAGAGGATCGGTATGAAGAATTCACTCAAAATAGACTTCCTTGATGGAGTTGACGCCTGGTAAGTAAATTGACATAGGCGGAGGAAAATAAAGGAAGTCCTTACTTTGAGGACCTTGTCTAGAAACCAATGTTTCCAAAAGCCCTAGATCTTGCATAGTGAGAAACTTGGTTTGAAAGCAATCAATATTATATAACATTCCTCATCTCAGAGATCTCAGATTATGAACCCGTGCTTGAGTATCATTTTCTGTTAAACCATTAACTGATTCATCCATGCATACACGCATACATATATTATAATCACAGTCACAATAAACAAAGCTCTTAGCATGTTGTGTTTATCGCAGGAATATAAGACACTATTCAAAGCAATCATGAATGCTCCATCAAGAAAGAGCACATTCTACTTCAGATACAAAGAGCCTCAAACTGACAGCCTAAAGGTCTTAAGTTCTAGGATTACGTCCATCAAAGATAATAAGTTCTGAGCAACCTATGGGAACATTTTAGACCTCTTAACCGAGAAGGTTAACTTTGGAGCAATCACAACCTTGGCTCAATATTATGTCATCCCTCTACGATGCTTTTCTCTCCTTGATTTTCAATTGTCCCCAACCTTGGAGGTATTTGAGAGAATTTTCAACCAATCTATCAAAGACTATAATCCTTTCCCCGAGATGGAAGAAGAAATCACTTTGTCTGAGCTAGCCTTAGTGTTGGGTCTCGATGAAAACGAGTTGATGGCTAATTGGGCACCCAAAGGTACTGTCAAGGGTCTTACAAGGAAATTTTTAGAATAACATGCTTGGAAAATGATCAAAGAGGAAAAGGGAGAATTTTGTAGTGCAACCTTGGTCTTATTGATCCATGGAATTGTCTCATTCCCAAATATTGACAATTTTGTAGACCATTTGGAAGTGGATATATTCTTACCTGACAACCCAATGCCTTTCTTGCTAGCGGATTTCTATACTAGGCATGAGAAAAAAGGTGGAACCATCCTTTGTTGTGCTCCACCCTTACATCCATGGATGAGGACTCACATGCCTTAAAGAGGACCCTTTGTCTCTAACAATCTCTCATGGACTCAAAGTTTTGCCTCTCTCTATGTCGGTTCTATCCTATGGTATAAGAAAGAATGGGAAAATAATGAAGTCATATTCAAATGTGGAGGGTTCCCTAACGTACCTCAGATAGGTACACGTGGTTGCATCAACTACAACCCTATGTTACTTAAACGACAACTTGGGCATGCCATGGCGAGTCCTCCCGAAGATAGAGACCTTGTGTCATTTGTCATCAATAATACAGACCCACCCAATCCATCTGTGAGAAGATTGGCAAGAGCTTGGACGAATATATTCATAATTAACCAAGAATAGGGGAAGAAAACATATTAGCCAAGGAACCATACATCCTGTGGGTGCAAGAGCGAGCTCGAATTGTTAAGATGCCTTTCCTTTTCGATTCTTCATCATTCCCTTTAATACACGAACCTGAGACCATCTTACAAGAAGATGTTGATAAGCTTACCAAAAAAATTAAAGAGCTTAAGTTAGAAAACACTCAGCTACGAGTTCAACTCAGTCAAACCAAGCAACGAAACGAAGACTTAGAAGACAATGGTAAGCAAGTCAAAGAAGAGTTCGAGAGCAATAAAAAGAGATTTAGGGAGGTTAAAGGAAAAAGAGAATAGGTAGGTTGTGCTTTGTTGGGAGCCAACTTTGAGCTAAACTTCAGAAACAACAAATTGATCAAGCCTGACGCACTGTTAAGGACCTTGAGAACACTATTGAGTTGTCAAATGCGATGAAGAAAGCGGCTAGAGACGATTGCAAGGCCCAAATACTAGAACTGAGGAAGACTCTAAAGGAATGCAAGGATCATTTGATCCATGAGTAGTTGGAGAGGGAGAAGGTCTACCAAAGCTTCTTGCACGAGCAACTCCAACATGGAAGAGCTTGTGAATAAATCAAATCTAAAAAAGGGAATGTGTGATCAAGCTTATGTGGATTTGTCAAACGATCGTCAATATTGGGAAGAGAGATGCCTTGGGGAAGAAGCTGCAATGGCTCAAATGGATCGCATAATGAATAATATCCAAACTCTCTACAATGAATGGAAAAACAAATAAGTGAACATGGCTGTGTTGACCAATTATGCTCTCCAAGAATTTCCCGAAAAATTAAAGGAGGAAGGTTTGATTACGTGCCCAGAAAACACCCCTCATGAAGTCTTCAACTTTGTGAATTTTTTTAAGAAGACTATGGTGGAGCTCATCCCCGATATTGAAGCTCTCTGTAAATCTCAAGGGGTTACTTTTAGGGTCGATATCTAATTTGCATGTTTGTTTCCAATTTGAAAAGCTTGTATTTGTATTTCCTTTGTACTTTTCTTATCTTAAACAATGAATGAATGAGGTTTCTTTATGATCCACTTTGTGTGTACTTCTATTTTCTTGATTGTAATGATAAAATGTTAAGTGTTTCTCGCAATAAATAAAATGATAACTAAGAGCTTTGCATTAATAAAAACAAAACATAAATGAAAAAACACATTCACGCATCATTTTTCATTTAAAAAAAAGAAAAAGACTCATCATTGAGCTTTCTGAAACAGAACCCGCCACATCAAACTGACTTCTCGACATCCCTACTAGACTCGCAACAACCAAAGAGTGATCAAGGATGAACTCGCACAAAACCAAGTTGCTATGAGATAAGAGGTGTCCCAAGTTCGCGTGCAAATGGGGCAATTTATGGAGACCATTTAAGTTGTAGCCTGTGGACCAGATGTCATGGCTAGAATCCAAGAGGAGATGCAACAAAGAGCCAACACTACTGCCAATGCTGCCACTATAGAAAATCATGTGCCTTCACAAAGAAACACTCCAGTTCAAATCCATGTAGCGGCACCCGACGATGTCCCTCCAGTTGTCGTCAATCCACCAATCATTGAGATAGATGACAAACACGACACATTCTTCATCCCAAGATTCGCCTCCGTATATGATGATTTTGGCCCACCAACTGCTGAGGTGGAGAAGAAAGTTCGTGCTATCGAGGAGAATTTGAAAGCCATGGAGGGTTCCAATGCTATAGATTTGGACGATGCTAAAATATGCTTAGTACCTGGAGTGCGAATACCGACAAAATTCAAAGTCCCTGACTTTGAGAAATATAAGGGAGCAAATGACCCAAGGACGCACATCAGATCCTATTGTCGGAAAATGGATGCCTATTCAAGTGATGGAAGATTACTCATGCATTTATTTCAATATAGTTTGAGTGGAGCCTCAGTTGATTGGTACATGTAGTAGGAAGGTTCCCACATCCGCTCTTTGAGAGATATGGACGAGGCTTTCTTAAAACACTATCAATATAACACCGACATGGCTCCCAATTGCACTCAACTTTAAAACCTTACTAAAAAGTCTGATGATACTTTCAAGGAGTACGGCCAACGATGGAGGGAGTTAGCCGTAAGGGTACAAACTCCCTTGTTGGAGAGTGGGCTAGTAGATATGTTTATGGGAAACCTCCAAGAACCCTATTTGGATAGGATGGTAGGAAGAACATCCTTGAGATTTTCTAATTTGGTTCTCGTTGATGAGAGGATTGAAAACATGATTAAAATGGGAAAAATCCAGAATGTTGCTAGCACCTTTAGTGTGGTGAAGAAGCCTTATATTTCTTATGGGAAGAAGAGAGAGGGGGAAACCAATGAAGTTGTTGTTGTAAAGGGGATCGCCAATGTACTATGAACCGTACCAACAAGTGGCCGTTGTGTCACCCATTCAGAATCAAGAACCCTATGTTATTCTTGTTGATCAACGAGCTAACCAACAACCGGCCCCGTATCAACCACATCAACAACAACAGTATTACCCACAACAACAACAAAGATAAAGAAGGTCAGTAGGAAGATTCGACACTGTTTCTATGCTGTATAATCATTTTCTATCATACTTGTTGCATCTAACCAAGACATCTAACCAAGACAAGGGAAAACAGATTGAGAACAATCAACAAGGGCAGGACTCTACCCAAAAAGTGACTCCGGTCAACGAGGTGGAAGAGTTCCTACGCATCATAAGGAAAAGTGATTACAAAGTGTTGGAGAAGTCAATCAAACACCATCAAAAATTTCGATGTTGTCCTTACTAATGTGTTCAGAAGCACATAGAGATTCCTTGGTGAAGTTTTTAAGAATTGCCCATGTTCTACAAGAGATTTTTGTTTGTCAATTCGAAGGAGTGGTAAAAAATATTGTTGCCAGTGTTAGCTTAGGATTTAGCGACTATGAACTCCCATCCGAAGGGAGGAATCATAATAAAGATCTACACATTTCCATTAAATGTGTAGACACAATCTTGTCAAGGGTTTTGGTAGATACTGGTTTATCTCTGAACATGCTTCCAAAGAGTTCATTGTCAAAGCTATCCATTGAATGATTGTTGATGAAACCTAGTGAGTTGGTAGTAAGAGTGTTCAACGGCTCAAGGATGATGGTGATAGGATAAGTGGACCTCCTGATCAAAATTGGACCCCATACGTTTTTTATAACTTTCTATGCCATGGACATTTAGCCTGCTTATAGTTGTCTTCTTGGACGACCGTGGATACATTCAACCAAAGTTATCACATCGACTCTCCATCAAAGACTAAAGTTCTTGATCAACAATAAGCTTGTAATGGTAGTAGGTGAGAAGGATATAATGGTTAGTCATCTAGCATCTTTTATCTATGTTGACGTTGGAGGTGAAGTCCATGAAACCCCCTTTCAAGCTTTCGAGGTGGTCAATATGGAGATGGTTCCCCCTGCGAAGGAAGTGAAAAATGTCGAGTTCCCTATGGTCTCTTGGAAAGATGTGAGGACTGTGATTGAAGCCGGACACCCAAAAGGTTGGGGAAGAGTGTTGGATTTACCAGTAAACAAGGACCTCTCTAGCTTGGGATACCATTCCTAACCATCAACTGTGAAGAAGCCAATGACAAATGTTGTTGAGGGACAAGTGCTCCCATTACCAGATATCTTCAATAGCGCCGGAATGAACGAGAACTTGAAAATTGGACATCAATAGAGATGCTTGAGGTTACAATGATCGTGAAGTAATATCCCTTTGTTTGATTTACTTTGAAAAAGAACCATGCTATGCCCAAGGCACAAGGAACCATTTGTAGGGGCTCCTTTAATTTTCAATCAAATTAATTAATGAAATCATCATCTTTGCATTCAAATTGTGCTCCTTGTCTTTCATTTATTTTTACTTTTCATTTAACAAAAAAATGGCAATGTTTTCTTATATTTTCTTTTAAGTCTTCATTCATTTTTTGTTCTCCCTCATAAAAATAAAAGAATGAACCTTGAATCATGAAAATTCCCCTTGATTTCCACCGATAACGATACTGCTATGGTCCCATATGACTTCGGCAATCCTATATATCACGTTGATGAGGATTGTGAAGAAGATTGTGAACTCCCCGAGGAGTTAGCTCAACTGCTACGACATGAGTCAAAGGTCATCCAACCGCATGAAGAATCAGTAGAAGTGGTAAACCTTGGAACTGAGGAGGATGTGAAAAAGGTCAGAATAGGCTCCACCCTGCAAGATGATGTGAAGGAAAGGTTATTCAAGCTCCTACAAGAGTATATGGATGTGTTCGCTTGGTCCTACCAAGACATGTCGGATATTGACAATGATACCGTGGTCCAACGACTACCCCTAAAAGAAGATTGTCCTCTTGTAAAGAAAAAATTGAGGCGGACACGGCCTGGCATGGCGATGAAAATCAAGCAGGAGGTTCAAAAACAGCTTGAAGCAGGCTTTTTGGCAGTAGAAAACTACCCTCAGTGGATAGCAAACATCGTTCATGTACCCAAGAAGAATGGGAAAGTGAGGATGCTCGTTGACTATAGAGACTTGAATAGAGCTAGCCCAAAATATGATTTCCCACTGCCGTATATTTACGTGCTAGTGGATAATACAACTCAATTCTCCTTCTTCTCTTTCATAGATGGCTTCTTCGACTATAACCAGATAAAAAGGGCTCTGGATGACATGGAAAATACAACTTTCAATACCCCATGGGGAACCTTTTTCTATAAGGTGATGCCTTTCGGTCTAAAGAATGTCGACGCAACTTATCAATGTGCCATGGTCATGCTCTTTCATAATATGATTCATAAAGAGATCGAGGTCTACGCAGACGATATGATTTCCAAATACAAAACCAAAGAAGAGCATCTAGTTAATTTGGAGAAACTCTTTGGAAGGCTAACAAAGTTCAAATTAAGGAAAAAACACTACAAATGCACCTTTAGGGTAAGATCCGGCAAACCGCTAGGGTTCATTATCAACCAACTAGGAATCAAAGTGGAGACTGAAAAGGTCAAAGCCAATCTTCAAGTTTCTTCCCAAAGACCAGGAAGTCATGTGGAATGACAATAACCAGAATGCTTTTGAGAAGATTAAGGAGTACTTACAAGAACCTCCAATTCTAATGCCTCATGTGCAATACAAAGCTCTCATCATGTACCTAACGATTCTTGGGGGCTCCATGGGGTGTGTTCTCGGCTTACATCACGAAACAGGTAGGAAAGAGCATACAATCTACTACTTTAGCAAGAAGTTCACCGACTGCAAAAGTAGGTATTTGATGTTCGAAAAGACATGTTATACACTTGCTTGGGCTTCCAAAATCTTAGGAAAATACATGCTTACACATAAAACGCTTCTAATCTCAAAGATGGATCATCTCAAGTACATCTTTGAAAAGCCTGCTCTTACCAGTAGAGTCTCCCGTTGGTAGATTTCCTTTATTGAGTACGACATTCAACATGTCACATAGAAAGCGGTCAAAGGAAGTGTCTTATTCAACTATATTGCTTACCAACCCTTGAAGGATTATTATTCCATGCACTTTAAATTCCCTGACGAGCATATCATGTTGATAAGGGATTGCAACATTCTCGGCCCAGTGGAAGGCCAAGAACCTGGATCAATTTGGACCCTTGTGTTTGATGGGTCTTCTAATTCTCAAGGCAATGGAATTGGGGAAATCATCACATCCCCTTCTGGTTTTCTTCTACACTTTATCGCAAGGTTGTGCTTTGCTTGTACTAAAAACATGGCGGAGTACGAGGCGTGTATTTGAAGCTGCTATTGACCTAAGGATCAAAATCCTCAAAGTCTATGAAGATTCAACCTTAGTAATCAGCCAAGTAAAAGGAGATTGGGAAGCTCGAGATCACAAGCTGATCCCGTACAAGGAGCGTGTCTTAAAGTTAATCCCATACTTTGATGAGATCATTGTCGCTACCGCGGATTTTTCCATGAAGGCGAAGGAACCGGGAGTATGGACTAAAGAATTTCCTCCTCAAAGAGAAAAGGCAAAAAATAAGAAGAGTCTCCACTAAATTTTATTTATATTGCCTCTATCGGAGAGGCGAGGGGAAATAGTGTTGGTGTAAGCCCTAGAGGCCAATACTTTTGGTACTTGTATCGAATTATTTATTAATAATAAAAGGCATTTTTCTTTATTATGTTTGTTTAATAAAGTCCCTGGAATAGATAGTCCGTTTAATGTATCAAGTATGACTTAATCATGAGATCACATTAAACATAAGGACACTATTCTTAAAGTATCGGTAGTCAAGCTTTATTGCGAAGTGGGATAACATTAAAGCATGAAGGCTATTATGTTTGTAGACTGATGATCACGTCTCATGGATCATGGATAAAGAGTTATCAAGTCTTAAGCATAGGTATGAATATTAAGAGTAATATTCATACTTGATTGACCCGCTATGAGAATACTATATAGAATGTTATGCAAAGTGTCATAAGTTATTCTCATGGTGATAATGGTGTATACCACTCTTCGACCTGAAACCACTATGGACCCTAGATGTAGAGTCGAGTGCTTTATTGCTGATCCAACATGGTCCGTAACTGGATAACGATAAAGACAGTTGATGGGTACTCCACGAAGCATGCTAAGGGACATGAGTGACCTAGATGGAATTTTCCCATCCTGCGTAACAGGATAAATGTCTATGGGCCCAATATTGAACTGGACAAGGATGACACGGTCTATGCCTTATGTTCAATATAGACATAAGAGCAAAAGGGTAATTATACACATAATTATTATCACAGAAGGATTTGTCAGATCACATGACATTTTTGTGTCTTGGGTAGTAGTGATGTGTTGCTAGATACCGCTCACCGTTTATTATGTTAAATGCGTGATTTAATATAATTGCCAACGTCGCGAAAACCTACAGGGTCACACACAAAGGACGGATTGATGAGAAATAGAGTAACTAAGGAACACCGTAAGGTACGATGCACTTAAGTGGAATACGAAATATGGTAAGGTACCATACGCTTAAGGGATTTTGGGCATATTATAAGATATGGGCCAAAATACACTTAAGTGGGATTTTTAGCTTGAAGCCCACATAAGTGGTTCTATAAATAGAACCCTTGGGTAGAAGCATTGTCACTCTTGCATTCCGTTTCTCTCTCTCTCAATCAAATCCTTCATTCGTAGCAGCTAGCACAGAGATTGAAGGAATCTGTTCGTGTGGACTGAGTAGAGACGTTGTCATCGTTCGACGTTCGTGATCGCCACAAGAGGTAACGATTCTATCACTGATCATGCCCATTTGTAAGGATCACTAAATGGAGAAATTTTTAAATTCCGCTGCGCCTTGGATGGCAATTCTCCTTCAGTGGTATCAGAGCCACTTACGAAACCATGAATTTGATAACTGTTTATTTTTCTGTATTAATACGATTAAAACAGAATGAATCAAAGATTAAATTGAGATCGATCAAATTATATATATGATATAAGTAATCATGATGCAAAATACATTATATATGATATAGTGTTCTTGTTTTGTTCATTCAAACACTCAATGGTTGTTTTCCTTTGAGCGATCAATGGTCGTTTGCTTCTTGATCCGACATTAGTATGGTGAAGCAATGACGTGTTGATCAATCATACTGAATCAACAATCGAGATGTGTTTGACGGTCTGAAATTGGTGCATCAGGGTTAGTGACGGCACAAGGGTTGTGCTGTCAGAGAGTTATGCGATTGGGGTTATGACTGCACAAGAGTTGTGCTTTCTAACACATTTTTGTACAGTGTTCACCGGTTAACGTATATGGTTAACCGGTTAATGCAAGACGGAATACTGTTTTCTAAAATATTTTCAAACAATGTTAACCGGTTAACGTATATGGTTAACCGGTTAACGTATATGGTTAACCGGTTAACGCGAAACGGAATACAGCTTTCTAACCGTTTTTCAACCGTGTTAACCGGTTAACGTATTTGGTTAACCTTTTAACGCAAAACAGAATATAAATTATGAACAGATTTTCAAACAGTGTTAACCGGTTAACGCATATGGTTAACTTGTTAACGCAAGGCAAAATTCACTTGTTCGGCTAACTCTGCGTAATATGATCGGTCGTCGAGATTTAATTTGGTTTTAATTAATTAAAAGAATTAATAATAATAATAATAATGTGTTTATTATTGTCTTGTGGTGATCGGTTATGGCATTAGTTTTCCTTTATTTTGTTTTGGGTTTTAAAATACGACCTGTGTGTCGTGCCTCTCTTTTAATCTCTCAATGTAACTTCTTTTCTCATCTCACTCCCTCGTATGTAAAACGAGTTTCTTTATGTAATGTAATGTTATGAAGAAAGCAAAGAAGTCAGTGCCAAAGGAGGACAACCTTGAAGATCTTGCTTGGAGAAGCTTAGATCGTTATTAAGTTAGCTTAGGTTCTCTCATTGGCTTGGGAGAACAATTGTGCTAGGTGTCGCGGGGTATTCGTTACCATTATAGATATTGACTAAATCCAAGGTAAATCATACAAGTCGATTCGCCACCGCACTTCTATTTATCCAAAGGAATGGTTAGAAAGCGAACAAAAACCTAATAGTTTTAACAAAAACTAATAAAAGAAACAGAGATCTGGGTAAGGGGGTTGGTTATGCAATGGGAAGGTGTTAGGCACCCAAAACATCCTAGGTACTCCTAGGGAGCCCTTTTCACACTCGTGAAGGTTGTTGTCTTGTGAAAATTTTGTTTGTGCAAACATGATTGAAGAGATGAGAAAAGAATGTACAAGTTTATTTACATTTTGGTGTTTGGATGGATAAACCCATTGCCTACGTACCATCTTGTAAAAAAGATTAGGATCAAAACCTTGTAGTTCGGGGTAAAAATTTCAAAATGAGTTGGTGAATTGATTGGTCCAAAAGCCTTAAGATCTTTTGTTATCAAAGGGAGAAAACTCAACCAAACCACAAATCCACCATGTGAGGATAACTTCAACATGCTAGTGAGGGGTTAACCCTATAATAAGCATGGAAGACTCATTGTCCATCACTAAGGATATAGGTGAGTATTACATCTACCACAAAGATAACTCAAACCTAATAGCTAAAGGTTATGAAAGATTTTGATTAAGAAGTGGCCTTTGGAACCACAAAAAGAAATTTGAATGGGTTATATTTTACCAATTGGAAGTATATACAAAAGCGGTCAAAGTTGACTTAAAGATTCAATTCAAAATAAGTATTATAAAAAGAAAGTTTGAAAATCAAAAGCATAAGGCTTAGGTTTCTAATGTTTGAAACAATAGTTAAATGTTTGCACAAAAAGGGTTTTGGCTTGGGTTAGAGTGGAGAGATGAAGAAGAAGGGCTAAATCCTAAGGAAAACAAAAAGATGAGGGATAAGAAATAAAACCACACCAGGAGTTCCTCTCTTTAGATCATATTGATGATCCAAGTAGCTCCCGTCCTTTGGAATAAGCAAACACAAAGTATAAGAAATCAAACCAGTCTCATAAGAGATCCTCAATGTATCTTGTATCTTCCACTTGGATGAACATGGTAATGATCCTCCAATTAAACTCAAATGGGAAATCCTAGCACAAAAGCACACACATCAAAAGTTCCATGGGGTAAAACAAGAATGGACAAAAGTGAGTTTAGAGATTTGGTCCTTTCTAATCCATCTTCAACATTTAGATCCTTTTACTCCCATTTTTGCATAAGGAAAGGTCCTAGAATCTAAGTCCAATTCTCCATTTCTTTGCATATGGGAAGTCCTAGAAACTAAGTCCATTTCTTTGCATTTAGTCCACAACAATCAAAACAAAAACACAAGCACAATAATATATACACAATTATGTGCTCAAGTGAGCAAAAGGGAAATGGCATTAACATAAACATGTGCTCAAATGAGCAAAGAGAAAAGCAAATGAATAAAATATGCAAGAAAAGTAAATTGCAAAAAGGTAAATTGCATAAAGTAAAAGTTAGGAGTTAATGGTTAGTGTTAGTAGTTAGTGTGCCATAAGGCAAATTTAGCGCTATGTTAAGCAATCGTAATTGGACTTATGTAAAAGTCACAACTATCTGAGGCCGGTCAATAATAATGTAGGCAACAAACACAAGTTAGGAGTCTTGATTAGTGAACCAAGTCCCAAAAACTTGCCATGCCAAAAAGAAGAAGAGAAATGATCTTGTATTGGTTTAAGCCTTTTGCATGATTTAAAAGACAACTTATCCTTAATGCAAAGCCATTCACTTGATCAATTAATCAAGATGAATTAGATTTGAATCAAGGAAGGTTAAATCCCTCTAATCAATGCTAACTTATCAACCTTCAACTCATTGATCAAAAAGAAAAAAAGAAGAAGAAGAAGAAGAAGGAGATGAATGATGGAGAATGGAAATGGCAAAGTAAAAGTGCATTAAATGAAATACAATTTTACCAATCCTCATATGTTGACCAATAACATTGAAAGTCAAGGTCAAACAATCAAAAAACAGAAGTGAGATGAAGATTGGATGTCAAGAAATGAATAAACTATTTTTGGCATTTTTTTAATATTAAAAATAAACTTGAATTAAAATAAATGGAAAGGTCAAACTTCAAAATCACTTCAAATCAACCTTGAAAGGTCCAAGTGATTTATCCTAAGTTCAACAAGGTCAAACAAAGTTTGACAAAAAATTTCAGCATTTTTAAAAGTCAGAAACTATTTTTAATCAATTAAAAATGAATAAAAATAACCTAATTGAACTAAAATCTCAAATAAATCTCAAATCAATTCAAAAATTGATGAGAATATTTTTCATAGATCCATCATCATTCAAAGAGGTTAGGAAAATATTTTTGCATTTTTTGAATATCAAAAACTATTTAAAATGAATTTAAATTAACCTGAAAAGAGAAAATTCACAAAAAATACCAAATGATGAAATAAAAAATATTAAAAATCAGAAATAGAAACTAATTTTTTTTTGAGAAATAATGCAATTGGTCCCATAATTTTTGGATTAAAAATGAAGAAGATATTGATTTTTAAAAATAATGGAAATAAAAGAAATAAAATCAGAAATTAAGAAAATAGAAAAAGCGTGAGCCGTCTGATGATGATTCATTAATTGACGTGGATCGTCACACGGCCAGGAAGCGCGTGTTCACCATACACGCGGGTCAAACGCATCACACCGTGGCAAATGAAAAGTCATAACAATGAAGGGACAAGATCAAATCTGGAGAGTGGATCCAACGGCCAGGATTTGAACTGGACTTGATGAAGCCATTTGAGCCACCGTCTTCTCCGGTGAGCTTCCCAGATTTCGGCCAAGTTGCAGAACTTCAAAACTTAACCAAATCAAGCGATCTATACATCAATAGAAAGCTAAGATGATGTAGATCATCCCTATACCATCCATTTTCATTCTAGATCTCTATGATTTGAGAAATCAGAAGTTGAAAATTCTGGTGTTCATCATGAACTCAATGAATTTCGAAAATTAAAAGCATAAACATGATCCCTCCATTGAGAGGACTTCAGCCAACACAAAACCATAGCCAATAGGTCAATGAATTAAGAGAATCAAAGCAAATACTAGTTGGAGTTCAAGTTTGAGTTCTGGTGATTTGAGCTTGAAACCTTGCTTGCTTTATCAAAACAGAAATTCAATGGAGTGTATGGTGAAGGTCTAGAAGCATTAGACCTATGAATACAACCAGATGTAGTTGAACTCAAGATCTGAAATTTTTTGAAGAAAATGAAATTGCTTCTTTAGTAATGGTTGGGGAATGATTTCAGGTCGAAAGTTGGATGGGAAATGGAGGGAATGAAGCTTCTATTTATAGAGGATTTGACAAGGGAAGTGTGAAGAAATCCGTGTGCATGAATTTGGATATCACTTGCATGGGCTTGCATGATCATGCACAAGGCCCAAAATCAATGCCAAATGAACTCTGAGCAATGACCAAAGGGAATTGGACGTGTAATTTGCCTTGCAATAGCTTGTACTTCAAGATTCAATGTGAATTTCACAATTGGTCACAAATGTTCAGCTCTTCGAAAGTCACTCATGAAAAATCCAAAGATAAGCATATGAGTAATGGTTGGAAAGGTATTTGTATAAGGAACAAATGTTATGTTGGACAAAAACTCATTTGAAGTGTGGAAAATTACGAAATTTGAGTTTAAAGTGTGATGTGCAAAACATGTCAAGGCAAGGTTTCTAAAATTGGCCAACTTTCAAGCCCTTCTGTTTTGATGATGCAAGATTCAAATAAAAAACCCCCCAACATAAACGATGTATAACATTTCAAGACAATCAAAATGGACTTAAATTTTGCATCCTTTGGAGTTTTTATAAAGAAGTTATGGGCATTTGAAGTTGGACTTTTTTGACTTTTAATGCCTTTGGCCAAAAAGGACCTATAATGTCTTGCATTATCACATGTATTTCCTTTGCGATTTTGAAATTTTGTTCAACATAAAATTTGAATTAGACATCTTAATCTTTCCAATGCATTAGATCCCACCTCAAAATCATAAAAAATGAATGAGTTATGTCGTTGGGAAGTTGACCCAAAATTAGGTTTTAGTCAAAATGACCTATAATGTATTGGAATGGCAGATGGTATTATCACATGTATTTGATGAACATGAAAGTTGTTCATATTGTCCTTAAGAACATTTTTGCTTTTGGAACCATCTCCATTTGACCAACATATAAAAAGTTAGGTATCAGTGCATTTCGAAATAGTCAAATGAATTGACTGATCAACTTTTCAAGTCCACAACTCATATTTTGATGAATTGATGATTGAGGACACTCAAATAAGTTCAAATATGCATGAAATGAAGAGTTAAATAACTTCCCTTGATTGTATTTGACCATGGGCTGAGGTGGCTTCAAGAGCAAGGCTTTGTGGATGATCAGATGAACTGGGGTTTCCTTGGGGAACAAACCTCAAACCCCTTGACTTGATTTGATCAAGATGATGAATTGAGATGCTAGGGAGGCATATTTGATGGATGAGAGCTTTGGGAACCATTACCATGCTTGCTTTCTCCTCTTTTAGGCCATGTCTTTTGACCAATGACCTCCTTGAAGCTTTTGGCCTTGTGATTGCTCAAGCTACAACCAAAAGATGTTAGTGACATATTTTTGGGCTTTTGGTTAGCCAACAAAAATGAGAAAAGCAATGATATACAATTTAAGCATGCTTGGTGATCTCAAACCACTCACAAAGATTAAGAAGAAATTGACGACTCCCACGAATAATTCATTCTATGGGGCACAGACTCTACTGGGGAGTAAAGCACTAAAAATGCGTGACCAGGTCACGAATCAAAACCGGGGAAAAGAATCTCCAAAGGGAATAAATCCATTGGAAAGATTCGAGCTGACTCAAAGATGCATGTATTGGGGAATATGCCAATACAGCGAAACTATCCGTAATGGATACTTCGGATAAAAATCCGGACGAAGACAATCCACTAAGGACTCGCTGGGGGTACCCAACAGAATCTTCTAGGGAAGCAGGGGGATGAGGTATTACCGATTACTGGGTAATAAGCTCAAAGAGACATGTGCTCCGAACACTGGTATAAGGGCGAGAGATACAACATGCTCAGGAAGAAATGAATATCTAAGACCGGTATAAGGGTGAGAGATATCAAAACTTCAAAACATCTGAGGAAGACCTAAAAAAGGTATATTTCAACTCAGGGACTCTGACTCTGCAGGGGACAAAAAAGTCATATTAGGGAGCAGAAAGGAAGGAACACCAGGGATACCGATTACTGGGCATATAATAGGTGACCCACCAAGGCGTGAATTGGGGAATATTCCCAAGACACTCATCATCCAACAGAGGGCTAAAAGCAAACTCGATTATAGGACGGATATTCGATTCCGCAAAGGGGATACGAATCTTACTGGACTAGGGAAGAACAAAAGGCTTCGACCGAAGAGCGCATGAGATATATTATCTATTACCGTCAGAACATAGATAATATACTCACATGGAAGGTTATCCACAACCAGTTACTGGGTTAATAAAGGATAAATCGAACGAAAAGAAAAGGCATCGGGATATCGAGACTAGGTATATAATGATGACCAATTCAGGAGAGAAACAATCGTTACCAACAACAGGGTAGACGAGAGATAACTCGCTGGGGATAAATTGCAAAATCAAAGCAATAATCCAGGCAAATAAGGGGATATCAACACCGAATATTGAATGAAGATAATCACCAAGGAGGGGATTACACCTACCGGATACTGGATAGGAAACCACGGAAAAGTAACCGTCATCAATTATGATGAATCAAAGGTTAACTCTGCAAGGGAAAGAGAATAGGGTTTACAACCACCGGTATCAGGGTAGAATACAACAGGTTCCGTCGGGGTAATATGAGTGATCACTAATCATGAGTAATTATTCATTTATACCACAGGGAAGCAAAAGGAAACAGTCGTAAGATGCCAATTTAGGATCAAACCAAAGAGGCAAACTGAATCAAGACACGCCCTAATGAGGATATAACTCAATTGGGGAACCTATCCCAATATGTGTGTTGGGAGGAAACGGAAACAATCGTCATCCACGAGGATGTATCTCAGTGGGGAATATGGAAGAAAGGGATAGACGCTTTCTGCCTATGGGGCCGACTCTATATGGAGAGATCAGACGCACACATCTGCTTGAGGAAATATATACCACCAAATAGCAGGAGACAACAAACAAACAATATATGGCAAAGAAATGCATCATGAATATCTGAATGTTATAATTATGCATGTATATGCGTAATTTATGTTTGATGAATGCTGACAAACAAACATATCTTAACACAAACAGGTCCAGGAATCAACCACCCGGTACTACATCTCAAGAGACAGAGCCAAAATCACCAGAGAGTGACCAATTTGCCAGGGATCGGAGACAATAATATCTTTGCAGGGGATGAATCATCAGTCTCAGCTGGGGAAAAGAGCTTAGGGCACATGTAGAATCTACCACATAAGCAACTCTATCGGGGAATCTATCTGAGGGATAAAGTGATTTTAGGGACTAACCACCAAGAGTCGAATCTTTTGGAGAGAGCACATCTGCTGAGGAGGAAAGATCACTGCTCTGCTGAAGGGAATAGAGGTAAATAACCTCAACAAGCACTCCACTTGGTGGGATAAACCACAACAATATCTGGGAGGAAGAGCATACAGTCATGCCAGGAATATGAACAAATGTCTTACCCTGTTGGAGATCACACCACTCTTGGGAGAGCACTGTGAATCTCTTAAGTATCCTTTCGTCTTTGTGACTGTTCACTTTGTTTAAAAACAAGTTATAAAAATTCATTTTTCAAAACAATGATATTTTCTCAATTAAAAGCATGCAAAACATTTGTTGAAATAGAAATAAATAAGAGTGCAAATAACTTGATAAAAGGCTCAAATTTATTTGATGGAATGGTAGTCTGCAAATGGCAAGACTCCATAGATCTTTACAAATTTAAAATTGGTGATATATATTGGAAAAGGGCTACATTGAACATAATGACCATTTCTCCACCAATTCTGAATTCGATGTATTTGAAGCTTCGGTTGATGACGAATGAACAAGAATCTCTGACGGATGACAGATGTAGAACAAAGTCTTGTCAAGATGCCGTTACTTGCCAAATCCCTAATTTTTGCCTAGATTGCCCCAGGATGAGGTACTCAACCTAGCGGGATATAAATATTCATCATTTTTCATGTCTCTAAATTTTGCCTGGACCGCGCTTTCGGGTTTTCAATCCACCGAGACGCTCATTTTTGCCTAAGCTGCCCTTTCGGGTTTTCAACTTAGCGAGCTATTCTGTTTTTATTTCTAGGGGAAGTATTTCTTGACTGCATCTGAATTCACAGGACGAGTGAAATCCTCCCCATCCATAGTTGTAAGCATCAAGGCACCGCCTGAAAAGGCTCTCTTAACAACATATGGACCTTCATAGTTCGGAGTCCACTTGCCCCTGGAATCGGGCGCCAAAGACAAGACTTTCTTGAGCACAAGGTCACCTTCTCGGAACACACGAGGCTTGACCTTCTTATCAAAAGCTTTCTTCATCCTCTGCTGATATAACTGACCATGGCACATGGCAGTCAATCTCTTTTCTTCTATCAAATTCAGCTGGTCATAACGACCCTGAACCCATTCAGCATCAGTCAACTTCGCCTCCATCAAGACTCTCATTGATGGGATCTCCACCTCTACTGGGAGTACGGCCTCCATGCCATAAACTAGAGAAAAAGGGGTTGCCCCTGTTGAAGTGCGGACAGACGTACGATATCCATGTAAAGCAAATGGCAGCATCTCATGCCAATCTTTATACGTAACAAAGTTCTTCTGGATAATCTTCTTGATGTTCTTATTAGCAGCTTCAACAACCCCATTCATCTTGGGTCTATAAGGAGAAGAATTATGATGTGCAATCTTGAACTCGCTACACAGCTCTTTCATCATCTTGTTGTTCAAGTTAGATCCATTATCAGTAATGATCTTATCTGGCACACCATATCGGCATATGAGTTGATTCTTGATAAACTTTACGACCACCTTCCTGGTCACATTTGCATATGACGCCACTTCAACCCACTTGGTGAAGTAATCGATTGCTACGAGACTAAATATGTGTCCATTAGACGCTTTCGGCTCTATCATGCCAATCATGTCAATTCCCCACATGGAGAAAGGCCATGGTGATGAAATCACATTCAGAAGTGTCTGAGGAATATGAATCTTATCCGCATAAATCTGACACTTATGGCATTTCTTCACGTACTTGCAGCAGTCAGACTCCATTGTCAACCAATTGTAGCCTGCTCTCAACCTCTTTCTAGCCATGGCATGTCCATTTGAATGAGTACCAAATGAACCTTCATGAACTTCAGTCGTTAACAGGTTTGCTTCGTGTCTATCCACGCATCTGAGCAGAACCATGTCAAAATTTCTCTTGTATAGCACATCTCCATTGAGGTAGAAACTGCATGACAATCTCCTCAAAGTTTTCCTATCTTTCAGAGATGCCCCAGGTGGGTAAATCTGGCTCTGTAGGAAACACTTGATATCATAATACCAAGGCTTATCATCTTTTACTTCTTCAACCACAAATACATGAGCTGGTCTATCCAAGCGCATCACAGCGATATTGGGGACTTCATTCCAATATTTAACCATAATCATCGAGGCTAGCGTAGCAAGAGCATCTGCCATCCGATTCTCATCTCGAGGAATATGATGGAAGTCAACCTTAGTAAAGAACGTTGAAATCCTCCGTGCATAATCCCTATATGGAATGAGACCAGGCTGATTCGTTTCTCATTCATCCTTAATCTGATTAACAACAAGGGCTGAATCACCATAAACATCAAGATGCTTGATCCTAAGATCAATGCATTCCTCCAATCCCATAATACAGGCCTCATACTCTGCCATATTATTCGTGCATTTGAAAGTTAGCCTTGCTGTGAAAGGAATATGTGTTCCCTGAGGAGTAATAATCACTGCCCCAATACCATTTCCATACTGATTTATAGCGCCATCAAACACCATACTCCATCTGGAACCAGGCTCGGGCCCTTCATCGAGTGTAGGCTCATCACAATCTTTCATTTTCAAATACAGAATCTCCTCGTCTTGGAAGTCATACTGAACTGACTGATAATCCTCGATAGGCTGATGTGCCAAATGGTCAGCCAAGATACTACCTTTAATAGCCTTCTGAGCTCGATACTCAATATCATACTCAGACAACAACATCTGCCAACGGGCAATCCTCCCAGTTAAAGCAGGCTTCTCAAATATTTACTTGATTGGATCCATTTTGGATATCAACCAAGTCGTATGATTTATCATATACAGGCGTAAGCGCTTAGCAGCCTAGGCCAAAACACAGCATGTCTTCTCAAGCATTGAGTATCGAGACTCACAATCAGTGAACTTCTTGCTCAAGTAGTAGATAGCATACTCTTTCTTCCCTGATTCATCTTGCTGACCAAGGACACAACCTATTGAATCTTCAAGAACAATCAGATACATGATCAATGAACTTCCCTCCACAAGCGGAGACAGAATCGGAGGTTCGGGCAGATATTCTTTAATACGGTCGAAAGCTTTCTTGCAATCTTCGGTCCAATCATGAGACTGATCTTTCCGGAGGAGCTTGAATATTGGTGCACATGTGGCAGTCATGTGGGATATGAATATGGAAATGTAATTCAAGCGACCAAGAAAACCTCGGACTTGCTTCTCAGTTTTGGGCGCAGGCATCTCTTGTATTGCTTTGACCTTTGCAGGATCAACCTCAATACCTCTTTCACTGACAATGAAGCCCAATAACTTGCCAGAACGGACTCCAAATGTATACCTGTTGGGATTTAGACGAAGCTTGTATTTTCTCAAACGCTGAAAAAGCTTCAACAAGTGTTCTACATGTTCAACTTCCGTTCTTGACTTAGCAATCATATCATCAACATATACCTCAATCTCCTTGTGCATCATATCATGAAACAAGGTAGTCATAGCTCATTGATATGTGGCTCCGACGTTCTTTAAATCGAAGGGCATCACTCGATAATAGAATGTTCCCCAAGGTGTGATGAATGTTGTCTTCTCCATATCCTCGGGTGCCATCTTAATCTGATTATATCCGGAAAATCCATCCATAAATAAGAAGACATTGAATTTAGCTGTATTGTCTACCAACATATCAATATGTGGTAGAGGGAAATCATCTTTCGGACTAGCTTTATTCAAATCTCTATAGTCCACACACATCCGGACTTTTCCATCTTTCTTAGGCACGGGCACAATATTGGCCACCCATTGAGGATATGTAGAAGTCACCAGAAACCCCGCATCAATTTGCTTCTGAACTTCTTCCTTGATCTTCACTGCCATATCAGCATGCGTTCTTCTGGCTTCTGCTTCACAGGCACGCACTCAGGCTTCAAGGGTAAGAAATGTTGCACGATATCAGTGTCTAGACCCCGCATGTCTTCATATGACCATGCAAAGACGTCAACATATTTTCGTAGCAATTCAATCAACCCCTTCTTAACAGATTCTTCAAGGAGTGCACCAATCTTTACTTCACGAACACAATCCTCAGACCCCAAGTTGACTGTCTCCAGATTCTCGAGATGCGGCTGAATGATCTTCTCTTCATGCTCAAGTAAACGGGTAATTTCGTCAGGAATCTCTTCAACATCATCTTCTTCCGCCTCAAATATAGGGAACTCAAAATTGGGAGATGGTGTTGGATCATTATGTTCAATGGGTCTAGAAATCAACCTGCATAACGATTTTGGATATGAAAAGCTTTAGAATTCAAACAAGGCACATCATTATGTAGATGAAAAGGTTGATTTTATTCTTTTTTAGGGTTTTATGTGATCACCGATTTCATGCAAAAAGCAAAAAGGGAAAATAATTTGGAAAAACAAACATTTAACATGAATTTATTGAATGAAAATATCATCGTATTTATGTTGCCAACAATGTTATCACTCCTCCTTTTGGCATGGGAGAAGGGTTTTTTAACAAAGTGATCATTACGTTGACTTGTGGACAACTGTAGGAATATCCACAGCGACCCAATTGTTGCAGATCCCACCAGGGATAATGAAATTTCCAGAGTCCTCTGCATCCTCTTCCAAGACAGCAGCAGCCTCCTCATCCTGACTGGTGTGGATAAAACATCCACTCTTGAATAGTCCTTTTTTGTTGAAGACCCCAGAAGAAAAGCCAATGCCAGCCCGAGACTTATTGTCTTCTAGCTCAATCATTTTTCCCAAACCAGCAATTGCACCACACTCAATGGCCAACTTCGCATCTCTATAGGAAGTAAATGAAGGAGTTCTCTTCTCAACAGGCTCAGCTATAGATAAAGCTTGGAAAGGAGTTCCAACTTCATCCTCAACATCTATATACGAGAAGGAAGACAAGTGGCTAACCAGGAGAGCCTTTTCTCCCCCTACCACTACCAGTTTCTTGTTCTTCACAAATTTCAGCTTTTGGTGTAGGGTGGATGTCACGGCGCCCGCCTCGTGAATCCATGGTCTGCCTAAGAGACAGTTGTACGATGGGTGAATATCCATAACCTAGAAGGCAATTTGGAAATCACTGGGTCCAATCTTGATTGGGAGATCAACTTCCCCAATCACAGTCTTTCGAGACCCATCGAAAGCTTTCACAACAACTCCACTTTGCCTCATGGGAGGCCCTTGATATGACAATCTTGAGAGAGTGGATTTTGGCAATACGTTCAGGGATGACCCAGTGTCCACCAGCACATTGGACATGGCGTCATCTTTGCAGTTCATGGAGATGTGTAAGGCCAAGTTGTGGTCTCTTCCCTCCTCAGGAAGATCAGAGTCACAGAAACTCAAATTGTTACAAGCGGTAATGTTTGCAACAATGCTATCGAACTGTTCTATTATGACATCATGATCTACATATGCCACATCCAAAACCTTCTGCAGCGCCTCTCTATGTGGTTATGAATTCAGAAGCAACGATAACACGAATATCTTGGATGGCGTTTGTAGAAGCTGGTCTACAACATTGTACTCACTCTTCTTGATGAGCCTTAGCATCTCATCACAGTCTTCTTTCACATTTCCATTAGGGCCAACAGAGGTAGGAGCTTTTAGTACAGAGGAGGGATTAACAGCAAGTGCCGGATCCGGAGAATTCGCCGCATTCCCAACCGGGCGTTCAACAAAATCAGTACTAGCTTGAGGTTTTGGTGCTGAAAACACACGACCACTACGGGTCAAACCACTTACATCAGCGATATTCACCGCAGATTAAGAAGGAAAAGGCACCTCTTTCCCATCTTCTACAGCAACAACGTTGTAACGAAAGGGAATTGCCTTTTCGGAAGAATATGGCACAAGTCCGGCAGGCTTAATGATCAAGGAAGGAGAAACCTTCTGCTTGCTACCATCGTATTTAATGATAACAGGTTCGGGTATCCGGAACACCGGGGAAATTACGTTGACCTTTGGCTCATCTTCGTTAACATTCCTATTCTGAAGGATCTCAATGACTCCTTCATCCAGCATTTCCTGAAGATCTTTACGCATTTGGCGACAACCCAATCGGTTAACAGGGCAGATTCGACATCTATCATGGTTGTGCTCATAATGACTGTACTCGCATAGCAAACGGTGCAACTCGACTAGAGACTGTCGGATATGACTAACATATTTGACCTTGTACTTGCCAGGGCAGCCCTGGACCATGTTAACAGATTTCCCATGTTCGGGCAATGGGTTCTTCTTCACATTAGGACCTACGTCCTCAAAACACAGAATGCCACACCTCACAAGGTCTTGAACCTTGGTCTTCAAAGGATAGCAATTCTCCCCATCGTGGTCGGGAGCACCAGAGTGATACACACAATGTAATTCAGGCTTATACCACCACTGAGGGTGAGCAGGTATAGCCGGTGGGTCTCTCGGAGTAATCCGCTTCCTCTCTATCAAGGAGGGATATAACTCTGCGTACGTCATCGGAATAGGATCAAAAGTGACCTTTTTCCTCTCGTAACTCGTGCTAGTTGGATTATTGTTTCAGGGCTGGTAGGCCTGCTGTTGCGGACGGTGTTGTTGCTGATATTGCTGAGGTGGTTGCTGATTATTGCTATGTTGTTGGTACTGTTGGTTGTCTCTGAAAACAGGTGCTATATGAGCCATCTGGTGCTGGTTACTGGCGGGACGCACAGTCTTCCTCCCTACCGAGGGTCTACTTGATTTCACATGGGAGGTCACGACATGTGCCTCTCCATCTTTCTTCTTTGCAAACGCCCCAAAACGTGGTTAGACGTCCTTCTCTAACCCCCTCTTCTAAACGCATCCCCATATTCACCATCTCGGTGAAGTCAGAAGGAGCGCTAGCAATCATCCGCTCATAATAGAATGAACTCAAGGTCTTCAGAAAAGATCTTGGTCATTTCCTTCTCTTCCAGCGGAGGCACGATCTGTGCTTCCAACTCTCGCCACCTCTGGGCGTACTCTTTAAACGTTTCTTTGTCCTTGTGGGACATGACCCTCAATTGATCCCTATCGGGAGCCATATCCACATTATACTTGTATTGCTTGACGAAGGCCTCGCTAAGATCATTGAAAGATCGGATGTTCGTACTGTCTAAACCCATATACCATCTCAGGGCAGCACCAGACAGATTGTCCTGAAAGTAGTGGATGAGCAACTGGTCGTTATCAGTCTGGGTGGACATCTTCCTAGCATACATGACCATGTGGCTGAGACGACAAGTGTTTCCCTTGTACTTTTCAAAGTCAGGGACCTTGAATTTCATTGGAATCTTCACGTTGGGAACCAAACACAGTTCGGCAGTAGACTTGCCGAAGAGATCCTTTCCTTTGAGAGTCTTCAATTCCTTGCGAAGCTCAAGAAATTGATCGTTCATAGCGTCCATCTTCTCATAGACATTTGGGCCCTCAGACGGCTCAAAATGATAGATGGTGTCGTCTACTCTAGGCATGGTATGCACGACAGGAGGAGGAACAGCAATGACCGGGCTAGATGCCGACATAGAAGCAAAAGTTGAAGGAGGACCCTCAGGCATGAAATTAGGAGGCATCCCCCACGGAAACCCGGTTGGCATGGCTGTAGGAGCAAAGTGTGCACTGGCTGCAAGCACAGTTGAGGAAACAACCTCAGAGATAACTGTCCTCTGGGGAGGAGTTGAAGGCGTTGGAGAAGACTGGCTCTGGGCAGCCAAGAATGATTCCATCAAAGCACTCAGTCTGGCCACTTCCTCCTTGAGTTCACAGTTCTCTTGCTCTAATTGATCCATCAGTCTTGAAGTGTTGGCTCTAGTGTAGTCCCGGTGAGTCAGCTTGTCTTCAAAATAAATGAAGAGCACAGAGTTAGACCACAGGACAAGAAACCGGGAACCAAAACCTGCTTATGCACATGATGCATGCAATGCTTGTGCACATGATTTGTTTTTACATTTCAAAGGAACTTTAGGGTTTTACATGCAAATTTTGGAATCATTTAACATTTATCGCATATAGAAATGTCTCATCAAATGATATCAGGGAAAAAAAGTACAACTTTGTCAATCATATACAAGAGAGAAGGATAGTAATCATCCTATGGATCCCTAGAAACAATCATCTAATGCTCGGGACACATGAAGATAAGTTGCACGAAGCCTTTTCACCTCCCTCTCGTAGGCTGCCTCCATATCCATCTTCTCTTTGACAAGTCGATCGTACTTCCTCTTCCAAAACCGGGAAGACTGAGGAAGTAGAGAAGTCCATGCATCATTAGGATCATCAATAACCTGATGCTCAAGGAATTCAATCAAGGCGTCCTTCTCCTTAATCTGCTGAAGAAACTCTTCCCTTTCACGGATCCAAGCACGTGATAGGTCTTTGTCTCTCAACTCCTCTACTCCTTGATTAGGGAGGGTTGAACTCCTCTACTCCTCGGATACTCGTAAGCCATGAGATACTCAGAAGCTCTCCTCCTTACCCAAGCAGTATAAGGCTCCAAAACAGGTTTATCCTTTACTCCTGAAAGAACACACCCTCTACCAAAATGTTATTAGGTTTATCCTTTAGGGGGAACCCAAGCTGACGACGTGCCAAAACAGGGTTGTAGTTAATCCCACCACATGTACCAAGAAGAGGCACATTGGAGAATTCACCACAAGAGTCGATAATCTGCACACCATCATACACACGGTTGTACCAAGAGATATCATCATTAGTGAGAGACATGAGTCTCGTGGACCACCGTAGACATCCCTTGTTCTCCTTGAAAGCGACCGTCTGAGGTAAGTGAGAAATAAACCACTTATACAACAAAGGCAAACAACACACAATGGCACCACCACCCTTTGCATTCCTCATATGCAAAGAGAAATAGGCATCACCCAACAGAGTAGGAACGGGATTAAGAGTAGAAAAGATCCTAATAGCGTTCACATCCACAAAGTTGTCGATGTTGGGGAACAATACCAATCCATGGATGAGAAGTACAAATATGGCTTCAAAGGCGTCCTCACTCATGGCCTTCCCATAGATAGTAGCTTGAGCGATGAGGAACTCAGAAGGGAGACCTTGAATTCCACCTTTGGTAGTCATATGAGCACTAACCAGAGATTTATCTATGTGCAACATGTCAGCTATCTCTTGAGAAATAGGAATATTCTCTAAGCCATTGAACGACACTTGGTCTAGAATAGGTATACCCACAAGATAAGCATACTCCTCAACGGTAGGCAAAAGCTGAAAATCCGGAAACGTGAAACAACGGTACAGAGGGTCATAAAACTGCACCAATACACTTATCAACCCTTCATTCACCTGAGTAGTCAGAAGAGGAAGAAGTTCCCAAAGCAAGCTTTGAAACCCAAGGGATCTAGTACATAGGATGTCAGATTCCTTAACTCTTTCAGATCTGGTTGTCTGAAGCTGTACTTCTTTGTATTCCTTCTTTGTCTTTCCATGTCTAAAATTTTTGCAAATAAACCCCTTAAGTTCCTTGAAAATTTTCTTTATTATTGATGATATGGATGCAAATGGGTGCATGAATGCATGGATGTAACAATCACACTTAAGGATCAAGCAAAGCACACCAAACAAAGGTCATGGGATGGATCATGTTATCCTTAATATCAATCATCCATTTTGGTGGATTATGGTTTACACCTTATCAACACCCAAGTTCCATTGATATTAAGGATATATGAACGGATCAACCATGAATCAAGGGTTTGTTGTAAGTCACGAGCATGGAGTCTTGGTTAAGAACCACCCAAAGGGAGTGTACTAGGGTTTTAACCTGCCAAACATGTTCTACAAGAGGTTCCCATAGTCATCATCCCATCTTTCGGATATTATCGGAGAAACGACTACTCGTATTCCAAAAATATTCTCAAGAGAGACTCTTATGAGTGTAGTATCGCGTAACAATCGTATCAAATCTTACACTTGAACGACTTTCACACTACATCCTAAAAAAATAGGCCAAGATGGGCTTGGTAAACTAAGGTCCTTGGCTTCTAAGGTCTATATTGGAAAAAGTAATGTCTAACCACAACTTACTTGTGTGACATTATTGATCCCAACATGACCTCCACCAAGTGAATGGACTTGCAAGTCAACTTGCTAAGGAATAACTCCACCCAAGTCAACAAGACTATGCCATTCTCCTATCCTAAGTGCACTCGAGTTCGGGTATAGAACTCAACTCACAAAGATCACCAAGCATACAAGGAATTAATATCAAGAAAATCAATCATTACATACAATACAGTAATCCCAAATTGCACAAAAATATGTCATAAAACAATACAAATACAACAAGCATGAAAAGTTGGCAAAACCCACTAGGCAAAATATACTTCCCCAGCAGAGTCGCCACTTTTCTGTAGCGGGGTATTCGTTACCATTAGAGATATTGACTAAATCCAAGGTAAATCATACAAGTCGAGTCGCCACCGCACTTCTATTTATCCAAAGGAATGGTTAGAAAGCGAACCAAAACCTAATAGTTTTAACAAAAACTAATAAAAGAAACAGAGATCTGGGTAAGGGGGTTGGTTATGCAATGGGAAGGTGTTAGGCACCCAAAACATCCTAGGTACTCCTAGGGAGCCCTTTTCACACTTGTGAAGGTTGTTGTCTTGTGAAAATTTCGTTTGTGCAAAAACATGATTGAAGAGATGAGAAAAGAATATACAAGTTTATTTACATTTTGGTGTTTGGATGGATAAACCTATTGCCTACGTACCATCTTATAAAAAAGATTAGGATCAAAACCTCGTAGTTCGGGGTAAAAATTTCAAAATGAGTTGGTGAATTGACTGGTCCAAAAGCCTTAAGGTCTTTTGTTATCAAAGGGAGAAAACTCAACCAAACCACAAATCCACCATGTGAGGATAGCTTCAACATGCTAGTGAGGGGTTAACCCTATAATAAGCATGGAAGACTCATTGTCCATCACTAAGGATATAGGTGAGTATTACATCTACCACAAAGATAACTCAAACCTAATAGCTAAAGTTTATGAAAGATTTTGATTAAGAAGTGGCCTTTGGAACCACAAAAAGAAATTTGAATGGGTTATATTTTACCAATTGGAAGTATATAAAAAAGTGGTCAAAGTTGACTTAAAGATTCAATTCAAAATAAGTATTATGAAAAGAAAGTTTGAAAATCAAAAGCATAAGGCTTAGGTTTCTAATGTTTGAAACAATAGTTAAATGTTTGCACAAAAAGGGTTTTGGCTTGGGTTAGAGTGGAGAGATGAAGAAGAAGGGCTAAATCCTAAGGAAAACAAAAAGATGAGGGATAAGAAATAAAACCACACCAGGAGTTCCTCTCTTGAGATCATATTGATGATCCAAGTAGCTCCCATCCTTTGGAATAAGCAAACACAAAGTATAAGCAATCAAACAAGTCGCATAAGAGATCCTCAATCTATCTTGTATCTTCCACTTAGATGAACATGGTAATGATCCTCCAATTAAGCTCAAATGGGAAATCCTAGCACAAAAGCACCCACATCAAAAGTTCCATGGGGTAACACAAGAATGGACAAAAGTGAGTTTAGAGATTTGGTCCTTTCTAATCCATCTTCAACATTTAGATCCTTTTACTCCCATTTTTGCATAAGGAAAGGTCCTAGAATCTATGTCCAATTCTCCATTTCTTTGCATATGGGAAGTCCTAGAAACTAAGTCCATTTCTTTGCATTTGGTCCACAACAATCAAAACAAAAACACAAGCACAATAATATATACACAATTATGTGCTTAAGTGAGCAAAAGGGAAATGGCATTAACATAAACATGTGCTCAAATGAGCAAAGAGAAAAGCAAATGAATAAAATGTGCAAGAAAAGTAAATTGCATAAAGTAAAAGTTAGGAGTTAATGGTTAGTGTTAGTAGTTAGTGTGCCATAAGGAAAATTTTGCGTTATGTTAAGCAATCGTAATTGGACTTATGTAGAAGTCACAACTATCTGAGGCCGGTCAATAATAATGTAGGAAACAAACACAAGTTAGGAGTCTTGATTAGTGAACCAAGTCCCAAAAACTTGCCATGCCAAAAAGAAGAAGAGAAATGATCTTGTATTGGTTTAAGCGTTTTGCATGATTTAAAAGACAACCTATCCTTAATGCAAAGCCATTCACTTGATCAATTGATCAAGATGAATTAGATTTGAATCAAGGAAGGCTAAATCCCTCTAATCAATGCTAACTTATCAACCTTCAACTCATTGATCAAAAAGAAAAAAAAGAAGAAGAAGAAGAAGAAGGAGATGAATGATGGAGAATGGAAATGGCCAAGTAAAAGTGCATTAAATGAAATACAATTTTATCAATCCTGATATGTTGACCAATAATGTTGAAAGTCAAGGTCAAACAATCAAAAAACAGAAGTGAGATGAAGATTGGATGTCAAGAAATGAATAAACTATTTTTGGCATTTTTTTAATATTAAAAATAAACTTGAATTAAAATAAATGGAAAGGTCAAACTTCAAAATCACTTCAAATCAACCTTGAAAGGTCCAGGTGATTTATCCTAAGGTCAACAAGGTCAAACAAAGTTTGACAATTTTTTTTAGCATTTTTAAAAGTCAGAAACTATTTTTAATCAATTAAAAATGAATAAAAATAACCTAATTGAACTAAAATCTCAAATAAATCTCAAATCATTTCAAAAATTGATGAGAATATTTTTCATAGATCCATCATCATTCAAAGAGGTTAGGAAAATATTTTTGCATTTTTTGAATATCAAAAACTATTTAAAATGAATTTAAAATAACCAGAAAAGAGAAAATTCACAAAAAATACCAAATGATGAAATAAAAATATTAAAAATCAGAAATAGAAACTAGAATTTATTTGGGAAATAATGCAATTGGTCCCATAATTGTTGGATTAAAAATGAAGAAGATATTGATTTTTAAAAATAAAGGAAATAAAATAAATAAAATCAGAAATTAAGAAAATAGAAAAAGCGTGAGCCGTCTGATGATTATTCATTAATTGACGTGGATCATCACACGGCCAGGAAGCGCGTGTTCACCATACACGCGGGTCAAACGCATCACACCGGGGCAAATGAAAAGTCATAACAATGAAGGGACAAGATCAAATCTAGAGAATGGATCCAACGGCCAGGATTTGAACTGGACTTAATGAAGCCACCGGAGCCACCGTCTTCTCCGGTGAGCTTCCCAGATTTCGGCCAAGTTGCAGAACTTCAAAACTTAAGATGATGTAGATCAATAGAAAGCTAAGATGATGTAGATCATCCCTATACCATCCATTTTCATTCTAGATCTCTATGATTTGAGAAATCAGAAGTTGAAAATTCTGGTGTTCATCATGAACTCAATGAATTTCGAAAATTAAAAGCATAAACATGATGCCTCTATTGAGAGGACTTCAGCCAACACAAAACCACAGCAAATAGGTCAATGAATTAAGAGAATCGAAGCAAATACCATTTGGAGTTCAAGTTTGAGTTCTGGTGATTTGAGCTTGAAACCTTGCTTGCTTTATCAAAATAGAAATTCAATGGAGTGTATGGTGACAGTCTAGAAGCATTAGATCTATGGATACAACCAGATGTAGTTGAATTCAAGATCTGAAAAAAATTGAAGAAAATGCAATTGCTTCTTTAGTAATGGTTGGGGAATGATTTCAGCAGCATTTCAGGTCGAAAATTGGATGTGAAATGAAGGGAATGAAACTTCTATTTATAGAGGATTTGGCAAGGGAAGTGTGAAGCAATCCGTGTGCATGAATTTGGATATCACTTGCATGGGCTTGCATGATCATGTACAAGGCTCAAAAGCAATGCCAAATGAACTCTGAGCAATAACCAAAGGGAATTGGACGTGTAATTTGCCTTGCAATAGCTTGTACTTCAAGATTCAATGTGAATTTCACAATTGGTCACAAATGTTCAGCTCTTCGAAAGTCACTCATGAAAAATCCAAATATAAGCATATGAGTAATGGTTGGAAAGGTATTTTTATAAGGAACAAATGTTATGTTGGACAAAAACTCATTTGAAGTGTGGAAAATTATGAAATTTGAGTTTAAAGTGTGATGTGCAAAACATGTCAAGGCAAGGTTTCTAAAATTGGCCAACTTTCAAGCCCTTCTGTTTTGATGATGCAAGCTTCAAATGAAAAACCCTCCAACATAAAAGTTGTAGATATTTTCAATATAATCAAAATGGACTTAAATTTTGCATCATTTGGATTTTTGATAAAGACGTTATGGGCATTTGAAGTTGGACTTTTTTGACTTTTAATGCCTTTGGCCAAAAAGGACCTATAATGTCTTGCATTATCACATGTATTTCCTTTGAGATTTTGAAATTTTGTTCAACATAACATTTTAAGTAGACATCTTGAGATTTCAAATGCATTAGATCCCACCTTAAAATTATAAACAATGAATGAGTTATGTCCTTGGGAAGTTGACCCAAAATTAGGGTTTCAGTCAAAATGACCTATAATGTATTGGAATGGTAGATTGTTTTCCAAGCTTCAAATCAAATTGTGATGAACATAAACGTTGTTCATATTATCCTTAAGAACATTTTTCATTTTGGAACCATCTACGTTTGACCAACATATCAAAAGTTAGGTCTCAGTGCATTTCAAAATAGTTAGATGAATTGACTGATCAACTTTTCAAGTCCACAACTTATATTTTGACGAATTGATGATCGAGGACACTCAAATAAGTTCAAATATGCATGAAATGAAGAGTTAAATAACTTCCCTTGATTGTATTTGACCATGGGCTGAGGTGGCTTCAAGAGCAAGGCTTTGTGGATGATCAGATGAACTGGGGTTTCCTTGGGGAACAAACCTCAAACCCCTTGACTTGCTTTGATCAAGATGATGAATTGAGATGCTAGGGAGGCATATTTGATGGATGAGAGCTTTGGGAACCATTACCATGCTTGCTTTCTCCTCTTCTTGGCCATGTCTTTGTACCAATGACCTCCTTGAAGCTTTTGGCCTTGTGATTGCTCAAGCTACAACCAAAAGATGTTAGTGAAATTTTTTTGGGCTTTTGGTTAGCCAACAAAAATGAGAAAAGCAATGATATACAATTCAAGCATGCTTGGTGATCTCAAACCATTCACAAAGAGTCCCACCCAAAGGCAAAGGGAACCAAGATGCTTAAAGATCCTTGAAGCTATGCAAATGCAATGTTATGATGCCATGAGGGATCTTAGGGGCAAAATTAGGGTCTTACACTAGGGGCCATAACTGTTTCATTATATATGTATGTTGATGCATGTGTATGTATGTTGATGCATGTGAGAGACGATTTATATGATAAATAAGCCGGTGAGATCATAATAATTGCAAATTCTCTCAAATTAAATATTAAGTTTATGCTTTCCAAGTTTTAACACTCATCAAGACTAGTATCGGATAATGTAGGTTTCGCCTACGCGAGGTGCATGTTCTATATTAGTAAGGTGCGATGGGATAATTGTAATATCCAATTGTTACAACAATGGGTCAAACTTGACTAAACAAATTATAATAAGATTATATATGTTTAGAAGCAAGAGTTGGGAATTATCCATGTGATGGATTGGAACAAGGAGTTATTCACCCAACTAAAATATTCGAGAGTTGTATTAGATACAATTGGAAGGAGTTCCTACCTAAATAACCTAGTTTTGTGTAATCCGCATACGCGGACTTAGAACGAAGTGAAATATGGATCTCGACCCACTAAAAAATCTTCCAACGGGATTTTCCGAATCAAATGATGAGGGTCATTTGTTTTGAGTAAAATAGTGGGAGCATATTTAATTAAAGGCCTAATTATATATGTCAATGATACTTATATTTTCATTAATTCTTATGTAGATTACCATGACAACAAACACCTATAACAACATCTTGCGATCAATCCTTGACAAAGAAAAATTGTCTGGGACAAATTTTCTGAATTGGCACCGAAACCTGAGGATTGTCCTCAAACATTATAAAAAGCTGTATGTCTTGGAGAAACTTGTTCCTGAAGAGGAACCTCCTGGTTCTGCACCTAAGGCATAAAGAGATGCTTATAAGAAGCATGTCTATGATGCCAATGAAACTACTTGTCTCATGCTAGCTACCATGAACTCAGAATTGCAAAAGCAACATGAGAACATGGCAGCGTTCGATATGATCGAACACCTGAAGATGCTCTATCAAGAGCAAGCGAGGCATGAGAGGTTTGATGTTTCAAAAGCCCTTTTTCAAGGCAAGTTAGCTGAGGGAGCCCCTGTAGGTCCCCATGTGCTCAAGATGATTGGGTATGTGGAAAACCTTGAGAGATTGGGTTTTCCCCTCGGAAAGGAACTTGCGACTGATTTGATCTTGCAATCGTTGCCAGATAGATTCAGTCAATTTGTCCTAAATTTCAATATGAATGATATGGACAAATCTCTTCCTGAACTGCTCGCCATGTTAAGAAATGCTGAGCAGAATCTGAAGTCAAAAGGGAAGTCCATTCTGATGATCGGAAATGGAAAGAGACAGAATAAAAGGCCCACTAAGCAAGGAGATAAAGGGAAAGGCAAGGAAGTTGCCAAACCCAAACCCACCATTGCTGCTTTAAAGCCTAGTGGAGGCATAGCAAAAGAATGCACCTGCTTCCATTGCGGTAAGACCGGACACTGGAAGATAAACTGCCCAAAGTACCTGGAAGATAAGAAGAATGGAGTAGAGACTTCAACTTCAGGTATTTTTGTTATTGAAATTAATTTATCTACTTCAGCATCATGGGTATTAGATACTGGATGCGGTTCTCACATTTGTACAAATGTGCAGGGACTAAAAAGGAGTAGAGATTTGGCAAAAGGTGAAGTCGACCTATGGCAATGGAGCAAAGGTTGCTGCTTTAGCCGTAGGAACTTATGTATTGACTTTACCTAGTGGTTTAATAATTCGGTTACAGAATTGTTATTATGTACCTGCAATTAGCAGGAATATTATTTCCATTTCTTGTTTGGACAAGTTTGGTTTTTCATTTATAATAAAGAATAATTGTTGCTCAATTTATTTGAATGATATATGCTATGCTTCTGCACAAATGAACAATGGACTATATGTCCTTGATCTTGAAATGCCTATTTATAACATTAATACTAAAAGGATGAAACCTAATGAGTTAAATCCAACTTACCTTTGGCATTGTCGATTAGGCCACATAAATGAGAAACGCATTTCCAAACTCCATAAAGATGGACTGTTGGACTCTTTTGATTATGAATCATATGAGACATGCAAATCTTGTTTAATTGGAAAGATGACAAAGTCTCCATTCACAGGAAAAGGTGAAAGAGCTAATGATCTTTTGGCCCTCATACATACTGATGTATGTGGACCACTGAACATACCAGCCAGAAGAGGTTTTCAGTACTTCATCACATTTACTGATGATTTCAGTAGATATGGTTATGTGTATTTAATGAAACACAAATCAGAGTCCTTTGAAAAGTTCAAGGAATTCAAGAATGAAGTACAAAACCAACTAGGTAAGAATATTAAAACTCTTCGATCAGATCGAGGTGGTGAGTATTTAAGCCTAGAGTTTGATGACCATCTGAAAGAGTGTGGGATCCTATCCCAACTTACTCCTCCTGGAACACCCCAATGGAATGGTGTATCTGAGAGAAGAAATCGAACCCTGTTAGACATGGTCCGATCCATGATGAGTCACGCCGATCTTCCAAACTCCTTTTGGGGACATGCACTATTGACAGCACCTTACACACTTAACCGTGTTCCATCCAAAAAGGTTGAGAAGACACCATATGAGATATGGAGTGGTAAGAAACCACATATGTCTTACATGAAGATTTGGGGTTGCGAAGTTTATGTGAAACGACAAATTTCAACTAAGCTTGAGCCAAAATCTGACAAATGCTTATTTGTGGGGTATCCTAAAGAAACAAGAGGGTATTACTTCTACAATCCTTCAGAGGGCAAAGTGTTTGTCGCTCGAATTGGAGTTTTCCTAGAAAAGGATTTTATTTCCAAAGGAATCAGTGGGAGGAAAGTAGAGCTTGAAGAAATTTAAGACTCATAAAGCATCGATACACCTATGGAGGAATTAGAGCAGGAAACACAAGTAGTTGTGGAAGAGCAACCTGCTCAAGTAGAACAAGACCAGCGTAGGTCAAGCAGGATACGTCACCTACCTGAGAGATATGGATATCTCATAACAGATCAAGGTGATGTATTACTCATGGATCAAGATGAGCCTGTGACCTACCAAGAGGCCATAACTGGTCCCGAGTCTGAGAAGTGGCTAGAAGCCATGAAATCTGAAATGGATTCCATGTACACAAACCAAGTTTGGACCTTGGTAGAGCCTCCTGTAGGAGTCAACCCTATAGGATGCAAGTGGGTCTTCAAAAAGAAGACTGACATGGATGGTAAGGTACATACCTATAAGGCAAGACTGGTTGCAAAAGGATATAAACAAATTCATGGGGTTGACTATGATGAAACCTTTTCACCAGTTGCAATGCTTAAATATGTTCGGATTTTACTTGCTATCGCTGCATATCATGATTATGAAATATGGCAGATGGATGTCAAAACTGCTTTCCTTAATGGGAATCTTCTTGAGGATGTGTACATGACACAACCTGAAGGATTTGACATACCAAAAGAAGCCCAAAAGATATGTAAGTTACAAAGGTCAATCTATGGATTGAAGCAAGCTTCCAGAAGCTGGAATCTTCGTTTTGATGAAACAGTAAAACAATATGGATTCATCAAGAATGAAGATGAGCCTTGTGTCTACAAGAAGGTTAGTGGGAGCATGATCATTTTCCTGGTATTATATGTAGATGACATATTACTCATTGGAAACGATATCCCTACCCTGCAACAAGTAAAGTCTTGGTTGGGAAAATGCTTTTCTATGAAGGACCTAGGTGAAGCAGCCTATATATTAGGAATCAGAATCTATAGAGATAGATCACAAAAACTGCTTGGCCTTAGTCAGAATACGTACATAGACAAAGTGCTGAGACGCTTTAATATGCATGATTCCAAGAAAGGGTTCATACCTATGCAACATGGCCTGTGTCTATCAAAAACACAATCCCCTTCAACTGAGGAAGAAAGGGATCGCATGAATAAGATTCCATATGCATCTGCAATAGGATTTATCATGTATGCCATGTTATGTACTCGACCAGATGTCTCGTATGCTTTAAGTGCAACGAGTAGGTACCAATCTGATCCTGGTGATGCCCATTGGGTAGTTGTCAAGAATATCCTTAAGTACTTGAGAAGGACTAAGGACTCATTCTTGATATATGGAGGTCCAAAAGAGTTGGTTGTATTTGGATACACCGATTCTAGCTTCCAGACAGATAAGGATGACTTTAGAACGCAATCTGGTTACGTGTTTTATTTAAACGGTGGCGCTGTGAGCTGGAAAAGTTCAAAGCAAGATACAATTGTTGATTCTACAACTGAGGCCGAGTATATTGCTGCCTCAAGTGCAGCAAAGGAAGCTGTTTGGATCAAAAAGTTCATTAGTGAACTTGACATAGTTCCTAGCATTGTGGATCCCATTGGTCTCTATTGTGATAACAATGGTGCTATCGCACAAGCTAAGGAGCCTAGATCTCACCAACGATCCAAACACATACTTAGGCGTTATCACCTCATTCGAGAGATAATAGATTGAGGAGATTTAAAAATATGTAGAGTACCTACACTCGACAATATTGTTGACCCACTGACAAAGCCTCTTGCGCAGCATAAGCATGATGGCCATACTAGATCTATGGGCATTAGGGATATGCCTGATTGGCTCTAGTGCTAGTGGGAGATTGTTGGTGTAAGCCCTAGAGGCCAATATTTTTGGTACTTGTATCGAATTATTTATTAATAATAAAAGGCATTTTTATTTATTATGTTTGTTTAATAAAGTCCCTGGAATAGATAGTCCATTTAATGTATCAAGTATGACTTAATCATGAGATCACATTAAACATAAGGACACTATTCTTCAAGTATCTGTAGTCAAGCTTTATTGTGAAGTGGGATAACATTAAAGCATGCAGACTATTATGTTTGTAGACTGATGATCACGTCTCATGGATCATGGATAAAGAGTTATCAAGTCTTAAACATAGGTATGAATATTAAGAGTAATATTCATACTGGATTGACCCGCTATGAGAATACTATATAAAATGTTATGCAAAGTGTCATAAGTTATTCTCATGGTGATAATGGTGTATACCACTCTTCGACCTGAAACCACTATGGACCCTAGATGTAGAGTCGAGTGCTTTATGACTGATCCAACTTTGTCTGTAACTGGATAACCATAAAGACAGTTGATGGGTACTCCACGAAGCATGCTAAGGGACGTGAGTGACCTAGATGGAATTTGCCCATCCTGCGTAACAGGATAATTGTCTATGGGCCCAATATTGAACTGGACAAGGATGACACGGTCTATGCCTTGTGTTCAATATAGACATAAGGGAAAAAGGGTAATTATACACATAATTATTATCACAAAAGGATTTGTCAGATCACATGACATTTTCGTGTCTTGGGTAGCAGTGATGTGTTGCTAGATACCGCTCACCGTTTATTATGTTAAATGCGTGATTTAATATAATTGCCAACGTCGCGAAAACCTACAGGGTCACACACAAAGGACAAATTGATGAGGAATAGAGTATCTAAGGAACACCGTAAGGTATGGTGCACTTAAGTGGAATACGAAATATGGTAAGGTACCACACACTTAAGTGATTTTGGGCATATTATAAGATATGGGCCAAAATACACTTAAGTGGGCTTTTTAGCTTGAAGCCCACACAAGTGGTTCTATAAATAGAACCCTTGGCTAGAAGTATTGTCACTCTTGCATTCCATTTCTCTCTCTCTCAATCAAAGCCTTCATTCGTAGCAGCTAGCATTGAGATTGAAGGAATCCGTTCGTGTGGACTGAGTATAGACGTTGTCATCGTTCAATGTTCGTGATCGCCATAAGAGGTAACGATTCTATCACTGATCATGCCCATTCGTAAGGATCACTAAATGGAGAAATTTTTAAATTCCGCTGCGCCTTGGATGACAATTCTCCTTCAAATAGTCCATAAAACCCTCAAAGAGAAAAGGTGCACACAAGCAGTGCAAGGATAAGGAATCAATATCACAACCGAGAGTTGGGTTCGAAAGTCGGTTACGCAAGAGGAAGGTATTAGAACCCCTTACATCCATGGCACTCCATGGGAACCATTTGGATTGTTTACCCATGCGGGTATTTATCATATTTATTGTTTTATTTTCAGAAAGAGTGTAAAAAATGATTGGACTCTGGGTGTTTTTGTTATTGTGCTCGCCAAGGTTTATAGCCCTTGTGCCTACGCATCACTCATCGGGTGATGAGGAATCAGAGCTCCTTAGTTTGGAGTATAAAATGTTTGTGTGTTGGATGATTTTACCTTTGAGAAAGGGGGTTTCAGAGTGGTGCCCTAATGAAAAAATGAGATTTGATGGGTTGAATTGATTTTACCTTGAATAAGGGTTTTATGGAAAGAATGTTTGTGATTAGATTGTACTAAAGTCTATGGATGGAGGTGAATATTCCAGACAGCAAACGAAGCATCTTGCGTCCAAAATAATTAGAGTAAGGATATGAATGCTCAATTCGTACTCATTCTCCACCACTTAAGGATCGTGGCACACAATACTAATTGTAGTTTTAAGTGTTTTGAATTTGATTATGAAAATTCCGCTTGACGTTGGATCAAGGGGTTGTTTATTTGATTATGAAATTGGCTAATGTTAAGCAACATGAATGCAAAGTAACCAACAAGAAAATAAAGGGTCTCATTGTAATGTAGCCCAAGAGAAATCCTTGTGTGTGTGCAAAAGTGACCTAAGCTAAACAAAGGATAATGGTGTTACAAACATGTCCCCCTAAGGTGGTTCCATGATGCCATTCTTACAACCTATATGTAAGTTAGATATGAAATCCAAAGTGAAATCAAGTATCAAAAGTAATGGAAAAGGCCTCCAAGCAAAGGTCCTATGATGAGATCCTCTAAGTCCAAGTTGATTAAGTGGAATGAGATATTTTTGGTCTTATCATTTTATCATGTTTTTGTTGTTTTTTATGGGATGATAACAATAAAGATAAATGACAATAATAAACATGCATGATGATTTTATACAATGAATATGATGATGATGAGTACTTGAATGTAAATTACAAAGTAAAAACAGAAAAGTAAATAACAAAATAACAATGATAATAATAATGGCTAGTGGTAATCAAAGTTAGTAAAGTTAAGTTAAGTAGGTATTATGAACAAGACCAACACTTCAGAATTATCTATCCTTAGGTCAATAGATTCAAAATATGGCACATCAGAGGATAACTTGTCACTGATGCAAAGTATTGAAGGTGATCAAAGGAGCAACTTACAATAGAGTTATAACAATGAAAGTTATGCAACCCCAAGTCCATCTATCAATAGATTGACAAAAGAATGACTATACCAAACTCAAGGTTGAAATTTAATATTTGATTAAGTTATTAGGTTAAGAAAGTTATGAGATCAAGGTATAATATGAACAAATTAACATAAGGGTTAATGGGTTAGTATAAACCAAAAGAAATTACAAGTATCAGATGTAATAAACAAGTTAGCATATGTATAAGCAAGGCTTCATCTACCTGTCAAATGACCCAAGTTAGTTGATGTAGGGGAAACTTATCCATGCTTCAAAGTATCATGGATGAACACTTGATCATCCATTAGTAGGTTTGAAGCATGGAAGGTTCAAGCAACCCTAAACAAATCAATATCATGACAAATTTAGACTTCATTAGACCTAAGATTCAAGACCTCACAAGTCCATGGAAAAATGTCCAAATGACATGAAACAAGGCATAAATAAATATTAGAGACAAAAATAATAGGGGTTCATGTTGAAAATATTTTCAGAATAAATAAAATAAGGGGTGTAAAAAATAAAAATAAAATGGAAATAAGTGAGGTGAAAATAAATAAAATAGAAGTGAAATAATTAAAAAAGGGACAAAAATGCACACGTTGGGGGTTGAACCCCTATCCTTGGGGTCATGGTGGGATCAACCCCCTCTCCCACTAGGCCAAGCGGTCAGTTGTGATAACAAATGTGCTAAATATAATAAATAATAAACAATTATTAAAAATAAAAGCGCACGTGATCAACCAACCAGAGTAGGACATAACTTGTTTCTGAATTCAAAATTTTGCACGAGGTAACGACTCAAAGTCATCCTCAACCTCCAAACTTCAAAAATCCAAACTCAAAATTAAGTGTTTTAACCAGATTTTAACATGGATATCCGTCTTCCCCAATCATAAATAAACTAACCTCCACACGTATGAGTCATTGATTGGCTCTGAGTGTGGAGTATTTATGGATGAACCAAATGAATAACTTTGACCTAGGTTAAAAATTAAATGGTGGATATTGGTTAATCAAAGCTAAAAGTATGGGGTTAATAATCAGAGAGGAATTTTGAGTTGAATGGTAACTCGTTTGATTGATGGGGGTGAGTGGAACTGCCTGATCAGAATGGATCTCATAATGGTGTTCTGATGAATTAGCTCAGCTCAGGTGAGGCTCAGGGAAGGTGAGTTAGGACTTGGGAAAGTTTGAGTGAAGTTTAGAGATGGATTCTGGGTGGTTATTTGGAAGTGAAATGCTTTGAAACTTAAAAAACAAAATATTGTTTTGAGAGGTTTAGCTCGAGTATGCAACAAGGTTTCTTTGGATTTTCAAGCTTGGAAAATGAAGGGGAAACCTTCCCATATTTATAGGGAAGGTGTTGGGATGGATTGTAGGGAAGAATGTGAAGGTTTGCTCAAAAAAGGGAAGTGCTCGAAGCATGCTCAAGGTTGAACTTGGGGGGCCATGTGTGGTTGTGTTCAGACGTTGCTTGCACTCCAAGCATGCTATTTTGGGAAAATTCTTCTTTTCACATGGGATGAAGTTTTCTAATTTGTGAGTTGTTGGCATCCAAGTTGATTTCCAAACATACGACACTACCATGTGCAATGTGTTTTGGGGCCATTAGGATCATATCAAAGTGGTTTGAGGGCTTGTTGCATGAAATTGAAAATTTTGACTTGGGCATGTCTGGTTTATGCATCAAGATGATCTTCAATGTTTGAACCAAGGTCAAATGAATTTGGCTCGTGCATTTTGTCTAAAACTTGTGCCAAATGTTCTTTGTCATGTACTTAATTATATGCAAAAATAATCAGGTCAAAATGAGTTATGTTTTGGAAATGGAAATGTGGTAAAGTAGTGGACTTGGTCATGTTTTAGGGCATGGTAGGCATGTTGGACCAACTTGGCCAATGAAAAAATTGAGGTCCTTGCTCAATGAGTCAAGTCTTGGACCCTGAAAAAACTTGAAGAGGAACTTATTTAGGACATTTGGCTCACAGAAGATCTTAAAAAGCTTGTGAAATGAGAAATTTATAGACTTTGGAACTTTCCATATGCCATTCTTGTCAAAATGTGACCAACCAACATGACCTAAAAATGTGATTTTGTGATTTCTAGATTTTTAAGGCACAATGGTGGATGTTTAAAGCTCATATGATCATATCATGATGGGAAATGAGGCTTGGAGCCTTATGGGATAATTGTAGGTCAAGTTCATGGGTGGATCAAATGCCTTGAAAGTTCAAAAACCATGATCAAACCAAGTACTTGTAACATGCATTGAATGAATGTTTGAATGGTAAATTATGGTTGAAATTGAATTTTTGAAGGTGAATGAATTATGGTATGATAGGATGATCAAATGAAGTAAGGCCATGAATCAAAGGATGCACAAACTAGGGTTTTTTGAACCACAAGTTTCATCAAGAACCATGGTCAGTCAAATTAGGGTTTTGACGTGCAAGGGTCGTATTAAGATGTTTAAAAGGTTTGAGACATGAACAAACTTTGGATTTTAGGGGTTTTCAATGACATGGTCAAGATCCATGGTAAATCATGACTTGTGGAAGCCAAATGAGGGTCAAGAACTAGGGCTAGGGTCCTTGGGTGACTAGATGGCTCTTGAGGCATCTTCAAAGGGGACTCACCGTCAAAATTGGGTTTGAAGAGTGAGTGAGATGACTTAAGTGATCCTCCAAGCTTTGTTGGATGTTTGAGGATAGATATTAAGGTTAAGGTGGCTTGGGCATATCCTAACATGGCTAGAGGGTCTTAAGGCTTCACAGATGGACCTCATTCCTTGGGTTTATGGATATTGTAGATTGTTAACCACAAATGCATATGAGATGACATGTATGAGATGTATGATCATAAATTAGGGCTCAATAAGGTGATGTGGAGGAATGGTAAATTTGAGGGTGTGACAGCTACCCGTATTTAATCTTCTCGGACTTGGATGTATGGATATCAGCAACTTCCAACGCAATCATGGTAGGAGATGATTAAATACTAAAAAAGCAACCAAAAAATTTCTTTGTCAGGGGTGAAAGTGATATGAGCTTATTTGCTGGGAAATTATATGTGGGAAAGTGTTTATGGGATTGGCAGCTGATCTTGATATGAGACCAATTGCTAGGGAAATGAATATGGTGTCTTGTATGCAATGCGATGAATGTTATGGAACATAAGTATCTCCTCAAGGAGGAGAGTTCGATGTCAACACTCCAAGAAGAAAGGGTAGGGAAGAAACCTCGTTGGGGAATGAGAATATTGGTAATAGGAAAGGGTGACTGCCCCTATCAATAGATGGGGAAAAAATAAAGGTAATTCCTTGCAACGGCTGGAACACCCAACCGTGATGGGGAAATATAGATTCAGTGACAATTCTTAGCAACAACTGGGATACTTGATATCTACTGGGGATCAACCAAGTGAATTCTGCGACGATTCTTAGCAACAGCTAGAATACATGACTTAATGGGGATGATATATGTGGGGACATCGATGATTCTTAGCGGTGGCTAGAATACCCAACTTTGCTGGAGGAAGTGACGTGGTACGATGACGATTCTTAGCAACTAATGCAATACCCGACTCTGTGGGGAAAAGAAGTCACTCAATGATGATTCTTGTTGAAGGATGGAATACCTTACTCGACTAGAGATATAAACCAAAATAGTTCAGTGACGATTCCTAACAACGACTAGGAATACCCGACTTAGCTTGGAGATAAGCTTCTCAAGAGGGTACAACGACAATTCTTTGCAACGGCTAGAATACCTGACTCTGTTGAGGAAATATAGAAGTTCAACGATGATTCCTAGCAACGACTAAAAATACTTGGCTATGTGAAGAAAGTAAGTCATTCATTGACGATTCCTAGCAAAGGATGCAATACCTAACTCGACTGGAGATATAAACCCAAATAAATCAGTGACGGCTCCTAACAACGGCTAGGAATACTTGGCATCTGTTGGGGAGATCAAACATTTCAATGACGATTCCTTACAAAGGTTGGAATACTTAACTCTGTTTAAGAAGGATTAAAAGTCCAGTGACAATTCCTAGCAACGACTGGAATACCTGACTCTAGCTGGAGAAGAGAGTAGATCAGTGACGATTCTTAGCAATAGACAAAATACCTGACTTATGCTGGGGAACAAGTTCAAAGATGACTCTTGCTTGGGGAAAGAAATTCAGCAATGGTTCCCAACGAAGGCTAGGAATATCTTACTCTGGTTAAGGATGAATGAAAATATATTGAGGATTCTCAACAATGGCTGTAATATCTGACTTTGTAGGGGAGGTAAAAAGTTCAGCGACGATTCTTTAGCAACGACTATAATACCTGACTCTTCTGGGGAAAACTTGAGAGGAAGCAAAGTAGTTCGACGATGATTCCTAGCAAAGGCTGGAATACCTGACTCTGCTTTGGGAGCAATTTTTTGAGAAGAAAAGCTGACTTTACTGGGGAAAATCCCTAACAACGGTCAAGTAGGTTCCAAATTTAATCTTGAGTAGTGAATTTCAGAAGACACTTATAATGCAATGTTATGTGTGCAAGATGCATATGCATGTTCGGGTTTTTCGGGGACAATGCAAATGCAAGGTTTGCAAGTTAAGCCAAGTGTGATTGGGCTTTGTAGCGGAATATTTGTTAAGAATGCCAATGATGACTGGGCTTCAAAATTGTTTGGGGGAAAGTAGGCTGACTTCCTGACATTGAAATTTTGGAATCTCTGATGCCTAAGCTATGACATGCGTAATAGCTGTGGATTTCTAGAGAGGAGAAACTCTAACTAGGCAAAGTCTGAAGGACTTTGTGGCATTGTGATATACCAAGTATGTTGGATTTTGGTTAGATTCAGATGCTTTTTTGAAAAAGAAGTAATTCGATGTTTTCCCTTAAAAGGTTTTTTTAGTAAAAGTTATTTACGATTTTTTTTCCGATGTGATGTCAATTTAAGAAAAAGTCACATTTTGCAAACAAAGCAAGACAAAGTAAAATCTATGAGCATATATGATGAACTTAATTTTTTTGATAAAGTGGTCCCAAAAGTGGGTGATTTGTACAAAGGGAACAATTCCTAAAAGAGGAGATTGCGAAAAGAAATTGAAAAACTATAATGGCATTGAAGTAGCTCGGATTTCCACCAAGTTCCAACTCTGGTATAGTCCTTATGTCCTTGACTATCCTTAGATCTTGCTTTCAAAAGGAGATTGACTGGATTGACTCGTTGAGGAGTGAAGAAGATTCTTTTGCGGGATGCAGCCTCTCACTTTTATGAATCCCTAATTTTTGCCTAGACCGCCCTTTTGGGTTTTCGGTCTACCGGGATACCCATTTTTACATAAGTCACCCTTTCGGGTTCTTTTTTTTGTTAAGCGTAGTATTTTTTTACTGCATCCGTGTTTACGGGGGATGGAATATCTTCACTATCCATAGTTGCAAGGATTAAGGCTCCTCTAGAGAAAACATTTTTTTACAACATATGGGCCTTCGTAGTTTGGCGTCCGTTTGCCCCTTGGGTCAATATGAATTGGTAAATCTTCTTCAACACGAGGTCTCCGACCTTGAGGTGCGAAGGAAGACTTTCTTATCACGGGCCCTTTTGATGCGCTTTTGATATAGTTGGCCGTGGCAGATGCCTGCCAAGAACTTCTCATCAATGAGGTTCAGCTGGTCAAATCAGGCTTGTACCCACTCGGCTTCGTCAAGCTTGACATTGGTCAAAATCCTTAAGGAAGGAATCACTACTTCAACAAGCAGGACTGCATTCATGCCATACACTAGAGACAAGGGAGTTTCCCTAGTGGAGGTGCGTATTGAGGTGTGTTGGTTCTATGTGTTGGCAACAATTTTGGTAAAAGCTAGAGTGTTCACAAGTTATCATAATTGTTGTCTTGATATAAGATAACATGTACCAGCAGGGGGTTTAAAATGTGAATGTGCAGGATTTTACTGAGATGTCAGACCCGATGTCATAACATCTATATACAGAACATTCAGTCTGAATGTTATGTATTGTGTGATTGTGTTTTTTATGCTAATCTCTGCGTGATTGATGAGATGATTGAACGCGTCATTCAATCAGTAATTACAACCAGGTTAACTTATTTTCCAACAAGATATTATCAGCTGTCATGAGAAGATATGAATGGAAAATAGTTTTAGGGTTTTATGATGTCCAAGCCCAGCCAAACACTTCTTATAAAGGACATGGAAAACCTGGTTTTATACACAAGAAATAAAAAAATGAAATATTGAGTGAGAATAAGGGTTTTAGTCTTGTGTGGTCGTGTGTATTGTGAGCCATTCATTCATCCATAGATGATTGAATTGGACTGACTTTTGAGTTGTAATTTGTCCACTCTAATCTTTTAAGCATGGGTGTGTGTTTACTTGTGTAAGACCCTAATTTTGATCCTAAGATCCCTCATGGCATCATTTTATTGCACAAGTGCATTGCCTCAAGGATCATAGCATGTTTGGCTCTTTAACCCTAGGGTTGGGACTTGTTTGAGTGATTTGAGATCACCAAGAATGCTTTTATTGTATGTTATTGCTTTTCTTATTTGATTACTAACCAAAAGCACAAAAATATGTCACTAACTCTTTTTGTTTTGAAGCTCAAGTGGTCATGTGCTCCACAATGCTCCTAGGAGGCTCCTAAGCCCAATGCAATGGCTAGATGAAGATGAAAAAAGCATGAAAATGGTCCAAAAAGTTCCTAATCATCATATATGTCTCCCAAGTCTCTCAATTTTCCAATTTGATCAAGATAACCCAAAGGGCTTGAAGGCTGTTTCCCTAGGAAACCCTAATTTCACTATGCTTTGACTATGCCTTGCCCATGAAGCAATCTCAACCTCTGATAAAATTTAATCAAGGTAAGTTCTTTCATTTATCATTTTATGCATATGTGATCCTATTTGAGTCCCATCAATCATTTATTCATCAAGATTGGAAGTTTGACCTTGAAAAGTTGACCAGTCAAGTCATCTGACTAAGCCGAGGTTCAATGAGCTATAACTCTTGATGTGTTTGTCAAATGAAGATGACCCCAAAAGAAAAATGTTCCTAAGAACCATATTAACAACTTTCATGTTCATAAAAAATCCATTTGAAGTTTGGAAGGTCATCATTCATTTCAAAACATTATAGGTCATTTTGACTGAAACCCTAATTTTGGGTCAACTTACCAAGGGCATAACTTCATCAATGTTTATGATTTTGAGGTGGGACAAAAGGAATTGGAAAGCTTGAGATGTATAATTAAAATGTTATGTTGGACAAAATTTCATAATCCTAAAGGAAATACATGTGCCATTGCAAAACATTATAGGTCATCTTGGACCTAATTCATTGAATTTGAAAAAGTACCCAACTTAAAATGCCCATAACTTTGTCATAGAAAATCCAAATGATGCAAAATTTGAGTCTAAATTGACTATATTGAAACTATCTACAACATTTATGTTGGAGATGTTTTCATTTGAAGCTTGTATCATAAGGACAGAGGGGTTTGATCAAGCTTACTCTTGGTTAACTTTTTCAAAATGATTTGAACATGTTTTACACTTGAACTTTCCAAGCCAATTTTGATCAATTTTCACATATGAAACGGTTTTTTAACCAACATGACATTGATTTCGTATTTCAATAACTTTCCAACCATTACTCACAATAGTCATTTGGATCTACCATTTGGGAGATTCAAATTTTTCTTCATTTATGTGCATTTTGATATTTTATGTTAAAACTTGAGATGCAAGCATTCTTCATTCCATGTGCATGACCACATCCTTTCCATATGATCTCAGCAAGCGCCTTCAGCCATTCATGGACTCTCACACGTCCATAAAGGCCCATGCATTCAAAATTGCAATTCTTATGCACATTAGCAAAGTGTGAATTCAGATGCATTTATCTATAAATAAGGGCTTCCTCTCCTTCATTTAATAACCTTTCGGAGATCCCATATGTTATTGAACTGAAACCATAACCTTCACCAAAGGAATCACTCACCATTTTCAGTATTTTCGAGCTTGAAATTCAGCAACATTAGTTGAGTTTCAAAGCTAGATTCCTTAGCCAATCATCTTCCCTATATTCAGATATCAAAGAGGAGCAAAAAGCTTGAAGAATTCGTGGCCAAAAACTCAGCATTTTGAAGGTATAAGCTCAAACAGCTTGGATCTGAAACTCACAATTCAATGTAGTATTCTTGTGTTTTTGTGGTTCTCTGAAGTCCTCGTACTTGAGGCAAGCTTTTAGTGCATTCAATTTTCCATTTCCAGATCAATCCGTGTGGACACCATGATTTTATCCTTCATCTTTCTCTCAATATAGGAAGAATGCGAGGAATCTAATGGTACAATGATGATCTATATCACTTTTGGTTCATTTCCATGCCCTTGTTTTTCATTTTTGATGAGATCCGTTTTTCTGGAACTTCTGACCAGATTCTGTTGATTGATCGGAGAATATGGTGGTTTCCACCGCCATTACCACGCGTGTTGATCCCAGCCTTTGGATCTCTCCCTCACGATCTAATCTCGTGCATCCATTCTGATTACTTCTTTTAATTCACTGTGTTGCGCTGTTGACTTGAGTACACCATGCATCCTCAGATCCAGACCGTGTGCCATTGCCACGTCAATTAATGAAATGGATCCGGTGGCTCAGCATTTTTTCGTTTTATTTCATTTTCTCTTTATTTTCTTTTAATTCATTCTATTTTCAATAATTCATTAAAAATTCATATGAGGTCAAAAAAATACGAGACCAACTTTAAATTTTTTCTTGAAAAATCTAGTTTCATATTATGATTTTTAATTATTTTTATGACCTCATTTGACATTTTTCATGAATTATTTGGTTTTTAATGATTTTAATACATTTTAAAATGCTTTCTGACTTTTAAAAAATACAAAAATATTTTCATAGCATCTATGGATTATGATAAGTCAATGAAAAATAGTCTCAACAGTTTCTTGTTTGTTTTGAGATTATTTGAGATTTTAATTCAAATTATGCTATTTTTGGTTGTTTTTAATTGATTTGAATTATTTTCTGACTTTAAAAATTTGTGAGAAAATTAGTCAAAGTTTGTTTGACTATGTTGAACCTACGAAAATTTAATTGGACTTATTGAAGTTGTTTTGAATTGAATTTGAGGTTCAACTCTGTTTGTTTGTTTTTTTATTTGTATTTTCTTTAATTCGAAAATTATCAAAAAAATATCATTGACTTCTTGACTTGTTATATTCATTCTTCTTCTGTTTGGTGTTGATCAAGGTTGATTTGATTCAACTTTGATCAAATTCATTGGATCTTGTGGTTTGAAAATCCTTAAGGATCATCACCTAGAAAGATTAATGAATTTGATCAAGGATGAGTTATCCCTTGATCAATTGGGCTTGGTTGTTGTCTTCTTACCCCCCTCCCTTTCATCTTCATTCTTTTCTTTCCCTCAATGGCCATTGAGTTAAAGTCTTGAGGTTGGTCTTGACAAATAGGAGTTTAATCTTCTTTGATCCAAACCAAACTCAACTTGATCCATGATCAAGTGAGTTAATTTGTGTCAAAGATAGGTTACTTCTTGGTCAAGCAAATAACCAAAAGTTAATACAAGGCCATTCCCATCTTGTTTGGCATGGCAAGTTTATGGAGCTTGGATTACTAGTCATGACCTCTAACTTGTGTTTTATGCCTATATTCTTATTGACCGACCTCAGATAGGTGTGGCTACTATATTAGTCCACTTACGATTGCTTAACATAACGCTACATTGTCTTATGCCAAGCTAACATAACTCTACTAACTACTAAGTTTAATTTGAGCTTTTAAATTCTTGTCATTTACTTTTAATGTCATTTATTTCTTGCTCATTATTCATCTTGATTTTCATTTTGCTCACTTGAGCACATATTTTATGTTTAAGTCATTTTTCTTATGCTCATTTGAGCCTATTATTGTATATAAATATATTGCTATTTTGTGTTGTTTTGTGTTTGTTTTTATATGAACCAAATATAAAAGGAGAAATGACTTAGAATTAGGATTCACCCATGCTTAAAGGAGTTCAAGAGCAACTAGGCCTCATGCCTTTAGAATGCAAAAATATGTTGAAGAGCAACTAGGCCTCATGCCTTTAGAATGCTAAAATTCAATGTTGACCTCAAAGGACTTCTCCTCAAAGTTATTCTTTGTCTATTCCCTTTATTATGTTGTGAGCTTTTTGATGTGTGCTTTTGTGTGATAGGAATCTCATCTTAAGATTGTGAAAAGAGGACCATTTCCATGAGTAGCTAAGTTTAGAGACAAGCCAAATGGAGATCCTAGGAGCTTGAATTCAAATTATTGATCGCTTGTTTTGTATGTTAAATCCAAAGGAAAGGAGCATCTTGAGTCATCTCTATGACTCCAAGAAAAGGAACTCCAAGGGTCATCTCTCCCCTCTTATCTTTGTATGCTTTAGGAATAGCCCTTCTCTCTTCTCCCCCTTCTAACCAAGCCAAAAATCATTTTCAAAACTTTGACTTTATTTCAAATTAGAAACCTAGGCCTTAGGCCTTTGATTTTTTCAAAACCATTTTCATAAATACTCATTGTAAATAAACTTTAATCCAACCTTAACCTCATTTTGTAAATAAACTTAACTTGTAAATATAACCCATTTCAAATTATTTTGTGGTTCCAATGGCCACTTGTTACACTTTTTTTAAAAACATTAGTCATAGGTTTGAGTTATCATAATGGTTGATGTAAATCTCACCTCACTTAGTGTTGGATTATAAGCCTTACATGCTTATTATACGGTTAACCCCTCACTAGCATGTTGAAGCCTTCCTCACATGGTGGATTGTTGGTTTAGGTTGAGTTTTCTCCCTTTGATAACAAAAGACCTTAAGGCTTTTGATTAAAATCAATTCACCAATCTTTGAGATTTTTACCACGAACTACGAGGTTTTGATCCTCCTTTTTGATGGTACGTAGGCAATGGGTTCATCCATTCAAATAAAAATTTGTAAATATAATTTATTCTCTTCGTATCCCTCCAATCTTTTGCTCAAATCTTTTCACAAATATCGACCTACAACATAAATTTGCAAAAAGGGTTCCCTTAGAGTACTAAGGATGTTTTGGGTGCGTAAAACCTTCCCATCTCATAACCAACCCCCTTACCTAGATCTCTGACATTTTTATTAGTTTTTGATTTGAAAAACTTCTTACTTGGCTTTTGTTCTCTTTTTAGCCTTTCCTTTGGATAAATAAAAGTAAGGTGGCGACTCGAATTGTATGTTGACTTTTGGTTTAGTCAATAAACCTAAAAGTAATGAAAACCCCGCTACAGAAAAGTGGCAACTCTGTTGGGGACACCAAGCCCCGTGGGTTTAGCCTACTTTTTGCTTGTATGTGTTGTATGTTTCTATTTATTTGTGGCATATTTTTGTGCAAGTTTGGGATGAATGTGTTGGTTGTAATGTATGAATTGCTTGATATATTAATTGCTTTATTGCTTGGTGGTTTCTGGTGAGATGAGTTTTATACCCGAACTCGAGTGCACTTATGATAAGAGAATGGCATAGTCTTGTTGACTTGTGTGGAGTTAGTCCTTAACAAGTTAACTTGCAAGTCCATTCAGATGAGGATCCACAAGCAAACCAAAGCAAAGTTCAAATGAACTTAAAGCAACTTAGGTACCTGTGGAAACAACTAAACCAATCAGTACAGAATTCAGGCAAACAGACAACAGTCAATATCAAACAGACAATCCCAATATACAACACATAAACCATAAGGAAAACTCAAGTGAGTTATCATCAACCTACAAAATAGCAAATGTTAGCAATCAATAGCAAATATCAACATTCAAATGATGAAGCATCATCAACCATGGCATTTGGATGCTTAAACCTGAAATTCAAAGCTCACATGTAAGTAACAAACCACTAGGTCAAAGCCTAGGGTCAAAAGTGAAGAAAAAATTCAAAACAGGAGCTGAAATTCAACACAATGCAACTTCAAACACATATTAACATGTCCTAAAAAGTGCCACATCAAAATCATTGAGTAAGGGCATGTAATAAGCAAGAGAAGTCAAAGACCAATTCAAGGCATACATTTGAGCATTATGAATGAAAATTCCCAATCAAAACAGAAATGATTCAAATAATTCTGGAAAAATTCATGAGCATCCAACACATCCAACATGGTCAACACACAAAAAAATCAGAAGCATTAGAGGTCATTTGATATGGAAATTAAATTGCACAAGTTGATCAATCTCATGTGTGACACAAATTGTCACACCATGTTAACATGTACACAAAACAGAAGTGGAGCATGGGAAAAATGTCAAACCAAAACCAAAGTGTCAATTATCAAGTCAAGAATCATCATATCAAGAATGATCATGCAAAATTTGGTAGCAATTGGATCAATGTCAAGCATTTCACATTAGAAAGAGTAAGGCAAGATCACAAAAGCACATGTGTTCAATCATTCTAACACAAACAGAAATCCAGCCATGCACAACTTCGAAATTCATCATCATAAAAAACTAGACAAACAGAGGATCATTTTGCAAAAAATTGGGAGTGATTTGAGCCATTTTTCAATTTGTTATGGATTTTTGAAGTTGATGAAAAAAATAAAAAATGAAATGATCAAAGCATGGCAAAAGAGAGGGAAAAGCATAAAGTGAATAAATGATTTGAAATAATGTCATACGCCAGAATCGAACACGGTACATTTTCAAATGTGAGCGCGCACCAGGCCAATACGCTGTCGTTTCACCTGAAAACCCTAACCAACCCAGAACGGACGCAAAACCGTCACTAGTCCGACGCTAGCATTAAGATCTTCATCTTCCTCATGAAGATGAAGATGAACAGCATGGCTGTTCATGAACGAATTTCCAGATTTTCCAGAAATCTCCAGAACTCAAATTTTTTTACATCATTGGAACAGTTACATCATGAGGATCACAGATCAAACAATATTCAAAACTTGCAAAACGAAGCAAAATCATTTTAACATTCAAAACTTCAATCAACCATATCTCACTCAATTTTTAACCATATCATGTGAAATTTAGCTCAGAATCATCAGCAAGAAAAGATCTACATGAATATACACATGGATTTCAGAATTATGAAGGTCGAAAAACCTACCTATTGAAGAGAAGGTTCTGATTTTGCACGATCCAAAGCTCCAAATGATCCAAATCTCCTTCTGAATACTTGTAGTGATGATTGATGAAGAATTTGAGGCTTGAACTTCAACTGCACGAATATGGCTCCAATTCTCCAAACAAATGATGAATTCACACTCAATCCAACTCACTGATCATGAATCTTCAACAAAAGCAAGGTGTTATGTTGAAGAAATTTGAATTTTGATTTGAAGAAAATTTTGGAGGGAGATGAAAACTAGATCTAGAAATGGTGAATTGTGATTCACCTCTCCAAATTCTGTTAGATTAGAGTATTTATATGAAGTCCTAATCAACTTGCTAATCCATAATTAGTTTGGTTAATGAAAATAAGGTGTTTTTGCAAAAAAATCAAAATTGCATGGTGCATGTAGTAAACCCACGTGAACAGTACCACTTCCTTCATCAAAGTCACTTAAAATCATCTTTTAAACTCAATGGCAATGGTAGAAAGTCCAAACAATGCACCATTTTTGAAGTTTGCAATTTCCCTCCAAAAAAGGCATGGATTAACAAATGATCATGTGATGACAATTCATGCAATGTGATGAGGTATTTGGAAAGTACGAGTCAAGAGGAAAATAATGCAAGAAGAGCCACTCAATTTGGAGTCTTGGTTCAAAAGATATGGCCATTTGAAGTTTCAAGCACACTTTGCAATGATTTGATCATAACTTTTTGACCATTCATCAGATGCTCATGATCTTGGACTTTTTGGAAATGGGAGAGAAAGATCTTCAACTTTCATGTTGGACAAAATTTCATTTGAAGCTTATTTGATGTTGGAAAGTTGAGTTGAAGTTGGTCCAAAAACTTGCCATTTTTGGAAACTTTCAAATTACAGGTCATTTTCCATTTTTGGAAACTTTTGATCTGGCTTTAACATCTTCAAGATAAGTATTTGGCATGTTGATTGAACCTCTTTGGGACATGAGTGAAGTGTCTCAAACCATTTCTCCACCTCCTAGCTCTCAGTTGACCTGCAGTTCACTTTTATGGGCCCCAGATGACCTGAAACTGCACTGTGGACTTTGAGCCTTCAACACTTGGCCAAATTGCATCCAAATGAACCTTGGGTCATGTAAGCTCTCTAGAATAACCATAGGGCCTTTATCTCATGGAAAAATCCTTGCTCTCTTGCACAGATGAATCCTCCTAACCAGTTTTGACTGATGAAATGCAATGTGATATGCAATGTTAATGCAATGTTAATGACCTAAAAATGAAATGAATGTACAAATGGGAGGTGCAAATTTGAGGTGCTACACCAAGGACCTCAGATACCTAGCTCATCTTGGCCTATTTTAGGACGTAGTGCAAAGGTCGTTCAAGTGTAAGACTTGATGCGATTGTTACACGATACTACACTCATAAGAGTCCCTCTCGAGAATATTTTGGAGGACGAGTAGTCTTTTTATCCGATAATATCTGAAAGATGGGATAATGACTATGGGAACCTTTTAGAACATGATTGTCAGGTTTAACCGTAGTACACTCCCGTTGGGTGGTTCTTAACCGAGACTCCATGCTCGTGACTCACAACAAACCCGTGATTCGCAGTCGATTCGTTCTCGTATATCCTCAAAATCAATGGATCTTGGGTGCTGATATGGTGTAAAATATAATCCACCAAGATAGATGATTGATATTGATGATGACTTAAGCCATCCCGTGACCTTTGTGTGGTGTGACTTGCTTGATCCTTCAGTGTGTTTGTTGCATCCATGCATCCATGCATTCATCCAAATTCATGTCATCGACAATAAGATTTTTACAAGGAACTTAAAAGGTCTATTTGCAAATTTTCAAACATGGATAAGCAAAGAAGGAATACGAAGATGTACAGTTTTAGACAACCCGACATGAGAGAGTTAAGGCGTCTGACATCTTATGTATTAGAGACCTTGGAGTTCAAAGCTCGGCATGGGAAGCTTCTATCTATTCTCTTTACCAAGGTGGATGAGGGTTGATGAGTGTGTTGGTGAAGTTCTACGATCCTCTGTATCGGTGCTTCACTTTTTCGGATTTCCAGCTTCTACCTACATTGGAGGAGTAAGCTTATCATGTGGGTATACCTATTCTTGACCGATTGTTGTTCAGTGGTTTGGAGAAGACTCCGTCTTCTCAAGAGATTGCTGACATGCTTCACGTAGAGGTATCCGACATCGTTGCCAATATGACTACCAAGGGTGGAATTCAAGGTCTCCTGTCTGTTTTTCTGATTGCCAAAGCTACCTTGTTTGGGAAGGCCATGAGTAAGAAAGCTTTTGAAGCTATATTTGTAATCCTCATCTATGGGCTAGTGTTATTTCCCAACATCGATAACTTCGTGGATGTGAACGCTATTAGGATTTTCTCTTCAGACGCTTGCCTTCAAGGAGAACAAGGGATGTCTACGGTGGTCCACGAGACTTATGTCTCTCACTAATGATGATATCTCTTGGTATAATCGTGTTTATGATGGCATTAAGATTATAGATTCTTGTGGTGAGTTCTCCAATGTACCTCTTCTTGGTACATGTGATTGGAATTAACTACAACCCTGCTTTGGCTCGCCGTCAGCTTGGGTTCCCCTTAAAGGATAAACCTAATAACATTTTGTTGGAAGGATTATTCTTTCAAGAGGGTAAAGATCCCCAAAACCTGAAGGACAGGATGGTCCGTGCCTGGCGCAAGGTTCATAGGAAAGGGAGGAATGAGCTTGGTCCGAGGAATTGTGTTGCTTTGGAGCCTTACATCTCTTGGGTAAGGAAGAGATCCCTTGAGTACCGCATGCCGTATGAATAACCGAGTACCGCGTGCTTGGGTTCGTGACCGTGAGAAGCTTCTTCAGCAGCTCAAGGATAAGGATGCATTGATCGAGTGTCTGGAGCATCAGGTTGTTGATGAGCCTGATGATGTGGTTACTTCTCTCCTGCCTCACTCGTCTAGGTTTTGGAAGAAGAGATACGATCAGCTCACCAAGGAGAAGGCCGACATGGAAGCAGCTTATGAGAGAGAGGTGAAGAAGCTTCGTGCGACGTATTTTCCGATCTCGGAGGATTTAGACGACTGCTTCTAGGGCTCCATAGAATGTTTATTCTCCTTTTCTCTTGTATTGTATTTGGTTACCGAAAATGTACTACTTCTTTGGTGTAAAAAAGTTTCCAAATATTATATTTCTATGAGTATTCCACATATGACTCAAAAAGTTCAATATTTTCAAAACATTTGCAAATAGATCCTTATAAATTTCCTCTGAAAAAAAAAGCATATGCACGAGCATTGCATGCATCATATGCATAAGCAGGTTTTGGTTCCGAGCTCTTGATACAGTGGTCTAACTCTTTTCTCTTCATTTATTTTGTAGATGTTTTTGATTGGCTGCACTTTATGTTAAAACACTTACTGTACTTAGATGTCTTGACTGATGTCATGACAGGCTTAAGGGGTATGTTGTAGGATTAGCTAATACAGGATTTACTGGATGTCAAACTGAATGTTATGACATTCATTCATGACAACATTCTCTGGATGTCAAACTGAATGTTATGACATTCATCCCTGACAACAGATGCTAAAGTATAGGCTAAGTTTTCTGTTATGTTTCAGTATTTATCTCAGGCTGATTTTCAGGAAACTAACAGCTGTGCTAAAATTCAGGAAACTAACAGCTGTGCTAAAATTCAGGAAACTAACAGCTGTGCTAAAATTAAGAGACCTAGCATATAGCCTATTTGTTAGCACCCTAGTGTGTGGAAAATAGGTTAACTTGCTTAACCTTAATTTTATGAAATTCAAGTACAAGGCCCAAGTACTGCATTATAAAAGGATGGCAATCCTACTTTCAGCAACTCAGGGATTTGAAGCGTGAAGAATTAAATTTATCATTATATATCCTTGTTGTACTTTTATTGTGTCTTGAATTAGGTTTTACTTGTGAGCCAAGCAATTATCACCTAGATGATTGCATTGGACTAGGGTGTTTATTGAGTTGTAATTGTTGTGTCACTCTAAGCTTTTAAGCGTGAGTGTTGTGTTTCTTGATTAAAGCTTTTAAGCTGTTTATTGAGTTGGAATTGTTGTGTCTCTATAAGCTTTTAAGCGTGAGTGCTGTGTTTCTTGATTATAGCTTTTAAGCACAATCAAGAGTTGTTTGAAGTATATCTTCACCACTGACTTTAAAATTCTTAATGGTTGTAATCACTGATGTGATTGAGGGGGCGTGAGTAGGTACTAAGGTCTTAGTTTAGATTGAAATTGCATTGGGTAGGTCTTAAGTGATAGGATTAAACTGGTGGTTTAAGTCCTGAATTAATACCTCTTATAGTGGATTTCCTCCCTGGATGGTTCTAACTATGATGGTTCTAACTATGATGACTCGAAACCTCGTATGATAGCCTTCTTGAGGTCTCTGGATAGCAAGGTCGGGAGAGCTGTCAACAAAGGATGGGAACATCTAACGAAGACAGGTAAAGATGGAATCATTATGCAAATTCCTGAAGAAGAGTGGGACAAAGAGCAAGAGGCAGTAGCCCTTGGAAACTCTAAGGCTTTGAATGCACTGTTCAATGGGATAAATAAGAACATTTTCAGACTGGTGCATCATTGTGAACTGGCTAAAGAAGTTTGGGATACTCTCAAAACAACTCATGAAGGTACCTCCAAGGTAAGGATGTCTAAACTCTAGATGTTGACTACTAAGTTTGAAAATATCAGGATGAAAGAGGATGAGACTATTCATGACTTCCACATGAATATTCTTGAAATTGCAAACACTTCTGGAGGCTTAGGAGAGAAAATGTCTGAAGAAAAACTTGTAAGAAAGATTCTCAGATCATTGCCGAAGAGTTTGTCATGAAGGTTACTGCTATAGAAGAGGCTCAAGATATCTGCAATATGAAGGTTGATGAGCTTATTGGTTCTCTCCAAACTTTTGAAATGGGCTTGTGTGAGAATGTTGAAAAGAAAAACAAAAGCATAACTTTTGTATCAAATACTAAAGAGAATTCAGAAGAAGGAAATATTGGAGGTGATGAAAGTATATCAGAAGCTATAGCCATGCTTGGAAGATAGTTCAACAAGTTCATAAAGAAAATTGATCAAAAAGGTAGACCAAATGTCAAGAACACTTCATCTGACATCAGTAGAAGATCAAACTCTGAAGAAAAGTCCAACCAAGGCAAGGGAATCCAGTGTCATGGATGTGAAGGTTTTGGACACATTAGAGCTAAATGTCCTACCTTCCTCAAGATGCAAAAGAAGGGACTATCTGTCACCTGGTCTGAGGGAGACTCTGAGAGTGAATCAGAAGGAGAATCTGCAAAACATGTCACTGCACTAACTAGTGTATGTGCCTCTGATGATGACTCAAGTGGAGATGAACTTAGATTTGATGAACTTGCTGCTTCATATAAAGAGTTATGTGTCAAAAGTGCAGAAGTGTGTCTACAAGGAGAAAAGCAGAAGAAACTTATCAAGGAGCTGGAAGCTAGAAAGAAGAAGCATCTGATAGTCATAGATGATCTAAATGATGAGATAAACTTGTTGACATCTAAGCTAGATCAAATGACAAAAACCATCAGAATGCTGAATAAAGGAACTGACACTTTGGAAGAAATTCTAAAGGTGGGACAAAAATCAGGATCCATGTCTGGTTTAGGCTTTGTTAAGGAATCCTCATCTGAATTCAAAAGCTCAAGGACTGAAGTTCAGAAAATCAAGCAGAAGTCACAACCAATGTCACAACATCATGGAAACAAGAGGATTAACCATCAAAAGAAGAAATTTCAAAGATGGAGATGCTACTACTGTGGAAGATTTGGTCACATAAAACCCTTCTGTTACAGGTTGCATGGTTATCCTAACCAAACCCCTCAAGTCAGACCTAAGCAGAAGGCATCTAAGCAGATTTCCCCTATCAAGAAACAATAATGGGTTGCTAGAATAGCTCACACATCTCTAAGGGCATCTACCAAAGAAGACTGGTATTTTGATATTGGTTGCTCAAGACATATGACTGGGATGAATAAATTATTGGTAAATATACAACCTCATACTACCAGTTATGTGACCTTTGGTGATGGAGCTAAAGGAAAAATCAAAGGTGTTGGTAAGCTGGACAGTCCTGGAGTTCCAGAACTGAATAATGTGTTGTTAGTAAAAGGACTAATTGCTAATCTCATCAGCATAAGCCAGCTATGTGATCTAGGCTTCAATGTACAGTTCACTAAGGAAGAATGTGTTGTGACAAATGGAGAAAATAAGGAAGTTATGAGAGGATCCAGATCCAAAGATAATTGTTATCTATGGGAACCTAAAGTCTCAAACAACTCCTCAATGTGCTTCTTAGCAAAGGAAGAAAAGGATGTGAAGTTGTGGCATAGAAGACTTGGACATCTTCATTTAAGAGGAATGAAGAAGATCATATCGAAGGAAGCAGTTAGAGGAATCCCAAAAAGCTTATTGATGAAGGAAAAGTCTGTGGAGAATGTCAGGTTGGCAAGCAAACCAAGATGTCACATCATAAGCTTGGACATCCTACAACATCCAAAACTCTGGAACTTTTGCACATGGACTTAATGGGACCTATGCAGGTTGAAATTCTTGACCATTCCAGATACACACGGATAAGCTTCATCAGAGAAAAATCAGATGCATTTGATGTCTTCAAAGATCTATGCATAAGACTCCAAAGAGAAAAGGATAGTAGTGTTGTCAGAATAAGAAGTGACCATGGAAAGTGTCGCAACCCAAAAAGAGGAGCGCGAAAAGAAACAACCGGCAAAAAAGAAATGACAGAAGAGTCGCCACCGTGCGTTATTTATCCCAAAGGAGGGAAAGGAAACGCTCAAACTAAACCTGGAAAAAAATAAAGGAAAAGATAAGGTCTTGCAACCAAATCTTGGGTTCGGGAGTCGATTATGCGAAGGGAAGGTATTAGCACCCCTACGCATCCGTAGTACTCTACGGGATCCACTCTTGTTGTTCTTGTCTAAAGGGTGTGGGTTTATCTAATGTACTATTTACTAAAAAAGGGGTCAAAATAAAATGACTCGCACGGATGTCGCATCCACTGCATACGTATCTCATCTGAATATGAGAATTAGAGTCTTCGTATCCACTGCATACCAAGTTCAAATTTTCCCCAGCTTCCACACTCTTTACTCTGGGGCCTCCATGCTGAAGCATAGGATTATTCATCACATTCGAAGTAGGAGCGAAGTTAATCGTCTTGGCATCAATCAAATCTTGAACTTTATGGTTAAAAGCCCGACAATTCTCGATGTGGTGCCCTGGCGCACCAGAATGAAAATCACAACGGACATTGGTATCATAACCAGCGGGAATCCTTGTTAATGGAGCCATAGTGTGAAGTTCAACAAACTTTAACCTGAGAAGTTCAGGGAGTAATTCAGCATAAGTCATTGGCAACAGATCAAAATGACGATCTGGCATTCTTTGTCTTGGTTGGAATTGGCGTTGCTGTTGTTGTTGTGGTTGTCCTCTTTGTTGTTGTTGAGGTGGGGTTGCTGGAATAGTCACAACAGCAACTTGACGGTATTGTTGTCCTCTTTTTCCATTTCTCTGATCATGTATAGCATTTGTCTCACCCTCCCTCCTTCTGGGTGCCCCTGAAAATGGTTTCTTAGAACTTGAAGAACTTGAAGAACCAAGGTCTTGGATTTTTCCCGCTTTGATAAGACTTCCAGTTCTTTCTCCGTAAATCACAACATCCGAAAAACTACCAAATGGGCAACTTCCCATACGATCCATGAAAACACCTTGCAGGGTTCCAATGAACATATCTGTCAATTCTCTCTCCAACATCGGAGGTTGTACTCTCGTAGCTAGCTCGCGCCACCTCTGGGCGTATTCCTTGAAACTCTCACCAGGCTTTTGAAACAAACTCTGCAACTGGGTTCTGCTCGGAGCCATGTCCATGTTATGCTTGTACTGCCTCAGAAAAGCTTCACCTAACTCTCTCCAGCTTCTGACAGATTCTATTCCAAAGTCCATGTACCAATCCAAAGATGCTCCAGACAAGCTGTCTTGGAAAAAGTACATCCACATCTTTTCATCATCAGTATAAGCAGATATCTTCCGGTAGTAAGCTTGCACATGAGTTCGGGGACAAGAAGTGCCATTGTACTTGTCGAATGATGGCGCTTTGAACTTGTACGGGATCCTCAACCCATCAACTAAACCCATATTAGAAACATCAAAACCCACAGAGTTCTGGCACTCCATGGCGCAAATCTTTTCAGCAAGGGCGTCGACCTTTCTATCACTCTCTTCCGCCTTTCCAAATTCATCATCATCACTGGGAATGGTGAACATATCTTCTTGCTTGTCAACCAAATGAGAAGGATGGTGAACTAGAGCACGTGCCGCTCAAGCATTAGCAGCCTCTGTAATGATGGGTTGTCCATTGATTCTAATACCACGCAATTCGTCACCATTAGCATGGTTGTTGACAGGGTTGGTAACATCAGCGTCATCGACAGGGGTCCCTTCTGGCGGGTTCTGACCGACAGGGGGAATCACAATTTCTTGTCTCTGGACCAAGGCTCGGAGTTCCTCTTGCCCTTGCACTACCCCTTGCATCATTATCATGAATTGGGCCATGTTGGTCCTCATCTCTGCTAGATCTGCTTGAAAGCTTTCCATTACTCTCTGCTGGTTTCTACGGGTACCGTACCGTTGAATTCCTGAACCAACTATCCTGCTAGTGGAACACCAAACAACTGAGAACACTGCGGCAGTACCTGTTATGCAAGACATGTTGATGGATATGCAAATGCAATGACATGTTTATCAATTCCAACGGGTATTCTACCCCCTTGATTCCAGTCTCTCGTCAGATAAAAAGTGTAAGAAAAACCCCGACTAGAATCAAGGAGAAGATGTAAACCCCTAGTAATTGATAAACATGTATTAAATGATATGAATGCAAAATGATGTGATGCAATGTAGTGACATGGAAATCAGGGTTGCTGTATCTGCTTGAACATCTGTTGGGTTGCATTGTCTGAAGAGAAACCCACTGAGTAACATATAAGAGATCGATGCTCTGCTCCAACAATAATACCAGAAAACCGGGTTGGTTGAAGGTTAAGGTTTCCTGAATTTAGCCCGCCCATCACTGGTAGGTTCTAAGAACAGAAGTTTGTCAGTTTCTTGCCCTTCAATCGAATAATACGTTTACCACTGAAGGTTTGGCATTATTACGAGACAAAATACCTCCACTGACTCCCCTCAACAGGACATCCTAATAGTAAATTCCCAGCCTCGGGGTCCTCGGATTGAGCGGCTAGAATGTGCCCACCAGAGCTAACATAAATGCGTCTCGGAGGAGAGGAATCGACTGAGTTCTCGGGAAATGGTCACCAGAGTCGACGATTTCTAAAGGAACATCTGTCGTTATGGAACACCCATAGGACAAAATATATCCAAAAGAAACCTCATCTGGAATGTGGGTCTTCATGAACGACTTAACGTAGCAACATGCCACGCAAGCCTCATGACTATCCACTCTAAAACCTGTGTGTACGCCCAAGCCTGGGTAGTGGGCTTATCTCATAGAACATCCCACCCCAACAAACAAACAACCCAACAGAACCCACAGATACAACAGACATATGTACATGAATGCAATAAGGTAAAGCAGGTAAATGAATAACTGTACAACAGAATAAACACCCAACAAACAAGAAAACTACAAAAGCTAGGAGGGACTCGCTTAGGAAAGTTGGGTCCCCAGCAGAATCGCCAGCTGTCGCAACATAAAAAAGGAGTGCGAAAAAAAAACAACCGGCGAAAAAGAAATGACAGAAGAGTCGCCACCGTGCGTTATTTATCCCAAAGGAGGGAAAGGAAACGCTCGAAGTAAACCTGGAGAAAGGAAAGGAAAAGATAAGGTCTCGCTACCATATCTTGGGTTCGCGAGTCGATTATGCGAAGGGAAGGTATTAGCACCCCTATGCATCCGTAGTACTCTACGGGATCCACTCTTGTTGTTCTTGTCTAAAGGGTGTGGGTTTATATAATGTACTATTTACTAAAAGAGGGGTCAAAAGAAAATGACTCGCACGGATGTCGCATCCACTGCATACGTATCTCATCTGAATATGAGAATCAGAGTCTTCGTAGCTCGGCCGACCTATTTGTTTGTGTTTTTAGATGAACGACGTTACTACGCAATTTACCGGATGCTCGACCTTTGGAAACTTACTCGCCTGTAGTAGAAGGATTTAATGTGTTCATAGGAGAAGAAAAATCAATGAGTTTGTTTGTGTTTTAGGAACGCTCATGCAAAAAAGGAAGTCCTAGACGAAGGAACTGTGCTACCTTAATTGACATGCAAACGAGAGACTATACGAAGCCTAGCAATCCTATGGGGAGACGATCACACCATACAAAACAAATATGCATAAAGTAAACACGCCAACAAGGGGGCTCAAACATACGTGGGTAGGGCTTTAGTCAAGAGGGGTCATATCAACCTCGACAAATAAGCCATGGAAAGGTAATCAAATGGGCTCTTAACCACTGACATTGAACATCAGGGTGAGCAGATCAAACGGGTAATGAGGATAAGACCTCATAGCTCTTAACCCTGGACAGGGTGAGCTCATGACAAAAAGTGGGGTTTCAGAAAGGTGGAACCCTCTCCACTGACGACCGGACAAAAGATCTTGGGCTTTGGTTCTGAAGCATCGACACGTAGTGCGAGCATAAAGAATGACACACTAAATAACGGGGGATTGACTATTAATCCCTTTTATCCGTCAATTGCCTCTTCGTGGAGGTCTTTAGCACTAGTGCCTCTTCTTGGAGGTCTTTGGGCACAAAAGTAAACACATACAAAACATCGCCTCCTATCGAGGTCTTCCAGCTAAGAAAGCGGTAAAATACGGGAAAGATGTAAAAGGGATCAACAGAGCTACCACACGGATAAAGATCCGAAGTAACAGCAACTAAAGAAATAAGAAACCCGAAGATCTCTCAAGCCACCACCATCAAAGAAAACAAGTCAGCAACACAATCAGAATAAATCTCCAAATGGTATCCCACAAATAAAGTGGAATACCAAGCAAGCTATCTTCTCAAGAGTCATGTGAGCCCTCACAAAAACTCAACAAACAAGTTAGAATAACAAGATGGGGTGCAATCAAGAGTTGCACCAAATAGAAGGATCATAGTAACCACATGAATCATGCTGTTAAACTTCACAAAAAGCTCATAAAAAGCAATCAAGGATAGGAGGCCTAAGCCTCTTGTCAAACAAATGCATCAAAAGGGTATCAAAACTCAAAGTCAGGGGGCAAGGATCCACACATCAAGACATGACATACATACTAAAACATGTGCCCGGATGCAATAGAAAACATGTCACAACAAAATGCAAAACAGGTTAGAGAGCACACAGAAAAAACCAACTACTGTCACGATCGCTACTGCCTCGCTTAGCGAAGGCTTAGAGAAGCTTCACTGTAGGCTCTCCTAGCGATGGGCTAGCGAATGCCTATGGGTTCTGGGTTCTTCATTGATAACAGTACGATTTCAGAAACCCCAAATCCGATGGTTCTTCATTGATAACAGTATTATTCTACACATTCATGCACATCTAAACCCACATGTAAAACCTAACTATACCCACTTTCTCGGATTCAACCATAATACCTCATGCTTCAGGAATTTCAAATTTAAAAGCGTAAAGTAATGGGAATAAGGCAAACCTGATTGGAGAGATCGAATGAAATTGAATTTCACCGTTGGGTTTGCAGAATAATCTTAGGGTTTATATGAGAGGGAATTGGTTCTTTGAAGATGAGTTCCCTTCAGTCTCTAGAGGCTGCTCTGAATTAGTTAGAATCTCTCCTCTCTCTCGGGTTTTTCCACTGAATTTTTAGAATTTATAACCTGATTTTCGTGGCTTTGTGGGATCAAATGAGAGAGGTCCAAGTCCAAGATTTTTCTGTTATATTTTTTTTCAAAATGCGTGGGCTTCGCCTAGCGAAGAATCTGCTCGCCTAGCGAGCATGACAGTGCAGACTCTGGTGGCTCGTTAGGCGAAGCATTCTGCTCGCCTAGCGAGCATGACATTTCAAGTCATCTTTCCAAATTTGTAACCTGTGCGCTGGACCTTTGTTCCTTCAAGAGTAATATGTCGAATGATGAATAGGCCTCATTTGAACATGTTGGAAGTAACTCAAGTTATTCCCCAGCCATTTGACCTTCAGTTGACCAACAGTTGACTTTTGACTTCACAGTTGAATACGAACTTCCTTGAGTGTTGAGAAAGACCCCAGTCGATGCACAATTTCCCTTGTGTTGATTTATCCTTCAGATAGAACCCATAAAGTGACTTGGATGATATCCAAGCTTCTTGGACGACAAACTCTTGGAGCTGATTCTGATTGACATGATAAAATGCAATATGAAATGTTGAATGACCTAAAATGAATGCATGAATGAGGAGGGCAAATTTGAGGTGCTACAGAAAGGAGTTTAAAAATTCCAAGTTTGATGATTTCTGCTCATATGAAGGAATAAGTCATGAGTTGTCCTCACCTATTACTCCTCAGCAAAATGGAGTAGTTGAAAGGAAGAAACAGAACTGTGTATCACTATCCACTGCAGAAGCTGAATACATAGCAGCTGGAAGTAGTTGTTCCCAACTGGTATGGATGAAACAGATGTTGACTGAGTACAATGTCACTCAGAATGTCATGACATTGTTCTGTGACAATCTCAGTGCCATCAACATTTCAAAGAATCCTATCCAACACAGCAGGACCAAACATATTGACATTAGACATCACTTCATAAGAGATCTGGTAGAAGACAAAGTGATTACCTTGGAACATGTGGCAACTGAACTACAACTTGCTGACATATTTATTAAGGCTTTGGATGCTACTCAGTTTGAAAATTTAAGGGGCAAGTTGGGAATATGTCTTTCTGAGGAATTATAGCAACTAAGGATGTTAGGAATTTACTGTTTAATATTTCAAATTATTAAACAATTGAAAGTGTGCTCTGATTGGTCTAAGGAATTCAGAAAAATGTATGTGAGAGGCAAGTGTGTAAATTTCTCTCCTTCAGTGATCAACAAGTATTTGGGAAGGCCTGATGAAGCTCAACCTGAGCTTGAGGTGACTGACAACAAAATATGTCAAGTCATCACTGCTAATCAGGCAGGAAGTGGCCTCTCAAAGGAAAACTGGTGGCTAGTAAATTGAGTGTCAAGTATGCAATGCTGCACAAGGTTGGATGCTGGCAGTCCTCATTGATGCCTGATTGTAATTTTTTGGGCTCTTAATGAGTTCCTTGGATTTGTTCATTATCTCAGCTATCACAGCTATGTATGATGATGGTTTGTACTGCTTAACTATTATGTTTTAACATGTTTAATGTTATAACATCTGTCTTAACATTCTCTGATAGACTAATTGACATTTATTTTGTCTAATTGGTCCCCTTTGGTCAATTTTGACTAAAAAGGGGGAGAAGTGTTGATAAGTGTTGATGTGGAATGTGGAAGTAGTTGTGTATGTAGCTGAACTGAAGGACAACTATTATTGAAGGAAGTGCACAAGTGTTAAAACAAGAATGTTGTTCTGTTTACAGATGTCAAAGAGGATGTCTGATATGGTGCACAAGTGTTGATGTTGAAGCAAATGTCAAAATGACATTCTGGCTGGTACAGGTGCTGGAGTTACAGTAGCTGTTATTTGTTGTATGCACAAATTTAGGGGGAGAAGGAGTACCCTTGTGCATTTGTGTGTCTTACTAGTTGCATCCATAACTAGTAATTCTGTTTTTGTTGCACAGATTTAGGGGGAGGAGAAGTACCCTTGTGCATGTGTGTATTACTAGTAACTATAAAGTTAGTAATTGTGTTGCTTCTGCTGCTGTTTAAACTACTGTTATGTTGTTTAACTGCTGATAGTTTACCTTGTGAACAAAAAGGATAGATATATGTTTTAGCCAAAATTTTCCAAAGGGGAAGTTTGTTGATTCTTAGTGTTGGCAGCAATTTTGGTAAAATAAAGAGTGTTCACAAGATGTTATGTGTGATGTCTTAACATAAGATATCCTATGTACCTGCTGGAGTTCAAGAACATGTTCAAGCAGGATTGTTTCAAGATGTCATGGCATCTGATATGGTTGTACCTGCTGGAAGTTATAAAAGGAATTATTGAATTATGCAGGATTTTCCCAGGATGACAGACCCGATGTCATGACATCCTATACATAGAATATTCAGTGTGAATGTCTGGTGTTTTGTGATTGCATAATTAATGGCAATCTATGTATGATTGAAGATCTGATTAGCTGGCGCATTCAATCATAGATTACAACCTGATTTACATATTTTCCAAGGAGATCTATCCAGCTTTTATAAAAAGGGTCCTCTAAACAAGAGGTTATGTTGCTGTTTGCTCTCTGCTTGATCTTCGCTTATGCTGCTGCTGTTTGAAGTTTAACTTCTATGTTTGCTAAGTGTATTAGCTAATTTGATTCTCTGCTTGGATGTGTGCTTTCTGCTGCTGTGAACTCTGTTGTGATGCCAAGTTGTTTTAGCCAAAAATTTGCCAAAGGGGGAGTTTGTAGATGTTTTTGATTGGCTGCATTTTATGTTAAAACACTTACTGTACTTAGATGTCTTGATTGATGTCATGACATGCTTAAGTAGTATGTTGCAGGATTAGCTAATACATGATTTACTGGATGTCAAACTGAATGTTATGACATTCATTCATGACAGCATTCTCTGGATGTCAAACTGAATGTTATGACATTCATCCCTGACAGCAGATGCTAAAGTATAGGCTAAGTTTTCTGTTATGTTTCAGTATTTATCTCAGGCTGATTTTCAGGAAACTAACAGTTGTGCTAAAATTCAGGAAACTAACAGCTGTGCTAAAATTAAGAGACCTAGCATATAGCCTATTTGTTAGCACCCTAATATGTTGAAATTAGGTTAACTTGCTTAACCTTAATTTTAGGATATTCAAGTACAAGGCCCAAGTACTGCATTATAAAAGGAAGGCAATCCTACTTTCAGCAACTCGGGGATTTGAAGTGTGAAGAATTAAATTTATCATTATATATCCTTGTTGTACTTTTATTGTGTCTTGAATTAGGTTTTACTTGTGAGCCAAGCAATTATCACCTAGATGATTGCATTGGACTAGGGTGTTTATTGAGTTGTAATTGTTGTGTCACTTTAAGCTTTTAAGCGTGAGTGCTGTGTTTCTTGATTAAAGCTTTTAAGTTGTTTATTGAGTTGGAATTGTTGTGTCACTCTACGATTTTAAGCGTGAGTGCTGTGTTTCTTGATTAAAGCTTTTAAGCACAATCAAGAGTTGTTTGAAGTATATCTTCACCACTGACTTTAAAATTCTTAATGGTTGTAATCACTGTCGTGATTGAGGGGGAGTGAGTAGGTACTCAGGTCTTAGTTTAGATTGAAATTCCATTGGGTAGGTCTTATGTGATAGGATTAAACTGGTGGTTTAAGTCCTGAATTAATACCTCTTATAGTGGATTTCCTGCCTGGCTTGGTAGCCCCCAGATATAGGTGTGTTTGTCTCTGAACTGGGTAAAAAATTCTCTGTGTCATTTACTGATTTTTACATTTACTTTCTACATACATTACCTGTATGCGCAGAATTTGATGTCATAACATCCAGTGTGACATCTATAGTCTGTTACTAGAATTTCAATTTTGAAGACAAGTTGACGCATCCGTACCGCACTCGCGCAAACGTCAAAACAATGGCCGAACAACTAGAGAACGAGAATAGAGAACTCAAAGAAGAAGTCAGACGGTTATCTGCTCTAGTTGAGTCTCTGCTCCAAGCTCAGAAGCAAGTTGTAAATGTGCAAGCGTCTGCGTCTAATCAAGCACCTGAGGTAACTCCTACCTCTATACCAGCCCCTGCTATGGGATTAGTCAATGTTATGCCTTCCGGTTACCCTTGGGGAATGCCCCATAATTTCATGCTCGAAGGACATCATCCGCAAGTGCAAGTTCAGCCGACATCTAGCTTGGTCCCTTTGGTGCCACCCCCGGTGGTTAATTCTGTTCCTACTCCAGCTCCCATTCCTCAAGTCCGTGTTGACGAGACTACCTACCATTCTGAGGCCTTTGAGAACCCGGATGTGTATGATAAATTAGACGAGATGAGAGACCAGATCTCTGACTTGAGGAAAGAAATTAAGGCCCTTCGAGGGAAAGACTTGTTTGGGAAGAGCGCCTCTGAGCTCTATTTGGTCCCGAATGTAAAGTATCCAATTAAGTTCAAGGTCCCTGACTTTGAAAAATACAAGGGGAATAGTTGTCCGCTCATCCATTTGGTCATGTATGCTAGAAAAATGTCTATGCATAGCGACAATGACCAACTACTTATCCATTATTTTCAGGATAGCCTGTCTGGCGCTGCCTTGAAATGGTATATGGGTCTTGGCTGTGGCTCTGTATGCACTTTCAATGACCTCAGTGAGGCTTTTGTAAAGCAGTACAAGTACAACATAGACATGGCTCCGGACAGAGATCAACTGAGGGCGATGTCCCAAAAAGATAAGAAAACCTTCAAGAAGTATGCCCAGGGGTGGAGGGAATTGGCAGCTCAGATAGTGCCACCATTGGAGGAGAAAAAGATGACAAAGATCTTTTTGAAGACTTTGAGCTCTTTCTATTATGAACGTATGATTGCTAGTGCTCCCTCGGACTTTACCGAAATGGTAAATATGGGGATGAGGCTAGAAGAGGGAGTCCGTGAAGGACGTCTGTCCAGTGATGATATTTCTTCGGTAAAGAAATATGGAGGATTGGCCAGAAAGAAAGAAGGGGAGACTCATACTGTTTCTTCCCATAGTAAAAGAAGGCCCTCCGTAAGGAGGAAGGAAGTTCGACCAGCTGTCAACCAACACCAGGTGGCTCAGATAGCACCTGTTTTCAGAGAAGCTCAACAACCACAACAACAATCTCGTTAACAACAGGCTTACCAGCCTCGTAGCAATAATAACAACAACAGCACCAACAATTATGAGAGGAAGAGGGTGACTTTTGACCCGATTCCTATGACTTATGCTGAACTGTACCCTTCCTTGATTGATATGAAGTTGATAACTCCACGTGATCCTCCTGCTGTGCCAGCCAATCCTCAATGGTGGTACAAGCCTGAACTTCATTGCGTATATCATTCCGGTGCTCCCGGACATGATGTGGAGAACTGCTTTCCGCTGAAGACGAAGGTGCAAGACCTTGTGAGGAGTGGGATACTATTCTTTGAGGATCTAGGCCCTAATGTTAAGAAGAACCCATTGCCCGAGCATGGGACGACGACTGTCAACATGATTCAGGGTTGCCCTGGCAAGTATAAGGTCCTTTATGTGAATGATATAAGGCAGTCCCTGGTGGAAATGCATAGGTTGTTGTGTGAGCACATTCACTATGAGCACGATCACGATAGATGCCATGTGTGCACTGTCAATGAAAGAGGATGCCGCAAGATAAGAAGGGACATCCAAGAGATGCTAGACTAAGGGATGATCGAAAATACTTCAAAATCATAATCAGGATGAAGTTGATGTTATTACTCATGTGTTCAATATTCCTGATCCTGTTGTCATTAAGTATGATGGCAGCAAAAGGAAGGTGGTGCCAACTCTTGTGATAAAGCCAGCGGGCCCTGTCCTGTATGTGTCGGACAAAGCGGTTCCGTGCCGTTACAATGATGTTATGCTTGAAGATGGGAAGGAGGTGTCGTTTCCCTCAACCTCTGTTGTAAGCATATCCGATGTTAGTGGAGTGACCCGTAGTGGTTGTGTTTTCTCGGCTCAGCCAAAATCCCATGAAAACATCATGAAGAGGGATGTTGTTAGTTCTGCCGGTCCAGTGGGGACTTCTTCTTCAAATCATTTCATTCCTGCTGTGAAGGGTGTTGCCCCTGTTGTTGTCAAAACTGATAAAGCTCCTATCCTAGTTGACCAGTCTGGCATATTGATAGAGGATGGTGTAAGACCCCAATTTTGACCCTAAGATCCCTCATGGCATCATAACATTGCATTTGCATAGCCTCAAGGATCATGAGCATTTTGGTTCCCTTTGCCTTTGGGTGGGACTCCTTGTGATTGGTTTGAGATCACCAAGCATGCTTGAATTATACATCATTGTTTCTCTTACTTTTGTTTACTAAAAAAAAAAGAAAAAAAAAAGAAAAAAAAAAGAAAAAAAAAGAAAAACGAAAATAAATAAATAAATAAATAAATAAAATATAACAAAAAATTTTTTGGACTTGGGCTTCTCTCATTTGAGCCCACAGGTTCACAAAAACCAGGTTATAAATTCAAAGTTTCAGTGAAACGAAAGGACAGACCATTCCTATTACCCTGGCAGGAAAAAGAAAGTGAGAGAAGAGCTGACAGAGTTCAGAGCAACCTCCAGAGGCAAACCCTCAGATTGCTCTGCAAACCCAACGGTGCAATTCAATTTCATTCGATCTCTCCAATCAGGTTTGCCCTATATTCATCATCTTTATGCCTTCAATTTGAATTTTCTGAATATATGAGGTATTATGGGTGAATTTGATACCCTTTTGATGCATGTGTTTGACAGGAGGTTTAGGCCTCCTACCCTTGGTTGCTTTTTGTGAGTTTTTTTTTTGTGAATTTTAATGGCATGATTCATGTGGTTACATTTTAATTTGGGGGCAACTCTTGATTACCCTATCTTGTTTCTCTAACCTGTTTGTTGAGTTTTTTTGTGAGGGCTCACATGACTCTTGCAGAGATGGCCTGGTGTTCCACTTTATTTGTGGGATACCCCCTGGAGGTTTATTCCGATTACCTGTGCTTAATGGCTTGAGATATTTGTTTGTGACTGCTTATTCCAAAGGATGGGAGCTACTTGGATCATCAATATGATCTCAAGAGGGGAACTCCTAATATGGTTTTATTTTCTTTTCCCTTATTTCTTGTATGTTTAGGAATTTAACCCTTTTCTTTTTCTCCCCATTCTAACCCAAGCCAAAACTTTTTGTGCAAACAATAACTTTTGTTTTCAACATTAGAAACCTAAGCCTTATGCATTTGATTTTCAAACTTATTTTTCATAACACTTATTTTCAATTGAACCTTTTAATCCACTTTAACCATATTTTTGTAAATACTTTTAATTGGTAAATATAACCCATTCAAATACTTTTTATGGTTTCAATGGCCACCTTCTTAATCAAACCTTTTTTTTATAACCATTAGCTATTAGGTTTGAGTTATCCTTGAGGTAGATATAATACTCACCTTTATCCTTAGTGATGGACAATGAGTCTTCCATGCTTGTTATAGGGTTAACCCCTCACTAGCATGTTGAAGCTATCCTCACATGGTGGATTTGTGGTTTTAGGTTGAGTTTTCTCCCTTTGATAAGAAAAGACCTTAAGGTTTTTGGACCAATCAGTTCACCAACTTTTTTTTTGAATATTTTTACCCCGAACTACGAGGTTTTGATCCTAATCTTTTTTTAAGATGGTACGTAGGCAATAGGTTCATCCATTCAAACACAAAATGTAAATAAATTTGTATATTCTTTTCTCATCCCTTCAATCGTGTTTCAACAAATAAATTTTCACAAAAAAAAAAAAACAACAACCTTACAACAAATGTGAAAAGGGCTCCCTAGGAGTACCTAGGATGCTTTGGGTGCCTAACACCTTCCCATTGCATAACCAACCCCCTTACCCAGATCTCTGACATTTTTACTAGTTTTTGATTCGATAAATCTTTTAGGTTTTTGTTCGCTTTCTAACCATTCCTTTGGATAAATAGATGTGCGGTGGTGACTCGACTTGTATGATTTACCTTGGATTTAGTCAATATCTCTAATGGTAACGAATACCCTGCTACAGATGGTGATGAGATGCTAAGGCTCATCAAGAGGAGCGAGTACAACATTGTGGAGCAGTTGCTTCAAACTCCATCAAAGATATTTATCATATATTTGTTGATGATTTCAGAGCCACACCGCGAAGCGTTGCAAAGGGTGCTGGACGTGGCATATGTGGATCATGATGTCACGATTGAAAATTTTGATAGCATTGTTGCAAATATAACTGCCTGCAACAATTTGAGCTTCTACGATGATGATCTTCCCGAGGACGGAAAAAACCACAATTTGGCCTTACATATCTCTATGAACTGCAAAGACGATGCCCTGTCCAATGTGTTGGTGAACACAGGGTCATCACTTAATATATTGCCAAAGTCCACTCTCGCCAAACTTTCATATCAGGGGCCTCCCATGAGGCAGAGTGAAGTGGTAGTAAAAGCTTTTGATGGATCGCGCAAGACCGTGATCGGTGAATTAGACCTAGTGATTTCCATATCACTTTCCAAGTTATGAACATACATCTGTCGTACAACTGTTTACTTGGTAGACGATGGATTCACAAGGCAGGCGCCATGACATCCACCCTGCACCAAAAGTTGAAGTTCGTCAAGAACAAGAAGTTGGTGGTGATAGGGGGAGAGAAGGCTCTCTTGGTCAGCCATTTATCTTCCTTTTCCTACATCGATGATGAGGATGAGGTTGAAACTCCATTCCAAGTCTTATCTATTGCTGAGCCTTCTAGGAAAGGACTTTCTTCATTTGTCTCCTACAATGATACGAAGTTGGCCATCGAGCGTGGCATAACTAATGGTTTGGGGAAAATAATAAAGATGGAAGATAATAAATCTCGGGCTGGTATAGGGTATTCTTCCGGTGTTTCTAATGATCTTGGGTTGTTTCAGAGTGGAAGTTTCATCCATACCGATGGAGATCTCGAAGCTGCTACCGTCATGGAAGAAGATGAAGAGGAAGACCTCGGCAACTTTGTCATACCTGGTGGGATCTGCAACAATTAGGTCGTTGTTGATGTTCCAACAGTTATCCATAAGTCAACGTAATATGTTCATTCCTGTTTAAAAACCCTTCTCCCATGCCAAAAGGAGAAGTGAAGACATTGTTGGCATAATTTGTTAATACAATGATATTCATTCAATAATCGCATGTTAAATGTTTGTTTTCCCAAATTAATTTTCATTTTTTGCTTTTCGCATGAAATTGGTGATCACCATAAAACCCTAAAAAAAAGAATAAAATCAATTTTTCATCTGCATAATGATTTTCCTTGAATTCTGAAATCTCTTTTATACTCAAAATCATTATGGAGGTTGATCAAACCCATTGAACATAATGATCCAACACCATCTCCCAACTTTGAGTTCCCTGTATTTGAGGCAGAAGAAGATTATGTTTAAGAGATTCCGAATGAGATTACCCGTCTGCTTGAGTACGAGGAGAAGATCATTCAGCCACATCTTGAGAATCTGGAAACAATCAACTTGGGGTCTGAAGACTACATTCGTGAAGTGAAGATTGGGGCACTCCTTGGAGAGTCTGTTAAGAAGGGGTTGATTGAGTTGCTACGAGAATATGTCAACGTCTTTGCCTGGTCGTATGAAGACATGCCTGGTCTAGATACTGATATCGTGCAACATTTCTTGCCGTTGAAGCCTGAACGTGTGCTTGTGAAGCAAAAGCTCAGAAGAACTCATCCTGACATAGCAGTGAAGATTAAAGAAGAAGTTCAGAAGCAAATTGATGCGGGGTTTCTGGTGACTTCTACATATCCTCAATGAGTGGCCAATATTGTGCCTGTACCTAAAAAAGACGGAAAAGTCCGAATGTGCGTGGATTATCGTGACTTGAATAAAGCTAGCCCAAAATATGATTTTCCTCTACCACACATTTATATGTTGGTGGAAAATACTACTATATTCAATGTCTTTTCATTTATGGACGAATTTTCCAGTTATAATCAGATTAAAATGGCACCCGAGGACATGGAGAAGAAAACATTCATCACACCTTGGGAAACATTATGTTATCGAGTGATGCCCTTCAGTTTGAAGAATGCCGGAGCCACGTATCAACGTGTTATGACTACCTTGTTTCATGACATGATGCACAAGGAGATTGAGGTGTATGTCGACAATATGATTGCAAAGTCGAAAACAGAAGTTGAACATGTTGAACACTTGTTGAAGCTTTTCCAGCGTTTGAGGAAGTACAAACTCCGCTTGAATCCGAACAAGTGTACATTTGGAGTCCGTTCCGGCAAGTTATTGGGCTTTATTATCAGCGAGAGGGGTATTGAAGTTGATCCTGCCAAGGTCAAAGCAATACAAGAGATGCGCGCGCCCAAAACTGAGAAGCAAGTCCGAGGTTTTCTTTGCCGCTTGAATTACATTTCGAGATTTATATCCCACATGACTGCCACATGAGCGCCTATATTCAAGCTCCTCCGGAAACATCAGCGTCATGATTGAATCGAGGATTTCCAAAAGGCCTTTGACAGTATCAAATAGTATATGTCCGAGCCTCCTATTCTGTCTCCGCCTGTTGAAGGGAGACCATTCATTATGTACTTGACTATGCTTGATGATTCCATGGGTTGTGTCCTTGGTCAACAAGATGAATTAGGAAAGAAAGAATATGCAATATACTACTTGAGTAAGAAGTTCACCGACTGTGAGTCTCGGTACTCAATGCTTGAGAAGATATGTTGTGCTCTGGCTTGGGCTGCTTAGCGTTTACGCCAATATATGTTGAATCATACAACTTGGTCGATATCCAAAATGGATCTGATCAAGTATATCTTTGAGAAGCCTGCTTTAACTGGGAGAATTGCCCGTTGGCAGATGCTGTTATCTGAGTATGATATTGAGTATCGAGCTCAAAAGGCTATTAAAGGTAGTATCTTGGCTGACCATTTGGCGCATCAACCAATTGAAGATTATCAGTCTGTGCAATACGACTTCCCTGATGAGGAGATTCTGTATTTGAAAATGAAATATCACGATGAGCCTACGCTCGATGAAGGGCCAGAGCCTGGTCCCCGATGGGGTATGGTGTTCGATGGCTCTGTCAATCAGTATGGAAATGGTATTGGGATAGTGATTATTACTCCTCAAGGCACACATTTTCCTTGCACGAATAATATGGCGGAGTATGAGGCCTTTATTATGGGTTTGGAAGAATATGTTGATCTTAGGATCAAACATCTTGATGTTTATGGCGATTCGGCCCTTGTTGTTAATAAGATTAAGGGTGAATGGGAGACGAATCATCCTGGCCTCATCCCATATAGAGATTATGCGAGGAGGATTTTAACTTTCTTTACTAAAGTTGACTTCCATCATATTCCTCGAGATGAGAATCGGATGGACGATGCTCTTGCTACACTTGCTTCAATGATTGCTGTCAATTATTGGAATGAAGTCCCAAAGATTACCGTGATGCGCTTGGATAGACCAGCTCACGTGTTTGTAGTTAAGGAGGTAAAAGACGATAAGCCATGGTATTATGATATCAAATGCTTTCTCCAAAGTCAGACTTACCCGCCTAGGGCATCTGTTAAAGATAAGAAGACTTTGAGAAGATTATCTGGCAGTTTCTACCTTAATGGTGATGTGCTTTACAAGAGAAATATTGACATGGTTCTGCTCATATGCGTTGATAGACACGAAGCAGACCTGTTGATGACTGAAGTCCATGAGGGTTCATTTGGTACTCATTCCAATGGACATGCCATGGAAAAAAAGATTTTGAGAGCAGGCTATTATTGGCTGACAATGGAGTCTGACTGTTGCAAGTTTGTGAAGAAATGCCATAAGTGTCAGATTTATGCAGACAAGATTCATGTTCCCCCGACGCTTCTGAATGTTATTTCCTCACCATGGTCTTTCTCCATGTGGGGAATTGACATGATTGGTATGGTTGAGCCTAAGGCGTCAAACGGTCACCGTTTTATTCTCGTAGCCATTGATTACTTCACCAAGTAGGTTGAAGCAGCATCGTATGCAAATATGACCAGGCAGGTGGTTGTGAGGTTTATCAAGCACCAACTCATATGCCGATATGGTGTGCCAGACAAGATCATTACTGATAATGGATCTAACTTGAACAATAAGATGATGAAAGAGCTGTTTAGAGAGTTCAAGATTGCACATCATAATTCTTCTCCCTATAGACCCAAGATGAATGGGGCTGTTGAAGCTGCTAACAAGAACATCAAGAAGATTATTCAGAAGATGGTCGTTACGTACAAAGATTGGCATGAGATGCTTCCATTTGCTTTGCATGGCTATTGTACATCCGTCCGCACTTCAACAGGGGCAACCCCTTTCTCCCTTGTATATGGCATGGAGGTTGTGCTCCCCGTAGAGGTCGAGATCCCATCAATGAGAGTCTTGATGGAAGCCAAGTAGACTGAGGCTGAATGGGTTCAGAGTCGTTATGACCAACTGAATTTGATTGAAGAGAAGAGATTAACTGCCATGTGCCATGGTCAGTTATATCAACAAAGGATGAAGAAAGCCTTTGATAAGAAGGTCAAGCCTCGTGTGTTCCGAGAAGGTGACCTCGTGCTCAAGAAAGTCTTGTCTTTTGCCCGATTCCAAGGGCAAGTGGACTCCAAACTATGAAGGTCCATACATTGTTAAGAGGGCCTTTTCAGCAGCGCTTTGTGGCTCACAATAATGGATGGGGAGGATTTCACTCGTCCTGTGAATTCAGATGCAGTCAAGAAATACTTCGCCTAAAAATAAAAATAGAATAGCTCGCTAAGTTGAAAACCCGAAAGGGCGGCTTAGGCAAAAATGAGCGTCTCGGTGGATTAAAAACCCGAAAAGGCGATCCAGGCAAAAGTTAGAGACATAAAAAAATGAATATATATATCCCGCTAGATTGAGTACCTCACCCTGGGGCAATCTAGGCAAAATTTAGGGATCTGGAAAGTAACTGTATCCTGACAAGACTTTGTTCTACAACTATCATCTGTCAAAAATTCTCGCTCAGTCATCATCAACTGAAGTTTCGAATACAGTGGATTTAGAGTTGGTGGAGAAACGATCATTATGTTCAATGTATCCCTTTGCCATGTATATCACCAATTTCAAATTTGTAAAGATCCATGGAGTCTCGCCATTTGCAAACTACCATTCTCTTAAATCAATTTGAGCCTTTATCCAATTCTTTGCACTCTTAGTTGTTTCTTTTAACAAATGTTTGCATGTTTTAATTGATGAATATCAGTGTTTTAAACAAATAAAGTTTTCATGAATAAACTGTTTTAAACAAAGTGAACATTCACAATGACGGAAAGGATAAGTGGAATGTCCTCAGTGCTTTCCCAAGGATAGTATGATCAGGAAAGGGTAAGACATTTGTTCATATTCTGGCATTCTTGCTCCTTATATCCTCTTCATCAGCTTTCAAGTTGTCTACTTAACCGAGCGCAGAAAGAATAATACATCATCAGCTTCCCAGAGAGTCTGGCATGGGAAGTTCTCCTTGATGGCAATGAATTGATCTGTCTTGTGGATTGCCTGCCCCTAGCAGGATTTTTGGATGTTCATCCAATACATTCCTAGTAGTTTGTTGTGTATGCATACTAGTTTCTCCCGCGGAGTTTTAGCAATCCATGATTGGTATATGGTTGATCTGTGAATGATCCCTTCTTTTCCAATTTTTTGCCTCGATATTTTAGAGATGTGTATCCCTCTATATTAGGCACTGGCATTTGTGTTTTATCATTTGTATGGTTGTCGTCCCTTGTGTGGACTGACCTAAAGTCCCTTATAGATTGATAAAAGTTGATATGCTTTAAGTTGAGAATATTCCTTGTCTCATTATCTTGACTATCTACTCACGAGGAAGGTTGTCTTTCCCCAGCATGAGTAAGAATCTCCAACGGAGTAAGCATGTGTTACCTGCAGAGTTACCTTTTTCCAGATAATTGTCTCCTCAGCAAGAAGTTGCCTAGTGCAATGGATGAAGGGTTTATTTCCTACTTCATTTATTTTGAAAAGAGGTATCCCTGGTATGTCGCTTGTTGATGAAGGATTCATTTCCAATTTCTCCAGCAAGGGTAGTTTCCTCAAGAGCATTTACAGCTTGTCCTTGGTAGGGTTTCCAGATCAGAGTGTGATGTTTGTATCTCCTCCGAGTCTGAAGAATTCTTCTAGCATTAAGAGCTGGTGGTGAAAATGTTTGTTTCCTTCCTAGTGGAGCAAAACGCTATTATTCCCCTTTGCAGAGTTTCCTCTCCGGCAGATAGAAGAAAGTGTTTTGATTGATGTACATATGATTGATTGGTGGTTCCCCATGGAATTCCACATCATTCCTTAATAAGCTTACCTAGTAGAGTTTCTTCTCCAATGGATTTTATTATTATTAAACCACTTGTCCCCAAGAGAGTTGATGGAAACTCCACGATAGATTTTCTGCATCTTCCTTATGTCAGGATTATTGGCTCCTGGAAGACTTCTCTTATGCAGAGTGTTATCTCCTGCAGTTGGAAGCTTTGACTTTGCCTATCCCCAGCTATGGTTAAAGTCTTCCCGTGCTTACTCTTATTCTAGAGATAATCCCCATCAGAGTTGAGTTCTCTGTTTGATTATCTTCTTTCGCTACTCCTGAATACATCTTCTTTGTATCCTCATCGAGTGTAGCTTTCGGATAGGGTTTGATATCCCCGATGATTTATTTTCATCCTTCTCGGGTTATTCCCAAGATGAGTTCTCTAGTAGGCTTCTCCCTTCTTGTCGAGACGTTTCTCGAGTATCTGTTCATGATTCTTGGACTTGTTTATGTTAGATATGTTTGTTTGTCAGCATTAATTATACACAAGTCATGCATGTACATGCATAATCATAACATTTAGATATTCATGATGCATTCTTTCCCATATATCTTTGTTTGTTATCTCCTGCTATTGGTGAAATGTTCTTCCCCAAGCAGATGTTTGTGTCTGTCCCATAGGCAGAAAATGTCTATCTTTTCTTCTTTCTTCCCTATTGAGTTATGTCCTCTTGGATGATTATTGCTTCAGTTTCCTCCCCAGTTGTGTATCGGGATGGAATTACTCCCCGGAGTTATGTCCTCATCGAGTTGAGTCTTGTCAGGTTGTTCAATTGCTCAGTAACCAATAATTGTTCATCCTTTCCCCATCGGATTTTGTGGCCTTCTACCCAGTAACCGGTAGTTATAAGTCTTATTTATGTGGTTTTCTACCCAGTAACCGGTAGATGTAATCCCCTCTTTGTTGGTTATCTTTACCCAGTAATCGGTATTGATATTCCTTCGTTTTTGAGTATACCACCCAGTAATCAGTGATATATCTCCTAGATAGTTGCTTTTGTCAGGCAATTTATCCCTAGCGAGTCATCTTTCATTTAGCCTTGTTTGGTAATGATTGTTTCTTCTTCTGATTGGTCATCATTTTATACCCAGTAACCGGTATCCCGATGTCATTTCTTTTCATCGATTTATCCTTTATTAACCCAGTAACCGGTTGCGTATAATCTTCCATGCGAGTATGTTATCTACATTTTTTATCCATATAACGGTAGTAGATAATATATCTCATGCGCTCTTTAGTCGAAGTCTTTTTCTTCCCCAGTCGAGTAAGATTCGTATTTCCTTGTGGAAACGAATGTCCATCCTGTAAGTCGAGTTTGCTTTTTCAGCCCTCCTTTCGGATGATGAGTGTCTTGGATATGTTCCCAATTCACGCCTGGTTGGTCACCTATTATATACCCAGTAACCAGTATCACTGGTATTCCTTCCTTTTGCTCCTTATTATGACTTTTTGTCCCCTGTGGAGTCAGATTTTCCTGAGTTGAGATGTGCCTTTTGGATCCTCTTCAGATGTTTCGGACGATTGATATCTTTCACCCTTATACCGGTCTTAGATATTCTTTCTCCCTGAGCATGTTGTTCTCTCACCCAGTTGGGTCATTTATGGATATCCCCGTCTGAGTCCGGATTTTTTTATCCAATGTATCCTTTGAGGATAGTTTTGTTGTATTGGCATATTCCCCAATACATGCATCTTCGCGTCAGCTCGACTCTACCATCAATTTATTTTCGTGGAATCCCTTCATGTCTCCCAGTAAGTTTTCAAGTCGTGACCTGCTCACACATTTTTACCTTATTTCCCCCAGAGTCTATGTCTTCCTAGTGAGTGTGTTACTTCTATGGATCTTCAGTTTCTCCCGATTTCTTTTCCTTTCTGGCAATTATTCACCATGAAAATTTTATTTTGCATGCATACATTTGCATCACGAGGTCTCTTAGGGACCAAAATTCGTCTCTTTGCTATTATTTAAGCTCATTCTATCTCGTCGAGACAAAGATTTTAACCTTCATATCTCCGGATAGAATGACCATAAATAGGGGCATATGTAAGACCCTAATTTTGACCCTAAGATCCCTCATGGCATCATGTTATTGCACAAGTGCATTGCCTCAAGGATCGTAGCATGTTTGGCTCCTTAACCCTAGGGTTGGGACTTGTTTGAGTGATTTGAGATCACCAAGCATGCTTGTATTGTATGTTATTGCTTTTATTATTTGATTACTAACCAAAAGCATAAAAATATGTCACTAACTATTTTTTTTTGAAGCTTAAGTGGTCATGTGCTCCACAATGCTCCTAGGAGGCTCCTAAGCCCAATGCAATGGCTAGATGAAGATGAAAAAAGCATGAAAATGGTCCACAAAGTTCCTAATCATCATATATGTCTCCCAAGTATCTCAATTTTCCAATTTGATCAAGATAACCCAAAGGGCTTGAAGATTGTTTCCCAAGGAAACCCTAATTTCACTATGCTTTGATTGTGCCTTGCCCATGAAGAAATTGCAACCTCTGATCAAATTTAATCAAGGGAAGTTCTTTCATTTATCATTTTGTGCATATATGAGCCTATTTGAGGCCCCTCAATCATTTATTCATCAAGATTGGAAGTTTGACCTTGAAAAGTTGACCAGTCAAGTCATCTGGCTAAGCTGAGGTTTAATGAGCTAGAACTCTTGATGTGTTTGTCAAATGAAGATGACCCCAAAATCAACAATGTTCCTAAGAGCCTTGTGAACAACTTTCATGTTCAGAAAAAATCCATTTGAATCATGGAAGGTCATCATTCATTTCAAAACATTATAGATCATTTTGACTAAAACCCTAATTTTGGGTCAACTTGCCAAGGGAATAACTTTATCAATTTTTATGATTTTGAGGTGGGACAAAAGGCATTGGAAATATTGAGATGTCTACTTCAAATACATGTTGGACAAAATTTCATAATCCTAAAGTAAATACATGTTCCATTTCAAAACATTATAGGTCATCTTGGACCTAATTCATTGAATTTGAAAAAGTACCCAACTTCGAATGCCCATAACTTTGTCATAGAAAATCCAAATGATGCAAAATGTGAGTCTAAATTGACTATCTTGAAAAGATATACAATGTTTATGTTGGAGATTGTTTCATTTGAAGATTGTATCATTTGGAGCTTGTATCATGAGGACAGAGGGGTTTGATCAAGCTTACTTTTGGTTAACTTTTTAAAAATGATTTGAACATGTTTTACACTTGAACTTTCCAAGCCAGTTTTGATCAACTTTCTCATATCAAACGGTTTTTTGCCCAACATGACTTTTATTTCGTATTTCAAGAACTTTCCAACCATTACTCACAATAGTCATTTGGATTTACGATTTGGGAGATTCAATTTTTTTTTCATTTATGTGCATTTTTGAAATTTTATGTTAAAACTTGAGATGCAAGCATTCTTCATTCCATGTGCACGACCACATGCTTTCCATATGATCTCAGCAAGCTCCTTCATCCATTCACGGCCCTCTCACACGTCCACAAAAGCCCATGCATTCAAAATTGCAATTCCCATGCACATGAGGAAAGTGTGAATTCAAATGCATTTACCTATAAATAAGGGCTTCCTGTCCTTCATTTCATAATTGTTTGGAGATCCCATATGCTGCTGAACTGAAACCATAATCCTCACCAAAGGAATCACTCACGATTTTACAGTATTTTCGAGCTTGAAATTCAGCAACATTAATTGAGTTTCAAAGCTTGATTCCTTAGCCAATCATCTTCCCTATATTCAGAAATCAAAGAGGACCAAAAAGCTTGAAGAATTCGTGGCCAGAAACTCACTATTTTGAAGGTATAAGCTCAAACTGTTTGGATCTGAAACTCACAATTCAATGTAGTATTCTTGTGTTTTTGTGCTTCTCTGAAGTGCTCATACTTGAGGGAAGCTTTTAGTGCCTTCAATTTTCCATTTCCAGATCAATCCGTGTGGACACCATGATTTTCTCCTTCATCTTTCTCTCAATATAGGAAGAATGAGAGGAATCTAATGATACAGTGATGATCTACATCACATGAGCTTCATTTCCATGCCCTTGTTTTTCATTTTTGATGAGATCCATTTTTCTGCAACTTCTGGCCGAATTCTATTGGTTGATCGGAGAAGATGGTGGTTTCCACCCCCACCACCACGCGTGCTGATCCCAGTCTTTGAATCTCTCCCTCACGATCTAATCTCGTGCATCCATTCTGATTACTTCTTTTAATGCATTGTATTGCAATGTTGACTTGAGTACACCATGCATCCTCGGATCCAGACCGTGTACCATTGCCACATGAATTAATGAAATGGATCTGGTGGCTCAACATTTTTCGTTTTATTTCATTTTCTCTTTATTTTATTTTAATTCATTCTATTTTCAATAATTCATTAAAAGTTCATATGAGGTCAGAAAAATATGAGACCAACTTTAAAAATTTTCTTGAAAAATCTAGTTTCATATTATGATTTTTAATTATTTTTGTGACCTCATTTGACATTTTTCATGAATTATTTGGTTTTGAATGATTTTAATTCATTTTAAAATGCTTTCCGACTTTTAAAAAATACAAAAATATTTTCATAGCATCTATGGGTCATGATAAGTCAATGAAAAACAACCTCAACAATTTCTTGTTTGTTTTGAGATTATTTGAGATTTTAATTCATATTATGATATTTTTGGTTGTTTTTAATTGATTTTAATTATTTTCTGACTTTAAAAATTTGTGAGAAAATTAGTAAAAGTTTGTTTGACTATGTTGAACTTATGAAAATTTAATTGGACTTATTGAAGTTGTTTTGAATTGAATTTGAGGTTCAACTTTGTTTGTTTGTTTTTTTATTTTGTATTTTCTTTAATTCAAAAATTACCAAAAAAATATCATTGACTTCTAGACTTGTTATATTCATTCCCCTTCTGTTTGGTGTTGATCAAGGTTGATTTGATTCAACTTTGATCAAATTCGTTGGATCTTGTGGTTTGAGAATCCTTAAGGATCATCACCTAGAAAGATGAATGAATTTGATCAAGGATGAGTTATCCCTTGATCAATTGGGCTTGGTTGTTGTCTTCTTACCCCCCCCCCCCTCCCTTTAATCTTCATCCTTTTCTTTCCCTCAATGGCCAATGAGTTAAAGTCTTGAGGTTGGTCTTGACAAATAGGAGTTTAATCTTCTTTGATCCAAACCAAACTCAACTTGATCCATGATGAAGTGAGTTATTCTGTGTCAAAGATAGGTTACTTCTTGGCCAAGAAAATAACCAAAAGTCAATACAAGGCCTTTCCCCTCTTGTTTGGCATGGCAAGTTTATGGAGCTTGGCTTACTAGCCATGACCTCTAACTTGTGTTTTTGGCCTATATTCTTATTGATCAGCCTCAGATAGGTGTGGCTACTATATTAGTCCACTTACGATTGCTTAACATAGCGCTACATTGTATTATGACAAGCTAACATAACTCTACTAACTACTAAGTTTAATTTGAGCTTTTAAATTCTTGGCATATACTTTTAATTTCATTTATTTCTTGCTCATTATTCATCTTGATTTTCATTTTGCTCACTTGAGCACATATTTTATGTTTAAGTCATTTTTCTTTTGCTCATTTGAGCCCATTATTGTATATAAATATATTGCTATTTTGTGTTGTTTTGTGTTTGTTTTGATGTGAACCAAACACAAAAGGAGAAAGGACTTAGAATTAGGATTCACCCATGCTTAAAGGAGTTCAAGAGCATTTAGGCCTCATGCCTTTAGAATGAAAAAATATGTTGAAGAGCAACTAGGCCTCATGCCTTTAGAATGCTAAAATTCATAGTTGTCCTTAAAGGACTTCTCCTCAAACTTATTCTTTATCTATTCCCTATATTATGTTGTGAGCTTTTTGATGTGTGCTTTTGTGTGATATGAATCTCATCTTAAGATTAGGAAAAGAGGACCATTGCCATGAGTAGCTAAGTTAAGAGCCAAGCCAAATGGAGATCCTAGGAGCTTGAATTCAAATTATTGATCGCTTGTTTTATGTGCTAAATCCAAAGGAAATGAGCATCTTGAGTCATCTTTATGACTCCAAGAAAAGGAACTCCAAGGGTCATCTCTCCCCTCTTATCTTTGTATGCTTTAGGAATAGCCCTTCTCTCTTCTCCCCCTTCTAACCAAGCCAAAAATAATTTTCAAAACTTTGACTTTATTTCAAATTAGAAACCTAGGCCTTAGGCCTTTGATTTTTTCAAAACCATTTTCATAAATACTCATTATAAATAAACTTTAATCCAACATTGACCTCATTTTGTAAATAAACTTAACTTGTAAATATAACCCATTTCAAATTATTTTGTGGTTCCAACGGCCACTTGTTACACTCTTTTCAAAAACATTAGTCATAGGTTTGAGTTATCATAGTGGTTGATGTAAATCTCACCTCATCCTTAGTGTTGGATTATAAGCCTTCCATGCTTATTATAGGGTTACCCCCTCACTAGCATGTTGAAGCCTTCCTCACATGGTGGATTGTTGGTTTAGGTTGAGTTTTCTCCCTTTGATAACAAAAGACCTTAAGGCTTTTGATTAAAATCAATTCACCAATCTTTGAGATTTTTACCATTAACTACGAGGTTTTGATCCTCCTTTGTAATGGTACATAGGCAATGGGTTCATCCATTCAAACAAAAATCTGTAAATATAATCTATTCTCTTCTCATCCCTCCAATCTTTTGCTCAAATCTTTTCACAAATACCGACCTACAACACAAATTTGCAAAAAGGGTTCCCTTAGAGTACTAAAGATGTTTTGGGTGCGTAAAACCTTCCCATCTTATAACCAACCCCCTTACCTAGATCTCTGATATTTTTATTAGTTTTTGATTTGAAAAACTTCTTACTTGGATTTTATTCGCTTTTTATCCTTTCCTTTGGATAACTAAAAGTGCGGTGGTGACTTGAATTGTATGTTGACTTTTGGTTTAGTCAATAAACCTAAAAGTAACGAAAACCCCGCTACAACTTGATTGAAGCTTTTAAGTAAGATCAAGTATGTGTTCTTGAAGAGTGTCTTCTTTTCATTGTAATTTTTGTTTTATATCACTGCTGTGATTGAGGGGGAGTGAGTAGGATCTCATATCTAAGAGTTCTTAGGTATAAGTCACACGAGTAGAGATTAGGTGAAAAGACTGTAACTTGAAGTTGTGTACTGAGAGTCTTTGAACTAATACTGTTTCGTGGATTTCCTTCCTGGCTTGGTAGCCCCCAAACGTAGGTGAGTTTGCACCGAACTGGGTTAACAATTGCTTGTGTCACTTGCATTACTGTTCTTTATCTTTTATCCTATTTATATTGTTCAGATATTAGTGTCGTGACATTACCTTCGACATCTCATATCTCATACCAGAATTTCAATTGGTATCAGAGTAGGCATCCTACTCTAGTTCTGGGTGAGATCTAGGGACGGTACTTTTTGGTACTATGGATAGAGACGGAGGATCTGTTCACAGACCACCTATTTTGGATGGATCCAACTATGACTACTGGAAACCTCGAATGGTAGCCTTCCTGAAATCTTTGGATAATAAGGCTTGGAAGACTGTTTTAACGGGCTGGGAACATCCAATTATTACTAAGGAATGAAAAGCTACAACTGAGTAGAAGGTTGAGGAACAATGGACCAAGGAGGAGGATGACCTAGCCCTTGGAAACTCTAAAGCATTAAATTCTATATTCAATGGGGTTGACAAGAACATCTTCAGATTGGTGAACAACTGTAAGGTAGCCAAAGATGCTTGGAATATTCTCAAAACGACTCATGAAGGCACCTCTAGAGTGAAGATGTCTAAATTGCAGCTGCTCACTACCAAGTTTGAAAATTTAAGGATGAAAGAAGATGAAAATATCCATGACTTTCACATGAATATCCTTGAAATTGCTAATGCCTCAGGAGCCCTGGGGGAGAAGATGCCAGATGAAAAACTAGTGAGGAAAATACTCAGGTCACTTCCTAAGAGATTTGCCATGAAAGTGACAACCATAGAAGAGTCTCAAGACATTTGCAATATGAGAGTGGATGAGCTAATTGGATACCTCCAAACATTTGAGTTGCGAATGTGTGATGGATCTGAAAAGAAAGTCAAAAGCAAAACCTTCATTTCAAACACTGAAGAGAAAAAGGAAGAAAGTGGTCAAGATACTGATGAAGATCTGGAAAATGATGTAGCATTGCTGGGAAGACAGTTTAGCAAACTTCTGAAAAAGATGGATGTAAGGTCTAAGTCTAGTGTCAAGAACATCTCATCTGACATCAGTAGGTCCAATAATGCTGGTAGAAGAACAAGATCTGATGAAAAGTTCAAAAAAGGAAAAAGAGTTAAGTGCCATGAATGTGTTGGGTATGGACACATTAGAGCTGAATGTGGGACCTACCTCAAGAAACAGAAGAAGAGCCTTGCTTCTACTTGGTCTGATGAAAGTGAAACAGAAGGAGAGTCTGCAAATCTTGTGACTGCCTTGACTGGAAGATGGGGTTCTGATGAAGACTCAAGTGATGATGAAGTAACCTTTGATGAGTTAGCCACTACCTACAAAAAGTTGTGTCACATAAGTGAAGAAGTGTGTCAACAAGTGGAAAGTCAGAAGAAAGTGATAACACAACTGGAGAATGAGAAGGCAGAACACTTGGAAACCATCTCCAAGTTGAAGACTGAAGCAGTGTTCTTGAACTCCAAACTGGATGAGATGACAAAGTATGTCAGAATGCTGAACAATGGATCAGACACCTTAGACAAAATTCTCCTGACTGGAAAAATGGCAGGAGACAAGTCTAGCCTTGGGTTCAATGAATCCAAACCTGAGTGTAGTCACACTGGTAGCAAACCAAAGATGTCACGTCATGTGTCACAACATCATAAGGAAAGACAACATAAAGGAAAACACCAAAGATGGAGATGTCATTATTGTGGAAAATTTGGCCACATAAAACCATTCTGCTATAAGTTGTATGGCTGTCCTAGTCCTTCTCATCATCAACCTAGACCCCAACATCACATACCTGTCAACAGAAAACAATGGGTTCCTAGGACTGGTGTTACTAACCTGATAGCTCACACTTCCTTCAGAGTTTTAGCCAAAGAAGACTGGTATTTTGACAGTGGATGCTCCAGACACATGACTGGAAACAAAAACCTACTAATTGACCTTCATCCTTATGCCACAAGCTATGTAACCATTGGTGATGGGGCAAAGGGTGAAATCAAGAGGATTGGAAAGCTAAACTTCCCTGGAGTCCCTAACCTTGACAATGTCCTACTTGTTACAGGACTGACTGCAAACCTAATAAGCATCAGTCAACTATGTGACCAAGGTCTAACTGTAAACTTCACAAAAACTGAATGTCTGATTACTAATAAAGAAAATGAAGTGATCATGAAAGGAGTCAGGTCTAAGGACAACTTCTATATGTGGAGTTCTCAAGAAACTGGTTATTCATCAATGTGTACTCCAGCCAAAGAAGAAGAAGTGAAGATATGGCATCAAAAATTGGGCCATCTGCATCTTAAAGGAATGAAGAGGATTATATTTGTTGAAGCTGTCAGAGGAATTCCAAACTTGAAGATTGATGAAGGAAGAGTGTGTGGGGAATGTCAGATTGGAAAATACACAAAGATGTCACATCAGAAGCTCAGACATGACACCACTTCCAGAGTGTTGGAACTTCTCTACATGGACTTGATGGGACCCATGCAGGTGGAAAGTCTTGGTGGGAAAAAGTATGCTTATGTGGTGGTGGATGACTTCTCCAGATACACCTGGGTTAATTTTATAAGAGAAAAATCTGATGTATTTGAAGTCTTCAAAGATCTTTGTCTAAGACTTCAAAGAGAAAAAGAAAGTCAGGTTATCAGAATCAGAAGTGATCATGGGAAAGAATTTGAGAGCAACAAATTTGTTGGATTCTGTGCATCAGAAGGAATTAGTCATGAGTTCTCATCTCCCATTACTCCTCAGCAAAATGGTGTTGTAGAAAGGAAAAATAGAACTCTCCAAGAATCAGCCAGAGCTATGATTCATGCTAAGAAATTGCCCTACCACTTCTGGGCTGAAGCTATAAACACGGCCTGCTATGTTCACAATAGAGTAACCTTGAATAAAGGGACTCCTACTACTTTATATGAAGTATGGAAAGGGAGAAGTCCTACAGTCAAATACTTTCATGTGTTTGGTAGTAAATGTTATATCTTGACTGATCGTGAACAAAGAAGGAAGATGGATCCCAAGAGTGATGAAGGAATATTCTGGGCTACTCAACAAACAGCAGAGCATTTAGAGTCTTTAATTCCAGAACAAAAGTAATGATGGAATCTATCAATGTTATGGTTGATGATCAACAAGCTGAGGTCACAGACGATGTTGAGACATCCCTAAATGATCCCTCAGCTGATTTCCTAAACAAAAGTAATGAGAGTGAACTCACTCAAGCTGAACCTGAAGCTAACAAAATTAATAAGGGACCCTCTATCAAAATTCAGAAGGATCATCCTAAAGATCTCATTATAGGAGACCCAAATAAAGGGGTCACAACTAGATCAAAGGAAATGATCTCACATGGTTGTTTTGTGTCCAAGATTGAGCCTATGAATGTCAAGGAAGCCTTGACTGATGAATTCTGGATCAGTGCCATGCAGGAAGAGTTAGGCCAATTCAAGAGAAATGAAGTATGGGAACTGGTTCCAAGACCTGAAGGAATAAATGTCATTGGAACAAAGTGGGTGTACAAGAGTAAATCTGATGAACAAGGGGTGGTTACTAAAAATAAATCAAGATTAGTAGCATAAGGATACACTCAAGTGGAAGGAGTTGACTTTGATGAAACATTTGCCCCTGTAGCTCGCCTTGAGTCCATTAGTCTATTGCTTGGAGTGACATGTATTCTGAAGTTTAAACTGTTCCAAATGGATGTAAAAAGTGCCTTCTTGAATGGTTACTTAAATGAGGAAGTGTATGTTGAACAACCTAAAGGATTTACATATCCAAATCTTCTAAAACATGTGTATAAGCTAAGGAAAGCCCTCTATGGTTTGAAACAAGCTCCTAGGGCTTGGTATGATAGACTCACAATGTTCCTCATTAACAATGGATACAGGAAGGGAGGCATTGACAAGACCCTATTTGTTAAGAATGAAGGAGGAAAACTCATGGTGGCTCAAATATATGTGGATGATATTGTGTTTCGTGGGATGTCAGATCAGATGGTAGAACATTTTGTTAAACAAATGCAGTATGAATTTGAAATGAGCCTTGTTGGAGAGCTGACCTATTTTCTTGGGCTACAAGTCAAGCAGATGGAAGATTCTATCTTTCTATCTCAAAGCAAATATGCCAAAAACATTGTTAAGAAGTTTGGCATGGAGAATTCAAGTCATAAAAGGACACCTGCTCCTATACATTTGAAAGTCTCCAAAGATGAAAATGGTGTTAGTGTAGATCAAAGTCTCTACAGAAGCATGATAGGAAGTCTGCTATATCTCACAACAAGCAGACATGGCATTGCTTTTACTGTAGGTGTTTGTGCTAGATATCAAGCTGAACCAAAAGTCAATCACATAAACCAAGTGAAAAGGATACTGAAATATGTCAATGGCACTAGTGACTATGGGATGTTGTATACTCGTGGATCTGGATCTATGCTGACTGGATACTATGATGCTGACTGGGCTGGAAGTGATGATGATAGGAAAAGCACATCAAGAGGGTGTTTCTTCTTGGGGAACAACTTAATTTCATGGTTTAGTAAGAAACAAAATTGTGTGTGTCTGTCCACTGCTGAAGCTGAATACATAGCAGCTGGAAGTAGTTGTTCTCAACTGGTTTGGATGAAATAGATGTTGACTGAATACAATGTCACGCAAGATGTCATGACATTGTACTATGACAACCTGAGTGATATAAATATTTCTAAGAATCCTATTCAGCCCAGCAGGACAAAACATATTGATATTCGTCATCATTTTATTAGAGAACTAGTGGAAGATAAAATCATAGCCCTGAAGCATGTTACTACTGAAATGCAATTAGCTTCTTTGGATGCTAATCAATTTGAATGTCTAAGAGGGAAATTAGGGATTTGTATCTATGAGAATTTATAGAAATTAATTTGGAGTGGAAAAGGTAATAAAAATATTGTCTGCCCACTTAAAAGAAAGTGCCCCATTTATGGTAAATCATCACCTAGTATTGAAACTTCCATCTATAGAATTTTCACACGCAACCTCTACTCAAACATTTCCACCTTCCTTCAACTTCATCAACCTTCTCTGCTAGGGCAAAAAAAATCTTTCCACAAGAACAACAAGATGTCACAACATCCTTCACCATCTGGTTCTAAAAACACCAAACCTGCGCGCAAAGCTAGAACACCCTCTATGGACTTTCTTAATGAAGACATTTTGGAAGTGATTCCCCTCTCAGTCATTCCAGGAGATGCTCCTGGTTCATCCTCCACTGCATGCCATACTCAAGGTAACAGTTCTAATACCCCTAGCTCTAAGGACGACATGCATCATACTGATCGTGTCATTAGAAATCTTGTCACGAGGATCCTTAATGAAGGACACTCTGTAAAGGGAGTTTCTAGTCCTCTATCAAGAAGTGACCCCTCTCCTGAGGTTGGACCTCACAATGAGAAAGATGATGATTCATCTAGGTCTGAAAAAGATATAGCTGCTGAAGGATTGTGCTCTTTAGGGCAAACTTTGCCTAGTAAGAAATTTGTAGCATCACCTACTGCCGATACTTCTCTGTCTAAGAAGCATGACTCTACTAAGAATGTGATTGACCTGGAAGATAAGAGCTCGGATGATGAAGATGATAGATTGCTTCATCACTTGAAGCCTAGTGTAGCTAATAGGATGAAGACCAGAAAGGGTAGGTCTGTGGCTGAGATGATGATAACCAAAACTACTAAGAAGGCTACTGTTGTAGGCCCCTCAAAGTCTTGGAGTAAAGTGGAGGTGAAGAAGAGAAAAGTAAGAGAATGTTCTGACTCAGATGAAGATGTTGAAGAAGATGCCCCTGAAATCTCTCCTGTCAAGAGGACAACTTTTAGAAAATCCCCTGCAAAAGTTGTTGATGTACACTTGGATAATATTTCCTTCCATCTTGAAGATGGAGCAGCAAAATGGAAGTTTGTAATCCAAAGGAGAGTGGCTGTGGAAAGAGAACTGGGCAAGGATGCTATGGAGGTTAAAGAGGTCATGGACCTGATTAAGTCTGCTGGATTAATGAAAATTGTTACTGGGTTATCTCAGTGTTTTGAAGGCCTGGTTAAATAATTTGTGGTGAACATCCCTGAGGACATTGTTGATAAAAATAACAAAGAATTTTGTAAGGTGTTTGTTAGAGGGAAGTGTATCAATTTTTCTCCAACTGTGATTAATAAGTTCCTAGGAAGAGGAACAGAAGGTGCTTGTGAACTAGAAGCCACAGACAATGAGGTCTGTAGGGAAATAACTGCTAGACAGGTCAAGGAGTGGCCTAGCAAGAAGCATCTCCCTACTGGAAAGCTAACTGTGAAATATGCTATCTTGCACAAGATAGGGTCAACAAATTGGGTACCAAGCAATCACATCTCTACAATCTCAAATGCTCTTGGAAGGCTCATATTTGCTATTGGAATCAAGCTGAATTTTGATTATGGTAGATTCATGTTTGAACAAATTGTCAAACATGCTTCTACAAATGCAGTGAAGCTGCCCATAGCTTTTCCCTCAATGATCTATGGGATAATCTTCAGCCAACAACTTGGAATTCTAAGCACAAATGATCTTCCTTGTAGAAGAAAACCTCCCCTGTCAATTCAATATAAATTATTTGAAGGCAGTCATGTCAATGACATTGTCATGACATCTGTTGTGAAGAAGACAACCTTAACAGGTGGTCTGATTGCTGAATTGAAAGAAACTTGTAAGGAATTGGAGACTGGGATAAGGGTAGATAAAGCCAGGACAGAAGCTTTGGAGGTTCTGCTTGATAGCTTGGAGCAAGCTGAAAGAGATAATGTTGGACATGCCAAGGGAACAGAAGCCCAAACCTCTAGTGAGAGGTCTGAATCTCAAGATGAATCAAGTGGCAGTTCTAGTTCTGAAGCTGATGAACATGCAAGCTCCTCTGACTGAGTTTTGTTGAAGATTGTTCCCCACTTTTCTGATGATATGTTGTTCTTGATATTCCGATGGTGTTTTTTTTTGGAAGTCATGTTTTGATGCCTTGATGTAATTTTGGGTTCTTTTTGATTTCTCTGGATTTTCATCTCAGCTTGTATAGCTGTGTTTGCTTGTGGTTCTGTAACACCTAACAATATGTTTTGACATTCTATGTGACATTCTGTTGGACTAATAGACATTTATTTTGTATCATTGGTCTCTTTGGTCTCTTTTGGCTAAAAAGGGGGAGAAGTAGCCAAAGGAGCTATAGCTAAAGTAGTTATGCTATAAACAGATGACAAAAGTAGCTATGCTATAAACAGATGATAGATGATGTTGAAAAGGATGTTTTGTGTAGTACAGGTGATGTTAAAGGTGATGTCAGATGGGGTGGTGGTTGTTACAGGTGTTGTTGAAGGAGATGTTTGTGTTGAGCAGACTGAGGGGGAGAAGAAGCACTTGTGTGTTTAATATGTGTTTACTAGTTGCTATTTTAGCTAGTAAATGTGTGTTTTACTACTGCTACTAAACTGCTGATGTGTTTTTTTTACTCTTGTGAACAAATGGTATGATGTATGTTTTAGCCAAAATTTGCCAAAGGGGGAGTTTGTTGGTTCTATGTGTTGGTAGCAATTTTGGTAAAACCTAAAGTGTTCACAAGTTGTCACAACTGTTGTCTTGACATAAGATAACATGTACTTGCAGGGGGTTTAAAATGTGAATGTGCAGGATTTTACTGAGATGTCAGACCCGATGCCATGACATCTATATACAGAACATTCAGTCTGAATGTTATGTATTATGTGATTGCGTTTTTTATGCTAATCTCTGTGTGATTGATGAGATGATTGAACGCGCCATTCAATCAATAATTACAACCAGATTGACTTATTTTCCAACAAGATATTATCATTTGTCATGAGAAGATATGAATGGAAATAGTTGTAGGGTTTTAAGATGTCCAAGCCCAACCAAACACTTCTATATAAAGGACATGAAAAACCTGGTTTTATACACAAGAAATAACGAATGATATATTGAGAGAGAATAAGGGTTTTAGTCTTGTGTGGTCATGTGTATTGTGAGCCATTCATTCATCCATAGATGCTTGAATTGGACTGACTTTTGAGTTGTAATTTGTCCATTCTAAGTTTTGAAGCATGAGTGTGTGTTTACTTGATTGAAGCTTTTAAGTAAGATCAAGTATGTGTTCTTGAAGAGTGTCTTATTTTCATTGTAATTCTTGTTTTATATCATTGCTGTGATTGAGGGGGAGTGAGTAGGATCTCATATCTAAGAGTTCTTAGGTAGAAGTCACACGGGTAGAGATTAGGTGAAAAGACTGTAACTTGAAGTTGTTTACTGAGAGTCTTTGAACTAACTCTGTTTAGTGGATTTCCTTCCTGGCTTGATAGCCCCCAGACGTAGGTGAGTTTGCACCGAATTGGGTTAACAATTACTTGTGTCACTTGCATTACTGTTCTTTATCTTTTATTCTGTTTGTATTGTTCAGATATTAGTGTCGTGACATTACCTTCGACATCTCATATCTGATACCAGAATTTCAAGGTGCAGTATCCATGTAATGCGAACGGGAGCATATCGTGCCAATCCTTGTAGGTTTCCACCATTTTTTGCATAATCTTCTTGATATTATTGTTAGCTGCCTCAACAACTCAATTCATCTTGGGCCTATAAGGAGATGAGTTGTGGAGTTTGATTTTGAAGCTTCGGCACAACTCTTTCATCATTTTTTATTGAGGTTAGATCCATTATTAGTAATGATATTTTTGGGGACCCCATAACGACAAATTATTTCCTTTCTTATGAATCGAGCCACTACTTGTCTTGTGACGTTGGTGTACGAGACTACTTCCACCCATTTAGTGAAATAGTCTATGGCGACCAAGATGAAGCGATATCCATTTGAGGCAGTTGGCTCAATGTGTCCGATTACGCCAATGCCCCACGTGGCAAAAGGCCAAAGTGATGTTAGGACATTGAGTAGCATTGGTGGCACGTGGATCTTGTCGGTGTAGATTAGGAATTTATTGCAAGTTTGGACGTGGTGGTAGCAGTCAACCTCCATTGTCATCCAATAATAACTGGCCCTTAAGATTTTCTTTACCATGGTGTGTCCACTAGCATGTGTCCCAAAGGATCCCTCATGGATTTCCATTATGATTTTATTTGCTTCTTGCTTGTTCACACATCTAAGCAAACACGAATCATAATTCCTCTTGTATCATACCCCTCCGTTTAAGAAAAATTTGGATGATAGTTTCCGAAGATACCTATTATTAGTGATGGATGCAATTTCAGGGTATTTATGGCTTTCCAAGAACCTCATGATGTCATAAAACAAAGGATGACCGTCAGCTTCGTCTTCTGCTTCCAAACAGTGGGCATGCTCGTCCAAGTAGTGAAGATGAAAAGTTGGTGCTTCATTTTTCTATTTGACCTTAAACATGGATGACAAAGTTGCCAGGGCATCGACCAACTGTTTTTCCTCTCTAGGGATATGGTTGAATGTAATCCCGTCAAAGTATGAGATTATCTTCAAGACATGTTCTTTGTATGGGATGAGCTTGTGATCTCGAGCTTCCCACTCTCCTTTGACTTGGCTGATGAACAAGGCTAAATCTCCATAGACCTTGAGAATTTTTATTTAAAGATCAATCGCAACTTCAATGCCGAAGATACATGCCTCATATTCTACCATATTGTTGGTACATTCAAAACATAACCTTTTAGAGAAGGGTAAGTGAAATCCATTTGGGGAGGTGATGACTTCCCCAATGCCATTGTCGTGAGTGTTAGAAGCTCCATCGAATACAAGAGTCCACCGAGATCCCGGTTCGGGTCCTTCCTCGGGGCCAGGTATCTTGTAGTCTCTTATCAGCATGGTGTCCTCGTCAGGGAACTCAAAGCGCATAGAATGGTAGTCTTCCAAAGGTTGGTGTGAAAGATAGTCGGACAATACACTCCCTTTGATGCCTTTTGAGTAACATGTTGGATGTCGTACTTAGTCACATCCATTTGCCAATGGGCTACTCTATTGGTTAGAGAAGACTTCTCGAAGATGTGCTTGACAGGGTCCATCTTGGAGATTAACAGTGTTGTATGGGTAAGCATATACTGTCTAAGGCATTTTATAGTTGAAGAAAGTGTGCAACAGGTCTTCTCAAGCATTCAATATATACTATCGCAATCGGTAAATTTCTTGCTTAAGTAGTATATGACATGTTCTTTTCTACCAGTCTTGCCTCGCTGGCCGAGGACACATCCCATTGATCCTTCAAGGACAGTAAGGTACATAATAAATGTCTTCCAGGAACAGGAGGCATCCAAATAAGAGGTTCTTGCAAATACTCCTTTATCTTTTTGAAAGCAATTTGGCAGTCGTCGTTCTATATGATGGCTTGATCCTTTCGAAGTAGTTTGAAGATTGGCTCACAAGTGGTTGTAAGGTGAGATATGAATCTAGGTATTTAGTTCAATCTAGCTAGAAATCCTTAGACTTCCGTTTCAGTTTTGTGTGCAGGCATAACTTGTATGGCCTTTACCTTTTCAGGATCCACCTTAAAGCCACGTTGGTTGATGATAAAATCTAGTAGTTTTCCAGATCTTACTCCGAACATGCATTTGTTGGGATTAAGCCTTAACTGTTGTTTCCTTAGAAATTCAAATAGCTTATCCAGATCGATAAGATACTCCTCTTCAATTTGATATTTGGCGATCATATCATCAACGTAGACCTCAACCTCTCTATGAATCATATCATGAAAGAGTGTGACATGGCTCATTGGTATGTTGTACCAACATTCTTTAAATCAAAGGGCATGACCTTATAACACAAAGTACCCATGGGGTTATGAAATTAGTCTTCTCCATGTCATCCGGTGCCATCCTGATTTGATTATAACCGGAGAAACCGTCCATGAAGGGAAAATAGAGAATTGAGTGGGGTTGTCCACTAGCACATCAATGTGGGGTAGTGGGAAATCGTCTTTGGGACTTTCTCTATTCAAATATTTATAATATACATACATCCTTACTTTTCCTTCCTTTTTTGGTACTAGCACAATATTAGCGATCCATTGGGGATAGTTAGAAACTGCTAGAAATCTTGCACCGAGCTATTTTTGCACTTCCTCCTTGATATTCATAGCCATGTTGGGACGATTCCCTCTTAGCTTTTTCTTCACGGGAGGGAAATCCTCTTGGAGGGGTAGTTGGTGGACCACGATATCAGTATCAATCCCTAACATGTCCTGGTAAGACCATGCAAACACATCCATGTAATCTTGTAAGACCTTGACAAACTTTGTCTTCACCTCGTCTTGTAGAGATGAGCCTATTCTGACCTCTTTAGCTTCCTCTTCCATTCTAAGGTTGAGCACTTCCACTTATTCCTCGTGCGGTTATATGACCTTTGACTATTGTTTAAGTAGTCGTGCTAACTCTTTAGGGAACTCACATTCTTCATCAGCATGATTAATCGAATTATCGAAGTCATATGGGACCTATCAAAGTCATTATTGATGGTAATCGAGGGTGATCTGAACGATTTAGGGTTCATGACTTTATTTGTATAATAAGGAAGAAAAAATGATTCGAAAAACTTCGAAGAAAAAGAAAACATTGCCATTTTATGATTAGGTGAAAAGATAAAAAATGAAAGAAAAGGATCACAAATTTGAATGCGAAACATGGTAATTTTCATTAATTGATAAAAAGGGAAATTCAACGGAGACCGTACAAATAATTCACTCATTCCTTGAGAAGGTGGCCGACGCTTAAGAAGAAATCTGATAAAGGGAACACTGGTGCATTTACAACCATCAATATTGCCTTCTTTAAGTCTTGGGAATTATATCACAATCCAGAGAGATCCTTGTTGACCGACATTTCTAGCATCCTTCCCCGTCCTACAGGGTGTCCACTCTTGACGATCGTTTGAGCATCTCTTAGGGAGGCCATTGGAAATTCAACAGTTTTCACTTCCCCTACAGGGCCAACCATTTCAATGTTGACAATCTCAAAAGATTGAAATGGGATTTCCTTAAACTCCCCCTCTCCTTCCACATATTGAAATGATGCCAATTGTGTCATGATGATGTCTTTTTCACCCTCCGCAACTACCAGCTTGTTGCTGACCGGAAATTTCAACCTTTGATGGAGCGTTAAAGTAAAGGCTCCGACCAAATTTATCCATGGTCTTCCTAGTACACAATTGTAAGCTGGGTGTATGTCCATCATGAAAAAGGTAATGAAGAAAGTATGGGGGCCTATTTTAATGGGAAAATCTACCTCACCAATTACTGTTCGCCTTGACCCATCAAACACCCTTACCACTAGCTTACTCGGCTTCATCACAAGTACCTTAATAGTCAATTTTAAAAAGGAACTCTTAGGAACCACGTTGAGAGACGAATTGTTATCCACTAAGACCCTCGATAGCATAGTGTCCACACACTCAATGGAGATGTACAAGGCCTCGTTATTGTTTCTTCCCTCGGCGGAGAGCTCTTCATAACTGAATTCCAGGCTCAAGATAATAGCTATGTTATTGACCATTCCGTCAAGTTGGCACACAAAGATCTCTTGCGGCACGTGGACAACTTTCAGAAATTTGACTAAGGCATCACAATATGCTTCGGACCACATAAGCTGAGATAACATGGAGATCTTGGATTGATTTGTGTTGAGTTTTTCAACCACTTTATAGTCACTTATCCTTATGATACGAAAGAATTCTTCTACCTCATTGATTGGTAGAGAATCTTTCCCATGCTAGGCGTTCTTGATTTGTTTGCCTTTGGCTTGAGTCGAAGGGCCAATATTGTCAATTGGGGGAGCTGTAGGAGTAAAGATTCTTCCACTTCGAGTAACCCCACCTGTACCAGCTATACTCACTATAGGTCGTTAAACGTCATAGGCTTTTCTTGCATTTTTTGGCCATGGATATAGACAGTGGAGTCGTACACCCATAAAACTGCCTTTGTGTTGTCAAAGGGAAATGACGTTGGTATTGTTATTACCATAGGAGTAATGGGAGTTACATAGAGGGTCATTTGGGAGAGATTCTATGGAATCTGCAAAGGTAAAACTTTGTCATATGGGATCTCAAGTGTGGATACTTCTCCAATCGTGGAAGGACGATCTATTAACAATATCCCTTGGTTCATTAGCTTTTGTATGGTGGATTTCAAAATTATGCATTGTTGTGGGTTAATCAAACATTGTTCACCGGTTGTAGTACAAATGCATTACTTTTCATTAACGCGTTCTTTATCTCGATGAGTGGAGTTTTCAGCTCATCCGTAGAAGTCAAAAGTCCTCTTCCATTGTTCATCTCTACCATGTTCACGGTTGATTTGTTGTGAAGAGGCATTGGGTTATTATTTACATTCGGGTCATTAGGTGCGAATGTAATTTCTTTGGAATCGATCAAATCTTGCACCTTGTACTTCAAAACCTTACAATTCTCAATGGAATGGCTGAGAGCACCTGATTGGAACTCACATCGAGCATTAACATTGTATCTTGGAGGAATAACTGCTAGAGGTGGACCTAATTCCCTCAACTGTACTAATGATCCTCTCAACAAGTATAGTAGGATATGGCTATATGGCATCAGGACTGGATCAAGCCTTCTCTCAGGTCGCCTTTGTCTTTGTTGTTGCTACTATTGATAACGTGGTTGTTGTTATTGCTGTTGTTGATAACAAGGTTTTTCTTGTTGATAACGAGGTTGTTGTAATTGTTATTATTGTTGAACCGGAATTATGAATGGTTGTTGTTGTGGTATTGATGTTACATGTAGCGGTAAATTCGTGACCATCAAGCTATGGATAATATTGACGTTAGTAAAACTAGAGTCGCCACTGTGTTTTTATTGTTTCAAAAGGAAAAGGGAAAAGTACGAATAAAACCCAAAGATAAGAAGTTTTCAAATCAAAACTAATAAAATTCCAGAGATTACAGGTAAGGGGGTTGGTTACACAATAGGAAGGTGTTATCACCCGAAGTGTCATAGGTACCTCTAGGGAGCCCTTTTTGTGTGCATATGTTTTTGGTATAAATGATGTCTGATAAAATATAGAATGGGGAGATGAGAAAAGAATTCATTAATTATATTTTTGTGTTTGACAAGACCTTAGATCTTATGCCTACATACCAACATAAAAATGAGGGATCAAAACCCTGTAGTTCGTGGTAAAAATTTGAAAGAAGTTGGTGAATTGATTTTAACAATACTTTAAATAAAAAGGCATAAAAAGCCCAAATATTTGAATGGGGTTGTTAGTTCTTTTTGTATTTTTGAAATTAAAGTCAATATGTTTAAGTATATTTACAAGTTTGATTTAAGAAAAAGTTTGAAAAATTCAATGTCATAAGGCCAAAGTTTCTAATCATTAAAACATGTCTAAGTTTGAAATCACAGGCAAATAATTTTTTTGTAAAGAGGGAGAGATTTTGAAATTAAAGAAGTGGGAGGAGATGAAGAGACTACCCTACGCAAAAATTAAAAGTTAAGAGTTGATAAGATCTGACCAATGGGATGCAATCCAGTAGACAAGAATATCATATAGAATCCCATTTTCCTTTGGACTTTGATAAGTGTAGCACCTCAAATTTGCACCCTACATTTTGTACATACATTTTCATATTAGGTCATTTAACATAACATAGGCCACTGCATAGCATTGCATTGTCCTTTGCCCAAGTGCAGGCCCATCAGACAAAATTAGGTCAAACTGTTCAGGAGATCAGTCCATTAAGCAAGCAAGTGCAATTTTCATTGAGCCAAGGCCCTAGGGTTGGTCCAACATGTTCACATGACCTAGGGGTCCTTTTGAAGTGATTTGGTCAAGGTTTGATTGCTCAGAAGTCATCAGTCAGTGTGCAGTCCACCAGAAACCCTAGAAAGTCAACTGTTGGTCAACTGTGCATTTAATCAGTGATTGGATGGTGGGAATTGGTTTGAGAGATCTCATACATGTCCATATAAGCCTCATATAACATGTCAAGCATCATCATTGAAGAATTTGAAGTCAAACAAGAAATTTCCAAAAATAGAAAGTTGACCTGTAAGTGGAATTTGCCAAAAATGGAAAGTCTTGATCCTCAAAATTACATCATGATACTGTAGCTTCAAAACCCTAGTGCATGTCCAGAAAATCGTATTTTGGCCTTTTGAATGTTTTGTTTGCATGAAGCTCACACTGTTTCATAGCCATGAGCAAATGACCGGCCAACACGTCACTAAGTGAAACGCAGAGTTTCACTTAGTGACTCCCATAATTACAATATTGCCACCGGTTCCCATTTATTTCATTTAATTATTTTAATTCTCAATTTTTATTTCATTTTTGTGACCAATCTTTGAAAAATCATATCACATTCATTATTTATCCAAAATTCATGGGGTTTTTTGTGAAATGTCCATCTTGATCTCTAGTTTTTTATGATATATTTTCCAGATTTTTGGCATGGATGGATTTTTAAATTGTGCTAGGGTTTTGTTCATGTGTCCAATTTTTGTACACTTTGCCAAATCAATTGTGAAATGATGATGCCTTATCCAATGGCTCCCAAATGTTTTGTGCTTAAACTAGACACATTCATGGTGACTTTGGTGTAGAGTTTGTGAATTTATCGTTTCTGGTTTGAGAGTTATGATTTTTTGAATTAGGGTGTGACAATTTGTGTCACACCATTGATGTCCAACTTCATGATTTTATTTACCTTGCCTAATGAACTCTAAATGGTCTGATGTTTTGCATGAGCATGTTTATGGATGTTGAGGACGTGTATGAATTTTTCTGGAATTTTGGATTGCATTTTCTATTTGATTGATAATTTCTCCCCTGTTTGACCAAAATGTTGACTTTTGTGACACTTGATGCCATTTGTTTTGTGAAATTCTCATACATTATTGGATGGACATGAAATTTTACGTGTGATTATTAGACATCTTAAGGTTTATCATGGTTTTAATCCCATTCATTTCTCATATGTTGTCACTGATTTATGATTTATTGAAGTTGGTGCATGTTTGGTTGACTTCTTTGAGCATGTTTGAACTTGCCCTGCCTTTCTGATTTTCATTGACCTACTTCCCTTGACCCAAATGAGCTGAATTTTGGTATGCTTATCATGTTATGGATGATGTTTGATCATGATTTATTTGAGAATTTTTGGAATGGTTTGTGATTGGATTTGAGTTGCATCATTCTGTTGACTTCTTTGAGCTGCCATATGCCATGCTTTGACCTAATTTGCTTATGAATACATAATGATGAATAATATGAAAATGGAACCACTAGAGTTTGCTTCTTGGTTGTTTGAATATGATTTTGATTGGATTCCACTTGCTGTTTTGACTTTCTCATCCCCTTTTGACCCTAGGCTTGTCCTAGGGGTCTTGTTGCTCATGTTTGAGTTCATTTTTTCAGGTTAAGCAACAAATATCCAAAGAAACTTATGCAAATTGATTGAGCTTGATTGATTATCATGACTAACTTGTTTGTTTTGTAGGTTGCTTGGCTCACATGCTTTGAGCCTTGTGCATTGCACATTTAACTGATTGTGTTGACCGTTGATCTCTATCTCATTTTGTTTTGACTTTGAATTGTATACTGATGTTGTCTGACTGGTTTCAGGTACCTTTAGTTGCTTATAGTTCTTTAAGAACTTTGCTTTGCTTTGCTTAAGAGCAATTTGCATTGAGGTATAACTTCTTATCTTCATGTAGTCTGGAAGACCTGGCCTGTTACTTGGCCAGGCAACTGTCTGAAGTCCTCCTTAAGAGGCAATGTTTGTGACTGTTTACATTTGTCCTTGTATAGAGTCAAAGACCTCCTAAGTGAAGAGGCAATTGGCAGAACCCAAGGGATATGCAACCTATCCCCTGCTATTCTGTGTGTCATCTGCTTTGCTCACACCACTATGTTGATGCATTGCAGATACAAACCCAAGATCTTGTACAATTGTACAGTTGAGTCAGTTTTAAATGTGTAGAAGGGTTCCCCCTTTCTGAACCCACACATTCTTGTCTTAAAGCTCTCCCAGGCCAGGGATAAGAGCTGTGAAGTCTCATCTTCACCCACCTTTCATCTGCTTCACCCTAACTCTCAATGTTAGGGTTAAGAGCTAACACTACCCAGTTACAGTGGTTTGTTTGTTGAGGTTGATATGACCCCTCGACTAAAACCTAACCTTGATTGAGCCCATTGCTTGCATATAGTGTGTGCTACTTGTGCTTGTGTGTTTGCTTTAGCTTGCTTCCTGTGCAAGTCAGGTTTAGTTTGGCTTGCTTCCTGTGCAAGTCATGTTTAGGATAGGCTTGCTTCCTATGCAAGTTAACTAGAAATCTTAACTTAGGGATGAATTTGCATGATAACATCTAGGCTCGAGTCATAGTCTCCCTAGTTGTGTCTCCCTCTGTTATCTAGTTAGGCTAGTCCTTTTTCCCTCCGTAGGGGAACTACGTCGCCCTGATCCTCATACCAGATGAGGTACGTAGGCAGGAGATGAGCTGATCTCTCCGGGCGCCCTTTTTCTTTTTTTTCAACCCCTTTTTGTCCTCAACCCCTCTGTGTGTGTTGTTGTGTGCTTGGAAGCTGATGTAAGTCCATCGAGTGGCATTCGGGTTCCAGTGTGGGTTTGTTTTGGTTCGGATGCTGATGTAAGTCCAGTGATTGGCATTCAGGCTCCACGTTTGCCTTTGCCTGTGTTTGTTTGTGTGCGTGTTAGCCGAGCTACGAATGCTCTGATTCTCCTTCGTCCAAAGGAGATACGTATGCATAGGATGCGACATCCTAGCGAGCATGTGTTGTTTCCCCAGTCCGAACTACTTTGACTCTGATGTCTATGCCTGATAGACTAAGTAGGCCCGGGATGCGATATCCTGCCGAGTCAGTCTTGTTTGTTTTCTTGTGTCTCCTTCAGCCTGTATAGATGTTTATTTGAGCAGTGTTTTAGCAACCGTTTTCCTTCCTATTATGCGTGGATCCCGTCGAGTACGACGGATGCGTAGAGGTGCTAATACCTTCCCTTCGCATAACCGACTCCCGATCCCATTCTCTTTGGTCGCGAGACCATGCTTTTTCCAGGTTTACTCTGAGCGTTTCCTTTCCCTCTTTTGGGATAAATAACGCACGGTGGCGGCTCTGTTGTTCTTGTTTTCCCGCCGGTTTTTCGCGTAATGCGACAATAAGAAATAAGCAATAAGAAATGAGCAATATCCAAGCATTATGTGAAGATCAAGGCATCAAATAAAAAATATCCATAATATCCAAGCAAGCAATCTGATAGCTAGCAGTCTTCAGTATCTTCCCATGTATCAGATGAAATATTCCTTGATCAACTCAGAACAAAACATCAGACATAGACAATAATAACAAATTAAACAATTAAGCACAAAGACAAAGTAGCAGATGAATCAAAGAGATCCAAGGTCTTGCATCAGATGAAGGCACGATCAAAGATAGCTCAGTCTCAGATGTTGGCATTGTCCAGGTCCTTTGGCACAAGGAATGTTGCCTAGTTTTAAGTCCAAAAGTTCAGATCAAGTCCTAATAGTCCAACAAATGTTTTTTAGGGTTTTTTGTTGTTATTATGTATTTTAAGGTCCTAAGACCACACACAAAACAAAGGCAAACAAACAATATATGCAATCACAAGATATGGTTAAAATGAGCAAAGTGAAAAGGACTGAAACATATAAAAGTTATATGAAATGTAAATGGCAGATGAATGGTAAATGGCTGAAATTTAAATTGCATAAAGTAAATGACTTGAAGGTAAAAGCATAACTAATAAGAGTTAGTAAATGGTTAGTCAAATGTTAGTGTTGAGTTTTAATTGATTAAGTCATTGTTTGGAGAACACTCAACCATTCATTCACAAGTATGAATCCTTAAACCAAGACATCTTCCCTAAGAAGGGATCTAACTTGGATAATTCAACAAGTATTCCACTAGCTATCATGAAAGGAAAAAAGGTCAAGTTTCCACATAACACCATGAAGAATGGGAGACTTACAATCTCACTTACTAGAATGTTATGCCTTCTTGATCAAATTTAGCTCTACGTTAAGCAATCGTAATTGGACTTATGTAGAATTCACAACTATCTGAGGTCGGGCAATAAAAATATAGGTGTCAATGCATGTTAAAGATTTGATACAAGGAACCAAACTCCTAAAACATACCACACACTAAAAGAAAATGGGAAGGACCTATATCAGTCAAACTTGTATTGATTCATCTGACACAAGGTCATTGATGAATCAATGATCATTTAGACATAAGAGAAATCATTAGTCAAATGAGGGAATGGGGAAGAATAAGGATGAAGATGAAAAGGGAAGGGGAAATAGAAACACAAAGTGATCATAAGAGGAATTTCATTTGATCAATACCATCTATTCATTTTGGGAGACGAAATGTACATTTCATCAATCCCCTAAATCCAATGATTTTGATCAAACAAAAGTCAAATCAACCATGACCAAGGTCCAAACAAAAAGACAAACATCACAAGAACATAAAAATGGCTCAACATAAATTTTAAACATTTAATGAATTAAAAATCAAATTAAAAGTGAATTAAAATACATTTTAATATGGACAAAACCTCAAATCCCTTCAAAATACCAAATAAATGGCCAAGGGATTTATCTAAGGTCAAAAAAGTTCAAAGGACCTTAGACAAAAAAATGCAAAAAAAACATTTAATTCATGAAAAACATCAAAATTAATCCAAAAAATAATTTTAATTCAAAGTATGAAAGAGAAAAATATTTAAAGATTTTTGGTGAAAGTCCCATATTTTTTGGATTAAAAATGAAATTTCTATGAATTAAATAAAATAAAGGGATTAAATGGAAATTTAGGAATTAAAATAAAATTTTAAAAAACAAGGGCCATCAGATCTCCCTCATTAATTGAGGTGGCAGATCTAATGGCCAAGCGCGCACTTCCATCATGTCCTGCAGTCAACGCGTGCACACACATGGTAATCAGGAAAGAGGGCCAGGATTAAAACGTTTGAAATAAAGCAGAAGGTTGGGAAGGTGCCAACGGACCACCAGAGCCCTAGTTCCGGTCTTCTTCTCTAGTGGACCTCACCGGACTGGTCCACCACCAACCTTCACTAAAATAGAAAGTAAGGACATCAATCCAAAGGAAAAATGCTTAGGAGCTTGAATCTGACCTCCATTTCATCCAATTCCAAGTATATTGGAAGATACATTGATTTGAAATTTGAGGATCATGATCTGAGTTGCTTTGATTTGACCTCAAAGAAACTCAATCTTGTTGCCTACATTGGTAGGACTTAAGCCAACCAATAATCAATCAAAATAGTTGAGAAATGAGGGAGAATCGAAGAAGAGAAGTTTGAGAAAAATTACCTTCGGGTAGCTTCAATTTGGCTTGATCTTGCTTCCAATTTTCCTTGGCTCGACTCTAGGTGTTTGCAGGAAGTGAAATGGATCAATGAGAGGCTTGGATGCTTGGAGTTTCAATATCAAAATAGAAGGAGAATTGATACTTGATTTCAAGTGAAATTTTCAAGTTTATCCTTTAATGGAGGTTAGGGAGACAATGGTTCAAAGCTTGGGCAAGAGAGCATCCCCCTTCTAATCATAATGGTCATGTATTTATAGGGTTTTGCATTTATTTTCACACACTTGGAAATTTGGCCAAAAATAGTAACATTGATGCATGGATGCATGGGCATTGATTTGGGCCTAAACCATGATGAAATCTCACTTTAATTATGCAAAATGAGTACTGAAACCATCACATGTAAGCATGCAAAGATAAATGATCACTTGAATTCAAAACATGCCAAAACAAACCCAACAAAGGAACCATGTGCAAGTTACTCAATTCTTGTCCAAATGAAGTGATCTTGAAATTTTTGGAAATGTGACATTAAGGGGAATAACTTTTATTTTTAACACTTTTACATTTGGAGCTTGGATCATGATGAATTGTTAGGTAGAAGTTGGAAAAATGAAACATGGTTGAAAATTTTCTAAGAACAAAGTCAAATGACCACTTCTTCCATCTTGAATAAGTTTTTCTATGAGCTCCAAATGAAAATGGTTTCTTCACCAAAGTTGTATATATTTCATCCCTCTTCAATTTGGTCACATATTTGGCATAATTTGGATTTGGAATGAGGGAGTTATGCGTTTTAGAAGTTGAGGAAAATTGGTTGTTCAATGATGATGGCCCAAAATGACCTATAATGTTTCTTCTCGGGACATGCTCTTGAAAGTGGAATTCAACATTTCTAAAAGAATAAAAGTTGTATAATAAATCTTGAAATTGATCATGAAACTTTGATGGCCTTCATATCATAAAAATTGAGCAAGTTATGGTCCTTGGAAGTTAACCTTCTAACTAGGGCACATACAAAATGACCTATAATGTTTCACCATACAAAATGACTTTCCAAGCAAAACTAGATCTTGGTGTAAACATATAAGTTGTTTTTAATTTCATAAAGAGTAACGTTTCTCTTAGAATAATTTTCGTATGACACAAATTGTAGGAGATAGGGTCTAGGGAACCCTAGTTTTGACTAGTTGACTTTCTCTGGTCAACATCTTTGAACCAACTTGCAAACTTGAAATTCTCTTGATATTTGGGGCTCATGGGGGATCATGTATTCATAATATGTTGTATAATGAAGTATCCCTTGATATCTTTGGCCAATTGCTGAAGAAACTTGCTGAGGAAGTCACACCAGATACCCAAATGAATTCGGGCTTCCAAGGCAAACAAGCTTCAAACTCTTGATGAATTCTTGATCAAATTGACAAATTAAGAACATGAGGATCCATATATTATGTTTTGAACCAATTTGGACCATGTTTGAATTGATCTCTTTCCGTTGAGGGTCTCAAACCCTAGTTGTGAGCTTGATGAGGCATATGTGGATACACACACTACCTACAAAAGACACAAAGACATATATATATATATATATATATATATATATATATATATATATATATATATTTTTGGTATTTTGTTTAGTAAACAAATAAAAAAAAGTATGATACAATCAAATATGCTTGGTGATCTCTCCCAGTACAAACCCAATGAATGAGGGGTAAGGAGGATGCCAAGGTGTGATCTCAAAGCCAATGTAAATGATGAGATAGCATGAGGGATCTTAGGGTCAAAATTAGGGTTTTACACTATGGAGGCCACCTGTTAATACGGAACATGGTATGCTTGGGTTCTTGTTCTGATTATTGAAGTTGTATTGGTTTCTCCTTCCCTTTTATTTTCGTAAGAGACAAAGGGTTTATTCGCAACACCGGAGGTGCTTGCAGTATTCTGGATTTTTCCCATCTTTATCATGTTTTCAATCTTTTCGCCGGGAAAAACCAATTCGGAAAAGCCCGAGGATGTACTCCTTACCATCCATCCCTGAACTTCATTCAAACTTTCCTAAGTCCTAACTCACCTTCCCTGCACCTCACCTGGGTTGTGCCAAGTCATCGAAGCACCACTCTAAGATTGATTCCAATAAGGTAGTTTCACTCATCCCCATCACTCAAACGAGTTACCATTAAACTTAAAATTCCTCACTGATCATTAACCCCATACTTTGAGCTTTGATTAACCTTTATCCAACATTTAATTTTTAAATTAGGTTAACTTGTTCATATAAGATTTTTGAAAATACTCTCAGAGCCAATTAGTGGTTCCTGAGTGTTGAGGTTGATTTGAATATGTGTTTGCAAGTTATTTCCATGATCAAGTCTGATGAAAAACTTGTATTTGGAGGTTTTCATTTTGAGTTGATTCGAGGAAGAAGACGAAGTTATGCCCGCATTTTGAATTTGAAATTTAGGGTTATTGTGTTCTGATTGGCTCATCCGCACACACTTTTATTTTTAATTGGTTTTTTATTATTTATTCTATTAAGCATGTTTGTTTTCACAAGCGAGCGCTTGGCCCAGTGGGAAAGGGGGTTGATCCCCCATGACCCCAAGGTCAAAGGATCAACCCCCAGCATGTGCATTTTGTCACATTTTATTTTATTTCACTTATATTTTGTTTATTTTCACCATATTTATTTCCAATTTCTTTTAATTTTTTACACCACTTATTTTTATTATTCTGAAAATATTTTCAACATGGACCCTTATTATTTTTGTCTCTACTATTTATTTATACCTTGTTTCATGTCATTAGGATAATTTTCCATGGACTTATGGGGTCTTGAGCCTAGTGGCTAATGAAGTTTACACTTGTCATGATATTGGATTATTTAGGGTTGCTTGAACATTCCATGCCTCAAACTTACTAATGAATGATTAAGCGTTCATTCATGGAACTTTGAACCATGGATAGGTTACCCCTATATCAACCAACTTGGGTCATTTGACATGTAGATTAAGCCTTGTTTATGTACATATTAACTTGTTGATTTCATCCGATTCATGTTGTTTCTTTTGGTTTATACTAACCCAACAACTTTCATACTAACTTGTTTATATTCTACACTAACCCTTACTATTTGGTTGATATTTCATAATGATCTATATACCTTATTTAACCTAATCACTTAATCAAAACATTAACTTTCAACCTTGAGTTGGTATAGTCTTCCTTTTGTCAATCTATTAATAGATGGACTTGGGGTTCCATAACTTTCATTGCTATAAATCTATTGTAAGTTGATCACTTGATCATCTTTAATACTTTGCATAAGTGATAAGTTATCCCATGATGCGCCATATTTTGAATCTATTGTCCTAAGGATATATATTCCTCAAGTGTCGGTCTTGTTTGTAATACTAACTTAATTTAACTAACTTTGATTACCAGTAACCATTGTTATTATCATTGTTATTTTGTTATTTACTTTTATGTTATTCCTTTGTAATTTATGTTCAAGTACTCATCATCATCATATTCATTGTATAAACTCATCATGCATGTTTATTACTGTCATTTATCTTTATTGTTATCATACATAAAAAACAAGAAAAACATGATAAAATGATAATACCAAAAATAATTCATTCCACTTAATCCACTTGGACTTAGAGGATATCATCCTAGGACCTTTGCTTGAAGGCCTTTTCATTACATTGTGATACTTGTTTTCAACTTTCCATTTCATCTGTAACTTATATATCGGTTGTAAGAATGGCATCATGGCACCGCCCTAGAGGGACATGTTTGTAAGACCATTATCCTTTGTTAAGCTTAGGCCACTTTTTCACACACAAGGCTTTCTCTTGGGATACCTTATAATGAGACCCTTTATTTTCTTGTTGGTTACTTTGTATATCCAACGTCAAGCGACATTTTCATAATCAAATTCAAAATAGACTAAAACTACGATTATTATTGTGCACCACAAGCCTTAAGTGGTGGAGAATGAGTAAGAATGGAGCATTCCTACCCTTACTCTGATTATTTTGTACGCAAGACGCTTAGCTTGTTGTCTAGAATATTCACCTCCGCCCATAGACTTTAGTACAATCTAATCACTAGCATTATTTTCATAAAACCCTTATTCAAGGTAAAATAAATACAACCCATCAAACCTCATTTTTGTGCCTTAGGGAACCACTATGAAAACTCTTTTCTCAAAGGTAAAATCTGTCAGATCACATGACATTTTCGTGTCTTGAGTAGTAGTGACGTGTTGCTAGATACCACTCATTGTTTATTATGTTAAATACGTGATTTAATATAATTTCCAATGCCGCGAAAACCTACAGGGCACACACAAAAGGACAAATTGATGAGAGATAGAGTAAATAAGGAACACCGTAAGGTACGGTGCACTTAAGTGAATTGTAGAAAATCCTAAGGTACGAGGCACTTAAGTAGAATACGAAATATGGTAAGGTACCACGTGCTTAAGTGACTTTGGTATATCATAAGATATGGACTCTTAGACTCTTTTGATTATGAATCATATGAGACATGCAAATCTTGTTTAATTGGAAAAATGACAAAGTCTCCATTCACAGGAAAAGGTGAAAGAGCTAATGATCTTTTGGCCCTCACACATACTGATGTATGTGGACCATTGAACATACCAGGCAGAGGAGGTTTTCAGTACTTCATCACATTTACTGATGATTTCAGTAGATCTGGTTATGTGTATTTAATGAAACACAAATTAGAGTCCTTTGAAAAGTTCAAGGAATTCAAGAATGAAGTACAAAACCAGATAGGTAAGAATATTAAAACTCTTCGATCATATCGAGGTGGTGAATATTTAAGCCTAAAGTTTGATGACCATTTGAAAGAGTGTGTGATTCTATCCCAACTTACTCCTCCTGGAACACCCCAATGGAACAGTGTATTTGAGAGAAGAAATCAAACCTTGTTAGACTTGGTGCGATCCATGATGAGTCACGCCGATCTTCCAAACTCCTTTTGGGGACATGCACTATTGATAGCAGCTTACACACTTAACCGTGTTCCATGAAAAATATTGATCCAAAAAATAATTTCAATTCAGAAAATGAAAGAGAAAAATATTTGAGAATTTTTGGTGAAAGTCCAATATTTTTTGGATCAATATTAAAATTAATATGAATTAATGAAAATAAGTCAATTAAAATGAAAATTAGAAAATACAAAAAAAACGTGAACAACTTGATCTCACTCATTAATTGAGGTGGTAGATCAAGTGGATCCAAGCGTGCGTTCTACATGGTCATTAGTCAACATCGCAGCAGGGATGGTAATCAAAACCAACACGTGAGATTAAAACAATTTAAACAAATCATGTGGTTAGAAGCATGCCAACGTACCGCCGGAGCTAGAGCTCCGGTCTTCCTCTCCGGTGGACCTCATCGGACTGGTCCACCTTCAACCATCACGAAAATAAAAAAAGGAGGACATGCATTTAAAGTAAAAATGCTCAGGAGCTCGAATCTGACCTCAATTTCGTCTAACTCCAAGTATATAGAAAGATACAAGAGTTGAATTTTGAGGAACATGATCTGATTTGCTTCGATTTGACCTCTAAGCAACTCAATCTTGTTTCCTACATTGGTAGGACTTCAGACAACCAAAAATCAACTAGAATAATAGAGAATTGAGTGAGAACCGAAGAGATGAAAAATTCAAAAATTCACCTTCACTGCAGGTTCAGATTGGCACGACCTTGCTCTCAATTGTGCTTGGCCTTGCTTTAGATGCTTGATGGAGTGGAAATGGATTAAGGAAAGTGATGGACTCTTGGAGTTTCAATCTCAAAACAGTTGAGAGATTCAAACTCGATTTTCATTGAAAATCACCAAGCTTATCCTTTGAATGTGACGGTTTAGGGTTGCTGATTCAAAGCTTGCACGCCAGGATCCATAATTATAAGCAAGAAGGGATCTATTTATAGGCCAAGTGGTTGATAATTGCACGCTTCTTTCAAAATTCCAAAAATAGCAATATCCTTTGCATGGATGCACGGGCGTGTGATATGGCCATGTAATGATGCATTTAGGTCCAAAAATGAGTGTAAGCAATATTGAAGTCATGTGGAAAGGCCACACATTTTTGGAAAGTTTAGATCAAGAGTAACAACTTTCTTGTTGAACAATTTTTCATTTGAAGCTTGGATCATGATGAATTTTATGGTGGAAATTTGGAAAATCAAACATATCAAAAAAAAATTTAAGTACCAAGGCATATGTTCACTTCTTCCACCTTGGATAACTTTTTCTATGGGATTTAAATGAGAAAAGTTCCTTCATCAAGGTTGTATCTCTCTCAAATTCCTTCAAATTAGTCACAAATGTGACCTCATTTTTGTCGCAACCTGAAAAATACAGTGCGCGAAAAAACAACCGGCGAAAGAAAATGACAGAAGAGTCGCCACCGTGCGTTATTCATCCCAAAGGAGGGAAAGGAAACCCTCGAAGTAAACCTGAAAAAAGGAAAGGACAAGACAGGGTCTCGCAACCAAATCTTGGGTTCGGGAGTCGGTTATGCGAAGGGAAGGTATTAGCACCCCTACGCATCCGTAGTACTCTACGGGATCCACTTTTATAGTTCTTGTCTAAAGGGTGTGAGTTTATCTTGTGTTGTTTACCAAAAAAAAGGGTTAAATGAGAATCAGAGTCTTCGTAGCTCGGCTGGCCTATGGGTTGGGGGGATGTGTGCTCGCTAAGACATCGCGTCTTATGCCTACGTATCTCATCTGGCCTGAGAATCAGAGCAAGCCGTAGTTCGGCTAACTACGGGGTTATGGATTAGGTTTTGGACGAACAACGTTACTACGCAATCTACCGGATGCTCGACCTTTGGAGACTTACTCGCCTGTAGTAGAAGGAGTTAACGTGTTGCTTTGGGTTTTAGGGTTTGAGGGTTACTCATGCAAAAGGGCAAAAAGGCAGCCCTCGACGAAGGAACCGCACTACCTGTTGGGATACGAACACATACAAAACAAACATGTATAAAGTAAACGTGCTAACAAGGGGCTCAGAAGTAAATAAACAAAAGAAAACAAATGCCTCCTATCGAGGTCTTCCAGCTAAGAAAGCTATAAAATGCGGAAAAGAGATAAAAGTACCACACGGATAAAGATCCGAAGTAACAACAATTAAAGGAGTAAGAAACCCAGGGATCTCCCAAGCTAATGCCATCAAAGAAAAGTGAGTCAGTACAGGTAATTGGAATGAACCTCCAGGGGGTATCCCACAAATAAAGTGGGAAAACCATGCAAACCATCTCTGCAAGAGTCTGTGAGCCCTCACAAAAACTGATAGGAGAGACCGGTTGAAATGTTAGGGTTTGCGTGAGATGGGGGTTGCTCTGAGTTCTCTGTCAGGTTCCTCTCCAGGTTTTGTCCAGGGTTTTGTTTCAAGGAAACCTCAGAGTATTTTGCTTCTCTTCCTTTTTCTGTCTGATCTCCCTCTTTTATAACCTGATTTTCATGGCTTTGTGGGCTCAAATGAGAGAGGTCTAAGTCCAAGTTTTTTCTATTATATTTTTTTTTATTATTATTATTATTTTTATTTTTATTTTTTTTATTTTTTTTTATTTTTTTTTATTTTTATTTTTATTTTTTTATTTTATTTTTTTTATTTTTATTTTTTTTTAAATAAAGTTTCTTAGATCTAATCCTGATTGACATGATGAAATGCAATATGAAATGCTAAATGAATGCATGAATGAGGGGGGCAAATTTTCGGGTGTTACAGCTGCCCTTATTCAATCATCAGCTAACCCGAGTAGGATGAAAGCGAACAGCTTATCAGACAAACGGGGTGAGTTGTGATTGAATACCAAAGACAGACCGAAAATTTGCGCTCTGAGAACACCACAAAAACGCGGAAATACACCGCGCTGTTTATTTCTCTTCCGATCCTCTGGCTGGATCTGAATCAGTCTTCTGGCTTAATCTGGAGTTTCGATCCTCTGGCTGAACCTATACTCAATTTAGTCCTCTGGTTGGATATTAAATTTGATCCTCGGGCTGGATACGATTTTGATCTTCTGGCTAGATCTTCTTCGATCTTCTGGCTAGATCTCCTTCGTTTCGATTCTCTGGCTGAATCTATTTCCTTTGATTCTCTGGCTGAATCTAATTTGATCTTCTGGCTAGATCTGAATTATTGTGATTTTCGATCTTCTGGCTAGATCTGAATTGTTTCGATTCTCTGGCTGAATCTACTTCGATCATCTGGCTAGATCTGGATTGTTGCGATTTTCAATCTTCTAGCTAGATCTTCTTTGTTTCGATTCTCTGGCTGAATCTACTTCGATCGTCTAGCTAGATCTGGATTGTTTTGAAGATAAATTCCCATCATTAGGATCCCGCATCTGAGGCATACGCTGGTTGACCTCTTTTGAAATCTACACACAACCTTCATATTAGATATGCAGCTTCGAGAATATTCCACTTTTGGGCTTCGTACATATTCTTCGGGCTAGAACATGTTGTAACGACTCCTCAATTAGACTTGGGCTTGCTGGGGAAATAAAGCTTGTAGGCGACTTCACTGGGGAATCTTCAAATTGAGCCTTAGGCTGGCTTACTGGAACACGATTCTCAGGCTGAATCTTCGAAATGACCCTCAGTCTGGATCACTGGAACACGATTCTCAGGTTGAATCTTCGAAATGACCCTCAGGCTGGATCACTGGAACACGATTCTCAGGCTGAATCTTCGAAATGACCCTCAGGCTGGATCACTGGAAAACGATTCTTGTAACACCCCGATAATAATATGTATTTATTTAAATTAAATTAATAATATGTTTATTAATTTAATTAGAATATTTGAATTATTATTATTATTTTGGAATAATAATTATTGGAATAATATATAAGTTGGAATTTAGAAAAATCCCATTTTTTGGTAAAAAGGTTTTCACGTGGAAGGGAAAAGAGGCAGAAAGGGCAAAAAGCAAAAGAACGAAGGTTGAAGGAAGGAGAAGCTTGGAGCTCGGAAGCTGCCGGATAAACTCAGGTAAGGGGGGTTTATCATCGATTAACGGGTATTATGGGATGATATGTACTGGGTAGTGATAGACCATTGTTTTACCTGTGATTGGATGATATATGTTGAATTTGTGAACTTTTGAGATGAACGAAAATTTGGATTATAATTGACGAAATTCGTAGGAATTAGAGGTAGAAAGGTTAGAAATTTGTGAAATCGAAAGTGTATGATTCGTGTTAGATGAGATGAATGAATTGTGTGTGGAATTTGGACTGTAGAAGGTTGAATTGGGTAGATCTCGTAGCAGAGAAAGCCATTGCAGATCTGAGAATTCTGATCTCTGGTCATACGCGTATGGCACTAGGCAATACGCGTATGAGATGTTGGTACGCGTATGGGGGGAAGCCTTACGCGTATGGGTGGAAAAGATGGCATTTTGAACGTGAATTGGTCTCTGTTGGTACGCGTAATGGGAAGTTGTTACGCGTAGCGTACGCGTATGGGACAGGTGATACGCGTATGAGTTGGGCGAGGAAATGCGCAATACGCGTATGAGAGTAGGCATTACGCGTATGGAGTTGGCCAGGTTTGGGCAATACGCGTATGGCATGGGCAGTACGCGTATGGGCAGAGTTGGGATTTTCATGAACTGTTGTTGTGCAGTTTTTGGTTGTTTAGGCTGAGTGATGTACTTAGCTGAGATATGATGTTGTAGGGGTCAATTCCCGTTGTTTTGAGTGGTATAGGTATTAGTAGAGCGGGCTAATACTGTGGTTGATTATGTGGCATGATATGATGTGCTTTTGTGATTAATTATGTTGATGATGTGTGATGGTATACATGATGATGTGAATGTATACGTTTGTGAATAGACTGTATTATGGCTTAGAGTGTGAGCATGTGTCTATTCTTGATTATTGTTGATGTTGCATTGCTAGGTGATTAGCATGCATGTTGTGGCCCATTTGGGGTGGTAGCTAATTCCCATGGTGAGGAATTAGTGAGTATATCATTTGATTGTTGTTGTTGATGTTTGCATGCTAGGTGATTAGCGTGCATTTCATGGCCCATTTGGGGTGGTAGCTAATTCCCATGGTGAGGAATTAGTGAGTGAGTCACTATGTCTCAAATGAGTGGGACTAGTGAGCTTGGTAGCCGTGCCTGGATTTGGACGGTGAGGTTGAACTATATGTTCACAAATAGTCGGTACCGCATGCATAGAGTCTCATTGCATAATGAATGTATGGCGTATGATATGAATGGATGTATTCCAGTATCATATGTGTGTTGTGTGTTGTGTTGTTAATGATTGAATATGATGGAGAATTGTACTGTTGATTATGATGTTTGAATGGATATTACTGTTGCTGAATGCGTAGTCTAATCAGGGTGAATTAATGTGTTAATTACTTGGCACTACATGTTGTTCTATAATGCTTGTTATATTGATTGAGGAACTCACCCTTACGCCTATTTTTCAGGTAACGAGAAATGAGTTGAGTAGAAGCTTATGCTTGGAGTCTAGAGTAGTTCTTATGGGTCATGCTCTGATAGATGTAACATCGGGAGGGAATGTTTTAATTAATTTGATATTGGTTGTTGGATGATTAACATGTATAGTGTTACATGTTTTACATTGATGTTGAATTTGATTCCGCTGCGAATTATGCAAAAGACCTTATTTTGATTTAAATAAATGAGCATGACAGGATTTCTGATGAATGTAGTGAAATGATTGTGTGACACCCTTCGGGGCATAATTACTCTGATGAATGTATGTGTATTTTAATTATAATAATTTGGGGTATTTAGAAGGGTGTTACATTAGTGGTATCAGAGCATAGTCGGTCGTGTCGAGTCGTAGTTATTCTGTTTCCCCTGTACGGGATAGGTGTTGTGTAACCCTATCAGTACTTATTTGTTTAGCTGTGTTGGATTTCAGAATAGAGATGGCTGGAAGAGGTAGAGATGATGCTGCGATTGCTGAGGCTCTGGGTATGCTAGCTGGAGTACTTGGAGGAAATCCGAATGTTGTGGGAATGGGAGCTGCTCGTCAGTTGAGTGAGTTCCAGAAGAACAATCCTCCAATGTTCACAGGAGCATACGATCCAGATGGTGCTCAGAAGTGGTTGAAGGAGATCGAGAGGATCTTCAGAGTAACTGAGTGTGCTGATAACCAGAAGGTCAGGTTCGGTACACATATGCTGTCAGAGGGAGCTGATGATTGGTGGGTTGCTACTCGCACTGAGTTGGAAGCGGCTGGAGATGCTGAGATTACTTGGACTGTGTTCCGAGAGAGATTCCTGAGGAAGTATTTTCCCGAGGATGTCAGAGGAAAGAAGGAGATAGAGTTCTTGGAATTGAAGCAGGGTAACAGGTCTGTTACGGAGTATGCTGCTAAGTTCACAGAGCTGTCGAAGTATTATACTCCCTATGCTGAGGCTGCTGGGGAATTTTCCAAGTGTGTGAAGTTTGAGAACGGGTTGCGTCCCGAGATCAAGCAGGCTATTGGGTATCAAAGGATTAGAGTGTTTTCTGATTTGGTTGACTGTTGCAGGATTTTTGAACAGGATTCCAAGGCCAGAGCTGAGAGCTATCAGCAGAGGGTTGATAGGAAAGGTAAGAATCAGATTGATCGCGGAAAACCGTATGCAGCTGGCAAAGGTTTTCAGAAGCAGAGTGGGATGAAGAGGCCTAGTGGGGGAGATTCTAGTGCTCCTGTTAAGTGTTACAGATGTGGTCAGGCTGGACATCGTATCCATGAGTGTACCAGTAATGAGAAGAAGTGTTTCAAATGTGGGAAAGGTGGTCATTTAGCTGCAGATTGCCGGTTGAAGACTGTGACTTGTTTCAACTGTGGAGAGTTGGGTCATATCAGTCCACAGTGTCCTAAGCCGAAGAAAGAGAATCAGTCAGGAGGCAAGGTTTTTGCTTTATCCGGTTCTGAGACTTCTGCAGATGATCGGTTGATCCGAGGTACGTGTTATATTAATGGCTTTCCTCTTGTAGCTATTATTGACACAGGTGCTACTCATTCTTTTATATCTTTGGATTGTGCTGTGAAGCTTAAGTTAGAAATATCTGAGATGCTTGGAAGTATGGTGATTGATACTCCTGCGAAGGGTTCAGTAACTACTACCTCAGTTTGTCTAAGTTGTCCCTTGAGTATTTTTGGTAGAGACTTTGGGATAGACCTTGTGTGTCTTCCACTAGTGCAGATTGATGTTATTCTGGGTATGAACTGGTTGGTGTTTAACCGAGTTTCTATCAACTGTTTTGATAAGACAGTGATATTCCCTGAGATTGAGGAAGGAAAGAGTTTGTTTCTATCCGCAAGGCAGGTGAATGAGGAAGTAGCTGATGGGGCAGAGTTGTTTATGCTGTTAGCGACTTTGGAGGCTAAAGATAAACTGGTGATTGGCGATCTCGCTGTGGTGTGTGATTTTCCTGATGTGTTTCCGGAAGAAGTGAATGAATTACCGCCAGAGCGTGAAGTTGAGTTCTCGATTGATTTGGTACCTGGTACTAGACCGATATCGATGGCTCCGTATCGTATGTCTGCTGTTGAGTTAGCTGAATTGAAGAGTCAGTTGGAAGATCTGTTGGATAAGAAGTTTATTCGTCCGAGTGTGTCACCGTGGGGTGCACCAGTGTTGTTGGTTAAGAAGAAAGAAGGTACTATGAGGTTGTGTGTGGACTACAGGCAACTGAATAAAGTGACGATCAAGAATCGGTATCCTTTACCGAGGATTGATGATTTGATGGATCAGTTGGTTGGTGCAAGTGTGTTCAGCAAAATAGACTTGAGATCTGGGTATCATCAGATACGTGTGAAAACTGAGGATATTCAGAAGACTGCTTTCAGAACAAGGTATGGACATTATGAGTATTCTGTAATGCCTTTTGGTGTGACTAATGCGCCTGGAGTATTCATGGAGTATATGAATAGGATTTTTCATCCGTATCTAGATCAGTTTGTTGTGGTATTTATTGATGACATTTTGGTGTATTCGAAATCTGAAGAAGAGCATGCTGAGCATTTGAGAGTGGTGTTGGAAGTTCTACGAGAAAAGAAGTTATTTGCTAAGCTGTCTAAGTGTGAATTTTGGTTAGAGGAGGTTAGTTTTCTTGGGCATGTGATTTCAAGAGGTGGTGTTGCTGTTGATCCTTCTAAGATAGAAGCGGTATCTAAGTGGGAAGCTCCGAAGTCAGTTTCTGAAATAAGAAGTTTTCTTGGACTGGCAGGTTACTATAGGAAGTTTATTGAGGGATTCTCTAAGTTGGCGTTACCGTTGACAATGTTGACTAGAAAGGGGCAAGCGTTTGTTTGGGATTCAAAATGTGAAGAAGGTTTCCAAGAGTTAAAGAGAAGGTTAACTACTGCTCCTATTCTGATATTACCGAGTTCGTCGGAACTATTTGAGGTTTATTGTGATGCTTCATTGTTGGGTTTAGGTGGTGTGTTGATGCAGAATAAGCAGGTTATAGCTTATGCTTCGAGACAGCTAAGGGTTCATGAGAGGAACTATCCGACGCACGATTTAGAGTTGGCAGCTGTGGTATTTGTTTTGAAGTTGTGGAGGCATTCTTTGTATGGATCAAGATTTGAGGTTTTCAGTGACCATAAGAGTTTAAAGTATTTGTTTGATCAGAAAGAGCTAAATATGAGACAGAGGAGATGGTTAGAATTTCTGAAGGATTATGACTTTGGTTTGAATTACCATCCGGGTAAAGCAAACGTGGTGGCTGATGCATTGAGTCGGAAATCATTGCATATGTCTATGTTAATGGTTAAGGAATTGGATTTAATTGAGCAGTTTAGAGATTTGAGTTTGGTGTGTGAAAGTACTCACAATAGTGTTAAACTGGGAATGTTGAAGTTAACGAGTAGTATTCTGGATGAGATCAGAGAGGGTCAGAAATCCGATATGCTTTTGGTTGATAAGTTGACTTTAGTGAATCAAGGTCAAGGTGGCGAATTCAGAGTTGATGAGAATGGTATTTTAAAATTTGGTAGTCGGGTGTGTATTCCGGATGTGACCGAACTTAAGAAGAGTATTCTGGAGGAAGGACATCGTAGTGGCTTGAGTATTCATCCTGGGGCTACGAAGATGTATCATGATTTGAAAAGATTATTTTGGTGGCCGGGAATGAAAAGAGAAATTGCGAGTTTTGTTTATTCCTGTTTGACTTGTCAGAAGTCAAAGATTGAGCATCAGAAGCCGTCTGGGCTAATGCAACCGTTGGCTATTCCAGAGTGGAAGTGGGACAGTATCAGTATGGATTTTGTTTCTGGTTTGCCGAGGACAAATAAGAATTTTGAAGCCATTTGGGTGATTGTTGATAGATTGACGAAGTCGGCTCATTTCATTCCGATCAGAATGGATTATCCGTTAGAGAGGCTAGCTGGGTTGTATATTGAGAAGATTGTAAGTTTGCATGGGATTCCGTCGAGTATTGTCTCGGACAGAGATCCTAGATTTACATCGAAGTTCTGGGAAGGTTTGCAGAAGGCTTTGGGAACTAAGCTGAGATTGAGTTCTGCATATCATCCGCAGACGGATGGTCAGACTGAGAGGACGATTCAGTCATTAGAAGATCTTTTGAGAGCTTGTGTTTTGGAAAAAGGAGGTGCTTGGGATTGTTATTTGCCTTTGATTGAGTTTACCTACAACAATAGTTTTCATTCGAGCATTGGTATGGCACCGTTTGAAGCTTTGTATGGTAGGAGATGTCGGACACCTTTATGTGGGTATGAGTCCGGTGAGAGTGCGGTGGTTGGACCGGAGATTGTTCAACAAACTACGGAAAAGATTAAGATGATTCAGGATAAGATGAGAATTGCTCAGAGTCGTCAGAAGAGTTATCATGATAAGAGGAGGAAATCACTTGAGTTCCAAGAGGGAGATCATGTGTTTCTTCGTGTTACTCCGATAACTGGTGTTGGTCGAGCCTTGAAGTCGAAGAAGTTGACACCTCGATTTATTGGTCCTTATCAGATTTTGGAGAGGATAGGGGAAGTAGCCTATCGTATCGCTTTACCGCCGTCGCTTGCGAATTTGCATGATGTTTTTCATGTGTCTCAGTTGAGGAGGTACATTCATGATCCGTCGCATGTTGTCCAAGTAGATGATGTACAGGTGAGAGATAACCTGACTGTTGAAACGTCACCTATGAGGATCGAGGATCGAGAATTGAAGCAATTGCGGGGTAAAGAGATCGCCTTGGTGAAGGTAGCTTGGGGAGGACCAGCAGGTGGCAATGTGACTTGGGAACTTGAGAGTCAGATGAAGGAGTCTTATCCGGAGTTGTTCGTTTGAGGTATGTTTTCGAGGACGAAAACTCTTTTAGTGGGGGAGAGTTGTAACACCCCGATAATAATATGTATTTATTTAAATTAAATTAATAATATGTTTATTAATTTAATTAGAATATTTGAATTATTATTATTATTTTGGAATAATAATTATTGGAATAATATATAAGTTGGAATTTAGAAAAATCCCATTTTTGGTAAAAAGGTTTTCACGTGGAAGGGAAAAGAGGCAGAAAGGGCAAAAAGCAAAAGAACGAAGGTTGAAGGAAGGAGAAGCTTGGAGCTCGGAAGCTGCCGGATAAACTCAGGTAAGGGGGGTTTATCATCGATTAACGGGTATTATGGGATGATATGTACTGGGTAGTGATAGACCATTGTTTTACCTGTGATTGGATGATATATGTTGAATTTGTGAACTTTTGAGATGAACGAAAATTTGGATTATAATTGACGAAATTCGTAGGAATTAGAGGTAGAAAGGTTAGAAATTTGTGAAATCGAAAGTGTATGATTCGTGTTAGATGAGATGAATGAATTGTGTGTGGAATTTGGACTGTAGAAGGTTGAATTGGGTAGATCTCGTAGCAGAGAAAGCCATTGCAGATCTGAGAATTCTGATCTCTGGTCATACGCGTATGGCACTAGGCAATACGCGTATGAGATGTTGGTACGCGTATGGGGGGAAGCCTTACGCGTATGGGTGGAAAAGATGGCATTTTGAACGTGAATTGGTCTCTGTTGGTACGCGTAATGGGAAGTTGTTACGCGTAGCGTACGCGTATGGGACAGGTGATACGCGTATGAGTTGGGCGAGGAAATGCGCAATACGCGTATGAGAGTAGGCATTACGCGTATGGAGTTGGCCAGGTTTGGGCAATACGCGTATGGCATGGGCAGTACGCGTATGGGCAGAGTTGGGATTTTCATGAACTGTTGTTGTGCAGTTTTTGGTTGTTTAGGCTGAGTGATGTACTTAGCTGAGATATGATGTTGTAGGGGTCAATTCCCGTTGTTTTGAGTGGTATAGGTATTAGTAGAGCGGGCTAATACTGTGGTTGATTATGTGGCATGATATGATGTGCTTTTGTGATTAATTATGTTGATGATGTGTGATGGTATACATGATGATGTGAATGTATACGTTTGTGAATAGACTGTATTATGGCTTAGAGTGTGAGCATGTGTCTATTCTTGATTATTGTTGATGTTGCATTGCTAGGTGATTAGCATGCATGTTGTGGCCCATTTGGGGTGGTAGCTAATTCCCATGGTGAGGAATTAGTGAGTATATCATTTGATTGTTGTTGTTGATGTTTGCATGCTAGGTGATTAGCGTGCATTTCATGGCCCATTTGGGGTGGTAGCTAATTCCCATGGTGAGGAATTAGTGAGTGAGTCACTATGTCTCAAATGAGTGGGACTAGTGAGCTTGGTAGCCGTGCCTGGATTTGGACGGTGAGGTTGAACTATATGTTCACAAATAGTCGGTACCGCATGCATAGAGTCTCATTGCATAATGAATGTATGGCGTATGATATGAATGGATGTATTCCAGTATCATATGTGTGTTGTGTGTTGTGTTGTTAATGATTGAATATGATGGAGAATTGTACTGTTGATTATGATGTTTGAATGGATATTACTGTTGCTGAATGCGTAGTCTAATCAGGGTGAATTAATGTGTTAATTACTTGGCACTACATGTTGTTCTATAATGCTTGTTATATTGATTGAGGAACTCACCCTTACGCCTATTTTTCAGGTAACGAGAAATGAGTTGAGTAGAAGCTTATGCTTGGAGTCTAGAGTAGTTCTTATGGGTCATGCTCTGATAGATGTAACATCGGGAGGGAATGTTTTAATTAATTTGATATTGGTTGTTGGATGATTAACATGTATAGTGTTACATGTTTTACATTGATGTTGAATTTGATTCCGCTGCGAATTATGCAAAAGACCTTATTTTGATTTAAATAAATGAGCATGACAGGATTTCTGATGAATGTAGTGAAATGATTGTGTGACACCCTTCGGGGCATAATTACTCTGATGAATGTATGTGTATTTTAATTATAATAATTTGGGGTATTTAGAAGGGTGTTACAATTCTCAGGCTGAATCTTCGAAATGACCCTCAGGCTGGATCACTGGAAAACGATTCTCAGGCTGAATCTTCAAAACGATCCTCAGGCTGGATCACTCACGCTTGATCCTCTGGCTGGATCTCATGACCTTGGTTGTGAAGTAATTCTTCAGTCTGCTTGGAAGAACCTGTTTATCAGCTTATGTGTATTCTTGATATGATATGCATGCAAATGCAAATGTTATGCATGGAGTAAAAAGAAATCTGCTTGGGGAAGCAAACTCCGGTAGGGAACAGATCGCTGTATCAATCCTTGAATGCTCTGTGGGGAATGATCCGTTTGCCGGGACCAATGAGCCACCAAAAATAAATTGGCTGCTTGAAAAGTTGACCTTGCGGGGGGAGTATCAACTATGGAAACTTTGTTCGGCGAGGCTCTATGAGGAGAGTCTGTGGGGAAAACACTTCCTGGGAAAATGTCGTAGGAAACGACCTTTGCTGGGGATATGAACTTGCTAATCGCCCTCAAGCTGGGGATTAACAAATCTGTTAAAAATAATCTGCTGGGGAATGAGATGAACACTGGGAACACCACCCTCTCATCTGTTGGTTATGCAACCACTCCGCTGTTGCTAGGAAGATACAGTCTGACACTATCAACTCCGCTGGGGATATATAGTCTGGATACTGTCAACTCTGCTGGGGAACATGCTCTGCTGAGGAGAGACTTTGTCAACCGCTTGGGGATGAGGATTCATGACTTGGCATCCGGTTCCTGTGACCTGCAATCAAAAATACACGTATGCCTCGGGGGAATTACTCGGTGTGAGTTCACCGTCCGGTATTAAGCACATTCAAAGCAATTTTAAATGTTTTCCTGTGCAAATCATCTGCAAAAGCCACCATTATGTTCATATGCAATATGTTTTATCAAAAATTCGGACATTTTTGCAAACAAACTGATAAATGAAAAATAAAAAGGCTCTTTAACTGAATTGTTCGACTCTTACTGGGGAGAAAATTTGTGCCAGGAATAGGCGAGGGTATCAGGAAGTTGATCCCTGAAAAGAGGTAATCGCTATAAAAAGAGAACTATCCTAATGGCAATAGGGATACGCGGTCCCACCGAGTTTCGACTCTGCTATGGCTCGTATGTCCTCAAGACGCTCTGCTCATCTTGCTTTCTGAAGTGGATGATTATTCGATCTTTAACCTTCAAAGATTGCCGGATTGAATGAAACGGTGATATAACACTGATGAACTCAGATCACAGTCATTCGCTTATTCCCTAACTTTTGCCTGGATCGCCCCCTTTTCGGGTTTTCAATCCACCGGGATACCCATTTTTGCCTGAGCCGCCCTTTTGGGTTTTCGACTCACCGGGTGTACTCTTTTTTTATATCCCTAATTTTTGCCCGAACCTCTTTATTCCTTTTTTTTTTGGTTCGTCAGGATGCCCTTTTTTTGCTTGGACTATTCTTTTTATCATCCAGCGGGTCTATTTTATTTGAAGTATATTTTTTTTTAACTGCGTCTGAGTTAATAGGGGACGGGAATCCTTCGCCATCCATGGTTGTTAGCATCAAAGCTCCGCCATAGAAAATCCTTTTAACCACGTACGGACCCTCATAGTTCGGTGTCCATTTTCCCCTGTGATCTATGTTGGGAGGAAGAAATCTTTTGAGTACCAATTCACCGACTTGATACCCCCGAGGGCGCACTTTCTGACCCAATGCTTTCTTCATTCGTCTCTGACCGAGATACGTCAATTCTGGGTACGTAGTTCCAGCATAGCACCATTACCCGTTGGTTTGATTGATGACCAAAGCTGAATCCCCGTATACATCCAGGGTTTTAATCTGTATATTGACGGCTTCCTCAAGTCTTAGGATACAAGCTTCGTATTCGGCTTCATTGTTGGTGCAGGGAAAAGTTATTCTGGCACCAAATGGCATATGAACCCCCTTCTGGTGTGATCAACACTACACCAACTCCGCGACCATTGACGTGGACCGCCCCATCAAACATCATAACCCATTTGGATTTAGGGTCAGGCCCCTCCTCCGGGAGTGGTTCCTCTCAATCTTTCGATTTGAGAAACATGATGTCCTCATCAGGAAACTCAAACCTCATAGGTTGATAATCATCAATCAGTTGCTCTGCAAGATAGTCAGACAAGACACTTCCTTTGATGGCTTTTTGTGAAGGGTATTGGATGTCATACTTTATCAGCATCATTTGCCACCTAGCAACCCTTCCGGTAAACGCTGGCTTTTCAAAAATATACTTGACTTGATCCATCTTTGATATCAATAGAGTCGTGTGAGTCAACATATATTGTCTTAGTCGGCGAGCAGCCCATGCCAAAGCGCGGCAAGTTTTCTCGAGCAATGAGTATCTTTGTTCACAGTCGGTAAACTTTTGCTAAGGTAGTATATTGCATGCTCTTTTCGACCTGACTCGTCATGCTGACCGAGCACACAACCCATTGACCTTTCTAACACAGTCAAGTATATGATCAACGATCTTTCCTCTCGGCCTGTAAACTTGCCCCGATCTTGATCTCTTTCTTGTCGTCTGCGGTACCGATGTTGACGGTCTCAATCACCTCCTGATAAGGTGTAATAGCTCGGTCCTCCTGTTTCAACAATCTGGCTAACCCTTCAGGCAAGTCACAATCTTCCTCAACCCCTTCTTCGGCTTAATAAATAGGATTGTCGAAGTCATACTTGGCCATAGCAGTGTCGTTAGTAGTGAGATCCGGGTGGTCCGCTCTGCATGATGGAGGATCATGCTTTACCTTAGAATGAGAGATTTTTTTTTGGAAAGAAAGAAGAAACGAAAAAAGAAACATTGCCATTTTTTTTTGTAAAAGTAAAAAAAAAACTGAAAGAAAGAGAACACAAAATTGTTTGCAAAAGCCGTCATTTATTGATGATAAAAATAATTGCGAAATGTAACTAAATGGATGGCCCTACAAATGAGCCGTTATACCTTGGGCAAAGTGTAAGACTTTATTATGCATGTAATAAAGGAAAACAATAAAAATCACTCTTTCAGTAGAGTAACCCGGACGGTTTTTTCAGACGACCAATTGTCGAGCTTTTCTCCCGGGACACACGGGCGAATCCAGCTATCTAAGTCACAGTCGCTGTCAGCCTTGTCTTCATCTGCAGAATTGACGATGTGGGGAGAAACCAAACCCCCGCTGGAGAGAGTACTGGTTTCATTCTTCTGAGATCCCGGAGCATACCCCAATCCAAACTTGTCTTCTTTGATGACTGGCTCCATAAATTTGCCCCAGCCTTGGGCATCACCAGCTTTAACCACTTCGACAGCTTGCTTGTATGACGAGATAGAAGTCCCGACCTTCTCAAACTCAGGTGAAAAGACAGCTTCGGGCGCGACCTCATTGATGTTTATGGCTTCGAAGCCCTGACACAGCATCTCGTGCATCTCGCCGTTCATCTCTACATACTTAAATGTAGACAGGTGGCTAACAAAAATATCCTCTTCACCACAGAAACTGACGACCTGACCTTCTAGTTCATATTTGAGCTTCTGGTGGAGGGTAGAAGTAACAGCACCGGCAACATGAATCCAAGGCCGACCTAGCAGACATCTATAGGCAGGCTGGATATCCATCACATAAAAGGTACTCTGGAATACCTGCGGTCCAATCTTAACTGGCAACTCAACTTCGCCAAAGACAGCTCTCTTAGAGCCATCAAAAGCCCTCACAACTAAGTTACTTGGCCTCAGGATGGTGTCATCGCAATCCAACTTCGTTAAGGCTTTCTTTGGAAGAACATTCAGAGAAGAGCCTGTATCAACCAAAACATGGGAAAGCACCACCCCTTTGCACTCCATTGTGATATGCAAGGCTTTGTTGTGATTCCTGCCCTCAGATGTCAGGTCATTATCGGTGAAACCTAGCCCCCGGCTAGCGTTTACATTGGAAACTACCGACTCCAGCTGGTTAACAGTTATCTCCGGTGGAACAGAGGCCATATTCAATACTTTCAACAAGGCTGCTCTGTGCGCCTCAGAGCACAGCAATAGTGAGAGAATGGAGATCTTTGAGGGTGTCTGATTTAGCTGGTCGACTACCTTGTAGTCACTTTTCTTGATAATCCTCATAAACTCATCCACTTCCTTCTCGAATGCGGTCTTAGGAGGATCTTCCTTAGTAGTAACCTCTTCGGCAGCCATCTGTTTCCCTTTAGCCTTGGCAGCTGCCTCGGCTTCAGTATTCGCGCGTAATGTTGATGGTGCAAATAGGCGTCCACTGCGAGTGAAGCCACCAACCCCTCCAACATTGTCTACAGCGGAGCTACCAATGTCAATGTCTTCTTTGTTAACTTTCTGCCCCTGGCAGTAGATATCAGCCCTATAGTGCCACGCGATAGCACTGTCTTTCTCATACGGAACAGGTCCTGGTATTGTGATGCTCATCGGACTAACCAAAGTCGGTTGAGGGCTGTCAGAGTAAATTGCAACTGGTGCTGAACTTTCGATGTTCACCGCTGCTGGTTCTGTACTTTCTGGGAAATATATTATTGTCGGAGCGAGTCTCTCGGGAACAAATATTTCTTCA